>NC_136342.1:0-294354 GCF_964198595.1 Lampetra fluviatilis | reverse complement strand
AGAAAACTCCCGTCGACAGACAAACCGCGGCACCCACAACCCAACATTCTTTATCCACCGCCGCATCCGAGCTGAGCCGAGGCCGAGTGACGATTCAACGAGACGACGGACCGCGGGCGGTGGAGGTGGTGGGGGGGGGTGGGGGGGCAGGGAGTGGTGGGTAGGTGGTGGGGGGGTGGGGGGGCGTGGGGGGGGGTGGGGGGGGGGCGGTGGGGGGGGGGCGGGGGGTGGGGGGGGCGGGTGGAGGGGGTGGAGGGGGGCGGGGAGTGGTGGGTGGGGGGTGGGGGGGGGTGGGGAGGGCGGGGGGGGGTGGGGGGGCGGGGAGTGGTGGGGGGGGGGTGAGGAGGGTGGGGGGCGTGGGGGGCGTGGGGGGAGTGGTGATCGCGTTTAGTCCGGATTTAGGGAGGGCAGCTACACATGACGGCTGACGACTGTGATGGTGGTGATGGTGGTGCGAGCAAACTGAGTTCAAGGAGGTCAGGATACAGGCGTGGGGGGTGTGAGGGTGTTGTAGTTCTGGGGTGTAGGCTGGGCGCGTGTGTCTGTGTGTGCGTAGCGTAGGGTCGCGGTCCGGCACAGTCGGGGGTCACAGCTGGTGTGCATCTGCCAGTCGTCTCAAGTCAGTCGACCCGCGGCACCAACCTGGGGTCTGTCCCGTGACCTCCTGCCAGCAGCAACAGCGGCGGCGAGAGCCTTCGACACTTCCCGTGTGCACCTGGCCTGGCACAGACCCCTGGGGGTAGCGCCGGCCACGATTCTGGGGGATGACCGTAGCCCCCAGTGTTTGGCGGCCCCCCCCCCCTTCCTCCCCCGCCCCCCCACAACTGCGGTGCAGGATGGCGGCGGTCTCACAGCGTGAAGAACAAGTGAGCACCAGCAGCATCAGGCCGAGCAGCACCAGGATGGCGATCCACTGGCGGCGGTCTGGCAGACACACACGCACACACACGCACATAGTACACAACAACAACAACCGCCATTTGCCACTAAGTGGCGGTGACGTCACCACGACACTTGTGCCAGGCCATGTGCACCTTGAGGCCACGTGAAGTGTCGAACGCCGTTGGCAGGAGGTCACGGGGCAGACCCAGGTGCCACGGGTCGACTGACTGAGATGACCGAGATGACTGGCTGATGCACCACCTGTGCCCCCTACTGTGCCAACTCGCTGTGCTTTAGCCACCCGGCGCTCCGCTCGTTGTTGTGAGCGTCGCTCCTCCCGCCCTCTGTTGTTGTTGGAGGGCAACTGCCTCCAACTGCCCAGTAGTGTCCTTCACGAGCCTCCTCCACAGAGGCCGATCTTGACACCGCTGGTACCAGGTCATAGGCAAGTCCACTCAGCTCCACGTCCTCCTGTACCACATCACTCCATCTCTTCTCTAGCCCGTGCCGCTGCCCCGCTTAGCCCTCTCAATCCGGCCCGAAACAAAAGCTGTTTAGGCATGCGGTGGCTGGGCATGCGGGCTACATGGCCCAGCCAACGTAGCCTTGCCTGCCGGAGGTGCTCACCGATGGGACTTTGTCCAGATCTTTAGAGGATTTGTGAGCTCCTCACACAATCCAGCCTGGTTAAACCCAGGATTGATCGTAGCAGGCCAGCCTAAATGTTTCTAACCGGTGAAGATGTTTCATTAGGGGGTCCACATGTACACACGTACACACACACGCACACACACACAAATGCACACACACGCGGGCACGCACACACGCGGGCACACACACACACGTGGGCACACACACGGGCACACACACACACGGACACACGCGCACACATGCACGCACAAACACGCACCATCACCACCACCGCTATTGTGATCATCATCATCACTGTCATCGCCCACCCGCCATCACTATCATCATACTCACTCACCACTCCACTCACTCACCACTCACTCACCACTCACTCACCACTCACTCACCACTCCACTCCACTCACTCACCACTCACTCACCACTCACTCACCACTCCACTCCCTCACCACTCCACTCACCGCTCGTCATGCGTGACACCTTGGCGAGCTTCTTGAGCACCCCGTCCATGCGCGACTGCGTCACATCGAGCTCCTGGGAGAAGTCACCCAGCATCCTGCAACACAGACAAAGCGCCCCCAGGTAGCCTCTATCAGACTCTTGCGTCAAGTGCCGTTAGTGGTAGCAGCACCTATGAAGGCCCGGCGGGACGGCACGCGAGGGGGGTGGGTGGCCAGCAATCACTCCCGCCCGGCCGCCTTTGTCTCCCTAGCAGGGTACACACACAGATAAAGGTCCCCCAGGTAGCATTTAAAATTCTGTTAGGGCAAGTGCTGCTAAACGAGCGGCACCTATGAAAGCCGGCCCGGCACACGAAGGGGTGGGTGGCCTGTACCACGCCCGACTGCGTCTCTACGTGTGCTCTCTGCTCACTCAGAGGAGGAGTTGGAGGCGCTGCTGCTGAACCTGGAGCTTGCCACTAAGAGGTGGGGCCTTACCATCAGCCCCACCAAAACGAAGCACCTGCCTGGGTATTTTGTGCCACCAAACACTCCACCCCCTCAGCTCCCCAAAACACTCCACCCCCTCAGCTCCCCATTGGTGATGGGGCAGTAGTGGAGAGAGTGGAGAGTTTTCCATACCTGGGCAGTGTGCTCATGACCAGCTCCGGTTTGACAGCAGGGGTCTCACTCCGAATCAGTCGATCGGCAATATCTTTTCATCGGTTGCGTAACGCTGTGTGGAAGCTACCTGGTCTGTCGCTCCACAAAGCTTCAGGTCTTCTCGGCCACGGTCATTCCCTCCCTTCTCTACGCTTGCGAAACGTGGACCCCCCTAATGGAGCATCTTCGCCGGTTGGAAACATTTAAGCTGGCCTGCCTACGATCCATCCTGGGTTTAACCAGGCTGGATCGTGTGAGAGGCTCACAAATCCTTGAAAGATCTGGACAAAGTCCCATCAGTGAGCTCCTCCAGCTGGCAAGGCTGCGTTGGCTGGGTCATGTAGCCCCGCATGCCCAATCACTGCATGCCCAATCACCGCATGCCCAATCACCGCATACCCAATCACCGCATGCCCAATCACCGCATGCCCAGCCACCGCATGCCCAGCCACCGCATGCCCAGCCACCGCATGCCCAGCCACCGCATGCCCAGCCACCGCATGCCCAGCCACCGCATGCCCAGCCACCGCATGCCCAATCACCGCATGCCCAATCACCGCATGCCCAACAGCTTTTGTTAGGCTGGATGGGGGGGGGGGCTAAACGGGCGCGGCACGGGCTAGAGAAGAGACGGAGTGACGTGGTACAGGAGGACGTGGAGCTGAGTGGACTTGCCAATGACTGGTACCAGCGGTGTCAAGATCGGCCTTAGTGGAGGAGGCTCGTGAAGGACGCTACTGGGCAGTTGGAGGCAGTCGCCCTCCAGCAACAACGGAGGGCGGAGGAGCGACGCTCACAACAGCGGGCGTTCGACACTTCACGTGGCCTCAAAGTGCACATGGCCTGGCACGGCCGACATGGCGAGTGGCGAACGGCGGTTGTCGTCTCCCCGTGGGACTCACCGATCCTGGTCATCCAGCTCCGTGCCGATGCGCTCTGACATGTGCTTGAGCACCCCCAGACTGCCCGACACCAGCTCCAGCTGCTCGTCCTGAGACTGCACAATCAACTGCAAAGACAAAGATCCCCCGAGTAGGCTCATCGGACCGTCGGGGCAAGTGTCGTCAGCGACCAGCAGCACCGATGTTTGCACCCCGCACCAGGTACTCATTTGAGGCCGAGTCGACCTAGGGGAGGCCCATGACCAGCTCAGATAATCGTCACTGGTGTTACCACCATCTCACCAACCCACCCACTCATCCAATCACTCCCACACTCACCCACTCACTCATTCACTCACCCACCCACTCATTCACTCACCCACCATCTCACCAACCCCCCCACTCATCCAATCACCCCCACACTCACCTACTCACTCATTCACTCACTGACCAAAAATCTCACTCACTCACTCACCTACTCACTCATTCACTCACCCAACCACCCATTCACCCATAATCTCACTCACTCATTCAACCAACCTTCTCCCAACCACCTCACTCGCCCACCCACCGAACCACCGAACCACTCACTCATCCGCCTACCACCTCACTCACCCACTCACTCGCCCATTCACTCACTCACCCACCCACTCAGCCAGCGACTCACCCACTCAGCCAGCCACTCACCCACTCAGCCAGCCACTCACCCACTCACTCACCCACCCACACACTCGCCCACCCTAGCGAACGAGACTCTTATATCCTGGTCCATTGATCCCTCTCCCCCCCCCCCCCGGGGGCAGCTGGGACACAGGCGAGGGCCTCCTCCCCACCTGCTGCTGGGCATGGGTGTCGGCGATGTATCGCGAGTTCTCCAGATCCATCTCCTGCTCCAGCCGCCCGTACCTCCCCCCGGCGCCTCCACCGCTCCCTCCTACGCCGCGCGGGTCCCCCTCCCAGCAGCGACTGGCAAACGCGCGCACAGCAACGACGACAACGGCCGCAATGACAACAACCGCAACGACAAGAAACTCCGCCGCTCTCGACGCGGTTGACGAGCTTGGCCACCCGAACGTGAAGTTGTCTTCGTTGTTGCTCTGCAGCTACGTCAGCAGCCGTACGTAACAAGAAGAAGAAGAAGCTGCAATGACAACAGCTGCTCCTCCTCGACAAAGACCCACGTGGTACAAGGGAGTGAGATGGAACAGATGGAGATTAGTCCACACACGTGGTAGAAGGGAGAGAGATGGATCAGATGGAGATTAGTCCACCCACGTGGTAGAAGGGAGAAAGATGGATCAGATGGAGATTAGTCCACCCACGTGGTAGAAGGGAGTTCCACATCCCATCTGTGTGTGACCCACCAACCCCCGGGCGGGCGCGTGACCCCCGACTGACCCCCGACTGACCCCCGACTGACCCCCGACTGACCCCCGACTGACCCCCGACTGACCCCCGACTGACCTTGCGGCTCTTCCCCTCCTCGACGGCCCCCGAGCGTGGGCTGGCCATGTCCTCCTTCATCTCCTGCGGACGCAGCGGCAGCCCCCGCAGGGAGGGGGGGAGGGGGGGCGTCACCACGTGGGCCCCACAAAGCCTCGCACGCGGCAAGGTGACACGCATGCATGTGTGTGTGACGTGTGTAACACGTGTGTGACACGTGTGAGTGTGTGTGTGACGCGTGTGTGTGTGTGTACGTGTGTGTAACACGCAGAGGTGGGACAAAGTCATTGTTATGCAAGTCCAAGTCGAGTCGCAAGTCATCAAATTCATGACTCGAGTCTGACTCGAGTCCAAGTCACATGACTCGAGTCCACACCTCTGGTAACACGTGTGTGTGTGTGACGTGTGTAACACGTGTGTGACACGTGTGTGTGTGTGCGTGCCTTGACGCTCTGCCTGGTGCGAGCGATGAACGCTTTGCGATCGCCCAGCTCGGAGGAGTCCATCTTGAACTTGCGAGGGTTGGTCTCCACGATGCGTGGGCGCCGATAGGAAAAACAAACGCAGCTCCACGCAGCGCGGACATCCTCACCACACAGAGAACTCACCACACGGAGACCTCACCACTCGGAACTCACCACACGGAACTCACCACACAGAAAACTCACCACACAGACAACTCACCACACGGAACTCACCACACAGAAAACTCACCACACAGACAACTCACCACAGACAACTCACCACACAGACAACTCACCACTCAGACAACTCACTACACGGAGAACTCACCACACGGAGAACTCACCACACAGACAACTCACCACAGACAACTCACCACACAGACAACTCACCACTCAGACAACTCACCACACGGAAAACTCACCACACAGACAACTCACCACAGACAACTCACCACACAGACAACTCACCACACAGACAACTCACCACACAGAGAACTTACCACTCGGAACTCACCACTCGGAACTCACCACTCAGACAACTCACCACACAGACAACTCACCACACGGAACTCACCACACGGAACTCACCACTCGGAACTCACCACTCGGAACTCACCACTCGGAACTCACCACTCGGAACTCACCACTCGGAACTCACCACACGTAGCCCTCAGTATACGCAGACCTCACAAGGGGTGCGTAGCTCGCACCATCCCCAGCCGCTTTCGTCCCCCTAGTGGCGACGTTGACGCACCGCACCAGATACTCATCTGACACACGTACACACAGACGCATACACGCGTACACGCGTACACACATACACACAGACACGTACACACGTACACACGTACACACGTACACATACACACAGACACGTATACACGTACACACGCGCACGCGCGCCCAGGATATTGACGGTCTCGGCGAGGTCCTCCAGGTCCCACTCGAGGCTGCGCAGGGCGTTGCGCAGCTCGTTGCTCGTCCACTCGAGCTCCTCGCGACCCCCGTGGTGACCCCCGTGGTGACCCCCGTGGTGACCCCCGTGGCCGGAGCCGCCGCCAGAGCCGGCGCCCGGCTCCAGCTCCCCCCAGCGCTGGTGCAGGCCCTGCGCTGAGGCCAGCGCCTTCACCACTTCCCTGTCCACACACGAGCGAGCGCAGCGCGTGTCGTCATGGGTACAGGCAGTGCTCGACTTACAAACGCACGTGCTTACGAACAACACCCGCACTTACGAACAACACCCACGAACACCCACGATTATGAACACCACCTGCACTTACGAACAACACCCACACTTATGAACACCCACAATTACAAACACCCCGCGCTTCCAAACACCCAACATATGAACACTCGCACTTACAAACACCCCACACTTACAAACACCCCGTGCTTACGAACACCCATGCCTACAAACACCTACACTTACGAGCCAGCTTCCATGAAACACGTATATATATAGATATATTTTTTTCACCTCGACTTAAAACGCGAACTCGCACTTGCAAACTGAACCGAGGAACTATTTTGCTCAGCGGAGCCGATCCTCCGCGAGATGTAACGAGTAATAAAACGAATGTTTTTCTCAACTCATGCAAATGTTTTGTTGAACCATGACAATTCATAACACTGGCCGCATGGGCATTTAAATTCCGAACCGTTCCACTTACGCACGGCTCTCAGGAACGGATGATGTGTGTTAGGCGAGGACACTGCCCGTACTGCAAGATCCCCCCATGCTCATTACACACAAAGCGCGTGCCACAAATGAAGCATAATACATTGATGGTCTCGGCGAGGAGCATAAATCATCACGCAAACTCCGGCCATCCTCACAGCCGCGGCTTGTGGCTACCCATCGACTAAAGACGCTCACCGCATCGCACGGTTTTGGTTCCCCTTAGGCTTTAATTCTAGATTTGAAGCTTTCGTGACTGCAAGGATTCATACGCTTAGTTCTTTCGGTAAAGTCACGAAGGTAAAAAATGAAATAGAAATTAATAAAAATAAAATTAAAATCACGACGTTTCGGAGGCAACACAAGTCTCCGTCATCAGGTGGGACCCCTTAGGCTGCCATCTTCAACGCTCTTCCTCTAGACATTATGAATCCAATGGAGCTGTGCACTTTCAAGTCGAGATTGAAAACGCGTTTCTCTAAAACTGCTTTTTGTGTTTAGTTTGCCGTCCTTCCCCGGCACCTCCGATGAACGCGGTTGGCTATGTAGGGTGCGAAAGAAGTTCGACATGAAGACACGCGCACGTGTAACCAGGCGAGATCCCAAGGCGAGGCGCACGGGCGAGGGCAACTTGTGGGGGTGACCCTGGGCATCGGTGGCCGCTGTGCGTGCGACCCCCCCGCCCCCCCCCCCGCCCCATCCATGAAAATCATTCCACGGCGTAATTCTCGGAATTTGGAAGATTTGTGGATCGTGACGGCGGTTTGCGCCCGACGGCCAAACTCCTGCGCGAGATGTACGTTGCGTGGATCTTGTACTCGTCCGCTGCGAGTGAAGCGGACGGTGTGGTGATGACACACCAACTGCTTGCCTCGGTAGCAACGAGCTACCGCCGGACCACGTCACCACCATAAACAAAAACTTCACTTTTTTCCAGGTGTAAGGCCCCCTGAGCTATTAAGAAGCGACCGGGCCTTCACAAATGATAGCTCAACGAAGTGGTTTATCATCACGTGGAAATATCTAGCAGGAGCCAAATATTCTAACCCAGTGTTAGTCATCAATTTTAAGAGAAAGGGCCGCTTTCGCGTGAGGACCGCCACACATTTGAAACGATTAGGGGGATTGACAGCACGACGACGATGACGACGACGACGATGATGATGATGATGGGGTGTATTGTCAGGACCCGCACATCAAGGGGACATTAAAGGCCACCAGGGGCCGCCAGTAGCCAGCGGGCCTTGCAATGAAGAGCACGAGCTCTAAACACGTGACAGCCTAAACACGTGACAGCCTAAACACGTGACAGCCTAAACACGTGACAGCCTAAACACATGACAGCGATTCTCCTCAATGTGGAGGGGAAAACCAGAAGACGGAGACAAATCCACGCGACCACGGAAAGAGAGAGAGAGACACAAACTCCAATTATACAGCAGCAGGCGTCAGGGTCGGGATCGAACCCACGACCTCCCGTACTCCAGGCGAGGTAGTCAACATCTCATAGCCACTGTGGTGATAATGAGAAACACGCAAACTCCAAATATAGAGCAGCAGGCGTCAGGGTCGGGATGGAACCCACGACCTCCTGCACACCAGGCGAGGTGGTCAACATCTCCTAGCCACCCAGCAGGAGGTGGGTGAGGAGAGGGGGGCAGAGATGCAAAGCTGCACACACTCAGAATTCACGCTCGGAGCTTTCAGCAGAGAACAGGCGACGGGCCAGACTATTGTTGAAATTGAATGGAGTACAAACACACAAAGACACGCACACCCACACAGCGAGGACTCACACACAAACACACGGTACAGGAAACAGTGCAAAGGCAATGATCCCCAGTGTAGACACGCAAGCTATTTGGGCGAGTGCTGTTGGCGATCACCCTGTGAAGGCCGGCACAGGCACACGAGGTGGTTGCGTGGCCAGTACCACGCCCGGCCGCCTTTGTCTCCCCAGCACTGATGCATACAGCACGATAGTGAGATGTTGACTACCTTGCCTGATATACAGGAGGTCGTGGGATCGATCCTGACCCTGACGCCTGCTGTATATTTCAAGTTTGCGTCTCTCTCCACATATTCACATGGATTTTTCTCCGGGTCCTCCGGTTTTTCCCTCCATATTTAGAATCAACATCAAGCGTTTAAAGTATTTGGCTGCTAAACATTTCCACGGATAAGCCGCTTCGTTGAGCTATCATTTGTGGGCAGGTTGCTTCGGAAAAAGAGCTGTACAGCTCAGTGGGTCTCACATGGTAAAGTAAAAAATAGTTGTGTAGTTTAGTTCATACACATCCAGTAGGAACAAATACTGGACATACACATGGAGCCCAACAGCTGCCATCTGCCACAGCGCTTGTGCAGGGCTCGGTACATTTTCAAGCTGCTCAAAGTGTGGAAATCTGGCTGCTAGCAGGAGGTCACGGGACAGACCCATGCGGCATGGGTTGACTGACTGAGATGACTGTGCTCCCAATTCTGCCACCTCGCTGCAATTAAGCCGCCCGGCGCTCCGCTCGTTGCTCCGAGTGTCGCTCCTCCGCTTTTGCTGGAGGGCGACTGCCTCCAACTGCCCAGCAGCGTCCTTCATGGACCTCCTTCTCCACAGAGTCCGATCCTGACACCGCTGGTACCGGTCCACGGCAAGTCCACTCAGCTCGACATCCTGTTGCGCTGCATCGCCTGTCCAGCCCGTGTCATGCTCGTTTAGCCCCCTCTATCCGGCCAAACAGAAGCTGCTTGGGCATGCGGTGGCAGGACATGCAGTCAGGTAAAACCCAGCGCAGACCATTGGCAGGCCAGCCTGAATGTTTATAACCGGCGCAGATGTTCCTTTAGAGGGCTCCACGTATCGCAAGCAGACAGAGCATCACTGTGGATGCGAATTCTCGGAGCTTTGTATCGAGCGATAGGCCAGGGAGCTTCCCTACCGTGTTACACGGCTGACAAAGAGATAATGCCGCTCAACTGATGCGGAGTGAAACCTCCGCTGCCAAACCGGAGCTGGTCATGGACACAACTGTCCAGGTATAGAAAACTCTCCAATATGTCCACAATTGCCCCATTACCCATGGGGCGTTGAGAGGGTGGAGTGTTTGATGACAGAAAATTCCCAGGCAAAGTGTTTTCTGTTGGTGGGGTTCATGGTAAGGTCCCTTCTCTTAGTAGCATGCTCCAGGTTCAGCAGAAATCTCCAAATCCTTCTCAGAGTGAGCAAAAATTGCCAGATCATAAGCGTACATAACATGGATGACCAGTAGGAAGCCATCCCTTGAACGAACCCTGCCATATATTAGCCTCCCATTGTATCTGTACCAGATGGAAATTCATCTGCCACTGCCATGGAAAGATTCTCAAACTACGCGGCCAAAAAAAGAGGTGAGTGTAGGAGCCAGAGGACATCCCTGTCGCACCCCAAGGTGAACAGGGAATAGATCCGACTTCCGGCCACGTAGTTTTGCCCGGGCCTGCCCACCATCATGAAGGCCTTCAACGATTGTGAGCAGAGAGTCAGGGACCCCGAAAGCACGAAGAACAACCCTGGCCTAGTGATGGTATCATAGGCCTTGACCACGTCCATAAAGCAGAGATGTAGGTCCTGCTGAAATTCCCTACACACACAGCAATCAACATACATGACACCGCACACGGTACCTATACATACACACAGTGCATACATACGCACTGTACCAAACACAGAGACACATACAAACACGTGCAACACACACGTACACACACATCACACACACTGTACAATAACACACAGTATGTGTACGCATCAGCACACACAACCAACACACACACAGTGCTGACACACACATATCCCCCGTGCAGCCTTCACGGACTGTTCGGGCAAGTGCTGTTAGCGAGGCCGGGACAGTGGTACACGAGGGGGTGGGTGGTAAGTAACCACGCCCGACCACCTTTGTCTCCCTAGTAGCGAAGTTTACACAACATACCGGGCACTCATTTGAGACCGAGTCGACCTAGGGGAGGTTCAGATAATGGTGAATGGTGTTGGCTGTGCGCTAACCACTACACTACCGCTCCCCAAACACGTACGGTGCCCAGAGTACACACACACACGCACCTACAGTCCAACAGAATACAAAACATAAACTTCGCTGTGGAGGTCTCTGTCAGAAGCGACGTGGCCACCACAAGCGATAGAGGCTCAACCAAGAGGCTGATGCCATCATCGTCATCGTCGTCGTCGCCGTGTGGAAATCTATAGCGGCAGCCAAATCCTCGAAACGATTGGTGGCGATGTTGATTCTTAACGTGGAAGTTTAAAACCCGGAGGAGGCCCCAGAGACAAATCCACGCGACCACGGGGAGAGAGAGACGCAAACTCCAAATTGACAGCAGCAGGGGTCAGGGTCGGGATCGAACCCACGACCTCCTGTATACCAGGCGAGGTAGTCAACATCTCATAGCCACCGTGATGATGATGATGATGAGAGACACGCAAACTCCAAATTGACAGCAGCAGGCGTCGTCAGGGTCGGGATTGAACCCACGACCTCCTGTAGACCAGGCGAGGTAGTTAACATCTCATAGCCACCGTGGTACCAAACACACTCAATACAGAGCACATAGACAAATACAGAGGCACACACCCACAAAGACAAACACACACACACACAGTGCTCACACACAGACAACCACAACACATACAGTACACACACAGTACACACACCTCAACACATACAGTACACACACAGTACACACACCTCAACACACAGCGCACAACGACACACACACAGACACACGGGCTCACGTACACACAGACACACAACACCACAGACACATACAGACACACAACACCACAGACACAGGCAGACTCACACACAGACACACAACACCACAGACACATACAGACACACAACACCACAGACACACACACAGACACACACACAGACACAAACACACAGACACAAACACACAGACACACACACACACCACCACAGACACACAGACACACACACAACACCACAGACACACAACACCACAGACACACACAAACACACACACAGACACACACACACACAACGCCACAGACACAAACACCAGACACAGACACACAGACACACAACACACACACAGACACACAACAGACACATACATACAGACACACAACACCACAGACACACAACACCACAGACACACACAGACACACACACACACAGACACACGACACAAACACACACAAACTCACACACAGACACACGACACAGACACAAACACACAGACACACACACAAATACACACAGACACACGACACAAATACACAGACACACAAATACACAGACACACACAGACTCACACACAGACTCACACACAGACATAAATACACAGACACACAAATACACAGACACACAAATACACAGACACACACCGACACAGACACACACTGACTGACACAAACACACGTACAGTGCTCACACACAATGCATACAGTACACAGACAAGCCTACACAGCACATAGACACACAACACCACACACACAAATACACAGACACACACACACAAAGCTACAGCCCCTAACACACACAAATACACACAAAACTACAGCCCTAACACACACAAATACACAGACAGACTTACCACACCATAACACAACACACACTCTACACACGACACACTGTCCACACCACGCACTGTCCACAACACACAATGAACATCGCATAGCCACCGCGTACAGTGCTCACACACAACGCGTACAGTGCACACAAGGCTACAGCCCTAACGCATCACGCACATCACACTCCACCACACCACCACCACCACACCACCACCACACACACATCACCACCACACACACACCAGCACACACCACCACCACCACGCCCATCACACACCACCACCACCACACACCACCACCACCACACACCACCACCACCACACACCACCACCACCACACACCACCACCACACACCACCACCACACACCACCACCACACACCACCACCACCACACACCACCACCACACACCACCACCACACACCACCACCACCACACACCACCACCACCACACACCACCACCACACACACACCACACACCACCACCACACACACACCACACACATCACACACCACACACACACACCACCACACACATCACACACCACCACCACCACACACCACAACACACACACACCACCACCACACACACACAACACACATCAACACACACACACACCACACACCACCACCACACACACACACCACACACACACCACCACCACACACTATCCACACCACATGACTCACGCCTTCACGACGAAGAAGGGGTCTTCGAGAGACATGGCCTCCCAGTCGGGACGGACGAGGAGGAGGTGGAGGAGGAGGTGGTGGAGGAGGAGGTGGAGGAGGAGGAGGTGGAGGAGGAGGTGGAGGAGGAGGAGGTGGTGGAGGTGGAGGGAGGAGATGGAGGAGAGAGGAGGTGGAGGAGGAGAAGGAATGAGGAGGAGGAGGAGGTGGAGGAGGAGGCCCCGGGTGGCTCTGCACTGCTGGGCCGCTGCGCTGGGCTGGGCTGAGATCCCCACGGCGGAGCTCCGCGTCCGGGCTCCCACACGAAAGCACGCAAGGGGCCCGTCTCCTCCGTGCTGGGGATCACTCGGCGTGGAGGTGGGAGGGAGGTGGGGGGGAGGTGGGCGGGGCGTCTCCCTCCGCCTTTGTGCTCCTCCTTTTCCTATTCATCACCATCATCACCATCATCAACCATCATCACCATCATCATCACCACCACCATCATCACCATCATCAACCATCATCACCATCATCATCACCACCACCATCATCACCATCATCAACCATCATCACCATCATCATCACCACCACCATCATCACCATCATCAACCATCATCACCATCATCATCACCACCACCATCATCACCATCATCAACCATCATCACCATCATCATCACCACCACCATCATCACCATCATCAACCATCATCACCATCATCATCACCACCACCATCATCACCATCATCAACCATCATCACCATCATCATCACCACCACCATCATCACCATCATCAACCATCATCACCATCATCATCACCACCACCATCATCACCATCATCAACCATCATCACCATCATCATCACCACCACCATCATCACCATCATCAACCATCATCACCATCATCATCACCACCACCATCATCACCATCATCAACCATCATCACCATCATCATCACCACCACCATCATCACCATCATCAACCATCATCACCATCATCATCACCACCACCATCATCATCACCACCATCATCAACCATCATCACCATCATCACCATCATCACCACCACCATCATCACCACCACCATCATCACCACCACCATCATCACCACCATCATCAACCATCATCACCATCATCACCACCACCATCATCACCACCACCATCATCACCACCACCATCATCACCACCACCATCATCACCACCACCATCATCACCACCACCATCATCACCACCACCACCATCATCACCACCATCATCACCACCACCATCATCACCACCACCATCATCACCACCACCATCATCACCACCACCACCATCATCACCACCATCATCACCACCACCACCATCATCACCACCACCATCATCACCACCATCATCACCACCACCATCATCAACCATCATCACCATCATCACCACCACTATCATCACCACCATCATCATCACCACCACCATCATCACCACCACCATCATCACCACCACCATCATCACCACCACCATCATCACCACCACCATCATCACCACCACCATCATCAACCATCATCACCATCATCATCATCACCACCATCATCACCACCATCATCATCACCACCATCATCATCATCACCACCATCATCATCATCACCACCATCATCACCACCATCATCATCACCACCACCATCATCATCACCACCATCATCAACCATCATCACCATCATCACCACCATCATCATCACCACCACCATCATCACCACCACCATCATCAACCATCATCACCATCATCATCACCACCATCATCACCACCATCATCATCACCACCATCATCATCATCACCACCATCATCATCATCACCACCATCATCACCACCATCATCATCACCACCACCATCATCATCACCACCATCATCAACCATCATCACCATCATCACCACCATCATCATCACCACCACCATCATCACCACCACCATCATCAACCATCATCACCATCATCATCATCACCACCATCATCACCACCATCATCATCACCACCATCATCATCATCATCATCACCACCATCATCAACCATCATCACCATCATCACCACCACCATCATCACCACCATCATCATCATCACCACCATCATCACCACCATCATCATCATCACCACCATCATCATCACCACCATCATCAACCATCATCACCATCATCACCACCACCATCATCACCACCATCATCATCACCACCACCATCATCATCACCACCACCACCATCATCAACCATCATCACCACCATCACCACCACCACCATCGTCATCACCACCACCATCATCAACCATCATCACCATCGTCATCACCACCATCATCAACCATCACCACCATCACCACCACCATCATCACCAGCATCACCACCACCACCATCATCACCACCACCATCACCACCACCATCACCACCATCACCACCATCACCACCACCAGCATCACCACCACCATCATCACCACCATCACCACCACCATCACCACTACCACCATCATCACCACCACCATCATCATCACCACCATCATCATCACCACCACCACCATCATCACCACCACCACCATCATCACCACCACCACCATCATCACCACCACCACCATCATCATCACCACCATCATCACCACCATCATCACCACTGTCATCACCACCACCACCACCATCATCACCACCAGCATCACCACCACCACCAGCATCACCACCACCACCATCATCACCACCACCATTATCATCATCACCACCACCATCATCACCACCACCATCACCATCATTACCACCACCACCACCATCATCACCATCATCATCACGACCATCACCACCACCATCATCTTCAAAGATCCCCCGTATAGCCTTAAGAGACTGTTGGGGCAAGTGCTGTTAGCGAGTAGCACCGATGAAGGCCGGCACGGCACACGAGGGGGTGGGTGGCCAGCACCACGCCCGGCCGCCTTTGTCTCCCCATTGACGATAATTTTTACACACCGCACCAGGTTACTAATTTGAGGCTGAGTCGACCTAGGGGAGGCCCATGACCTGTGGTAGACCACACACAGTGATGGACAACTGTTGCGACCTGGCTTCGTTCTTATCAGCACTCATCAGCACGGTGTTCAGAGTCACCACTGACTCACTCGCTGCTGCAAGCGATGGTCTGGCCCTGGAATGGCGACGTTTCGGGAAACGACCCTCCATCACAGCACGTCGCTAGCACTATAAATAGACTGGTAGGAACCTCCTGGTTACACCAGCCCACAGGAGATTATTGTGTCCATCGTGCAGGGAGGGGCTGGGTGGGAGGGGTGGGGCTGGGTGGGGAGGGTGGGACTGGGTGGTGGGTGGGAGGGGTGGGGCTGGGGGGGTGGGGAGGGGCTGGGTAGGACGGGGCTGGGTGGGGAGGGGCTGGATGGAAGGGGGGGGGGCTGGGTGGAAGGGTGGGGCTGGGTGGGGAGGGGCTGGGTGGGGAGGGTGGGGAGGGGCTGGGTGGGGAGGGGCTGGTCACCCCGTGGTGCCCTTATAAAACTCAACGTTTCACCTACTCACGCCGGCTTGTGCCCGCCCTCACAGTCGGGCATATTTGCGGAATACACCACGCCCTGGCCGTTGACCCTGCAGGCCATTGACCGAGCAACCCACCAACGTTCCTACCAGCAGCTCCCTCCGCAGGAGCGTGTTAGACGCGTGTGTGTGTCAGGGCCCCCACACACGCGCGGTGCTGCCCAGCAGCAGAGAAGCTCTGCGTTGTCCACATCGTGACAGCCGCAACAGTTCATTGAGCAAATCGTGACAAGAACCGGAATCATCTAATATTATTTTATGTTTTATTTTTATTATTTTATTACTTCCCTTCTACGTGACTTTACCGAAAGAACCAAGAAGATGAATCCCTGCAGTCACGAAAGAAGCTTTACATCGAAAAGAACCGGAATGCTGAGCTCGAAGCGGTATCTCTGGTGGTAAGAACAGATTCACACCAATATCATCCACAGGTTACATGACGTCATCGCAACTCACAGCGCGTATGACGTCACGTCCCCATATTACTTCTCTCTGTATATAAGGAACGAAACAAGAAGACTTCTCTACAAATCTGGCTGTCGCCTGATGAAGCCAGTTGTGGCTTGGCTCTCCAACACACAACCAGCGTGCTGTACTAGTGTACTGCACTATACACTACACTATACACTACACTACTATACACTACACTACTATACACTACACTACTATACACTACACTACTATACACTACACTATACACTACACTGCTATACACTATATCGCGATAATCGTCATATCGCGAGGTTTAATATCGTACCGTGGCAGAATTTGCGTGGAAGGATATCGCGATAATCGTCATATCGTCACATTTTATATTTCCGTGGCCCCAAAGAATCGGGGGAGTTATCGCGATAATCGTCATATCGCGAGGTCTGATATTGTGGCAGAATTCACTTGAGCGTGGAAGAAAAATTATATCGCGATAATCGTCCTCATATCGTGGTCTTTAATATCGCATCGCGGTTGTTGAACCGTCAGGGCGAAGTTCTCCCATTCGGCCACCACGTGGCGCCATCACCACCACCACCAACTTTCCCCGGCCACCACCATTCAACAACAACAACCACCACAACCGACGTTCACAGTGACGGTGACGTCACCAACACAGCGCGCTGTGCCAGGCTAGGTGCACCTCGAGGCGACTCTCGGGTTCGGGACGTGTTATTGGCAGAGGGAGGGGGGAGGGGTTACGTCATGGACCCCCCCCCCCCCCGGGGGTTGCCACGATGATTGCAGCCATCGACTGCGCAGCCAGAACGCCGCCGCTGATGCTGCTGATGCATCACAGCGTCAGTCACGTGATGAGAGAGCGCCACGAACTCGATTATTTAGAAGCCGCGGGGCGCTCCGTGACTTTGGCGAAGCTCGATTCGCCCCCGCCCGGTGAGGGGTGAGGACGGGGCGAGGTGGAAAAATTTTTACTAAAAAATATTCGCGACTCCGGCGGGACTCGAACCCGCAACCTTTGAATTGCCGCTTCACCACTAGAAGTCCAATGCGCTATCCATTGCGCCACGGAGCCACCTGTTGATTCACGCTCCACACAGCCACTCTTATAGCTGCCCCTCCACACAGCCCCACACAGCCCCCCTTATAGCTGCCCCCCCACACAATCCCACACAGCCCCCCTTATCGCTGCCCCCCCACACAGCCCCCCTTATAGCTGCCCCCCCACACAATCCCACACAGCCCCCCTTATCGCTGCCCCCCCACACAGCCCCCCTTATAGCTGCCCCCCCACACAATCCCACACAGCCCCCCTTATCGCTGCCCCCCCACACAGCCCCCCTTATAGCTGCCCCCCCACACAATCCCACACAGCCCCCCTTATCGCTGCCCCCCCACACAGCCCCCCTTATAGCTGCCCCCCCACACAATCCCACACAGCCCCCCTTATAGCTGCCCCCCACACAATCCCACACAGCCCCCCTTATAGCTGCCCCCCCACACAGCCCCCCTTATAGCTGCCCCCCCACACAGCCCCACACAGCCCCCCTTATAGCTGCCCCCCCACACAGCCCCACACAGCCCCCCTTATAGCTGCCCCCCCACACAATCCCACACAGCCCCCCTTATAGCTGCCCCCCACACAGCCCCACACAGCCCCCCTTATAGCTGCCCCCCCACACAGCCCGCTCGGCAGGCTCACGTCGCCTGTGTATCTCCTACATCTCTGCATCTCCCACCAGCCATGACTCGCGGGCAAAGATGATGCCCCAGAAAGCCTCAACACACGTTGTGGGCAAGTGCTGCTAGCGAGTCGGCACTGTGGCACGCGAGCGGGTGGTGGGTGGGCAGCACCGCGCCCGGCCGCCTTTGTCTCCCCAGTGGCGACGTTCACTCCACACCGCTACACCAGCTACTCAGTTGAGGCTGAGTCGACCTTGGAGCATCGACGAGTGTGAAACCGCCATGACCACGTGAACACCACGTGAACACCACGTGAACACCACGTGAACACCACGTGAACACCACGTGAACACCACGTGAACACCACGTGAACACCACGTGAACACCACGTGAACACCACGTGAACACCACGTGAACACCACGTGAACACCACGTGAACACCACGTGAACACCACGTGAACACCACGTGAACACCACGTGAACACCACGTGAACACCACGTGAACACCACGTGAACACCACGTGAACACCACGTGAACACCACGTGAACACCACGTGAACACCACGTGAACACCACGTGAACACCACGTGAACACCACGTGAACACCACGTGAACACCACGTGAACACCACGTGAACACCACGTGAACACCACGTGAACACCACGTGAACACCATCACCACGTGACAACCATCCTCCCTGCAGCGGCTTTTGTCTCAGCCATCACCATCATCATCAGATGCGCTTCTGTGGGGCCGTCCATAAATGACGTCACGCGATTTTGGACGCCCCCCCTCAAATGACGTCACAAAGCTCTGCCCCCACCCCCCCAAAAATAAAACATGCTTCAAATCGCTTTAAACTCTTGTCATTTTGTAGTGCGTGTTTAATGTGGCGCTGCACTCTGATGTTGTAGGACAGGGGTCGGCAACCAAAATAACAAGAAGAGCCATTTCTTTCCAATTCGGTACAAAATTCAGTATTTCAAGAGCCGCAATGCATCTATGTACATACGTACATATCGTCAAGAAGCAGCCCGTAAAGAGCCGCATGCGGCTCCGGAGCCGTAGGTTGCCGACCCCTGTTGTAGGAGAAAACATTTATTACAAAGTCTATTTAATTAAGTAGAACGTGTTGTCTATATTTCTTTATTAAAGTTGCGCAATTTGATGTGACGTCACATTTCTCACCCCCCACCTCGTCACACATCGTCACAAATGTCTGAACCCACCCCCCCCAGGCGCGTGACGTCATTTATGGACGTCCCCTGTGGCCGTCTGGAACGCTCTTCCTTCCGATATTAGAAAGCCAGTGGTACTATGCACCTTCAAATCATCGTCTCGGTTGACAAACTCACTTCGTGAGAACTTCATGAGCACTTCTTTAGCTCGTTGCCCTCCCTCCGCACCTCCGATTAGCACCGTCGGCTACGTACGGTGCGAAAGAAGTTCGACAAACACACCGAGGGGAGAGACCCAGGGCCACTTCAGATAATCGTTGCTGGTGTTGGCGGCCGTGAGCAGGAATGGAACTCGGGTCGCCGCGTTCGCTCTGCACGACCGCCACCACCGCCTCTACCGTAGCCACGCAAACCTCTTCATTGGTGGGGCAGATTAAAAAACACATTCACAGGCACGGAGTGAACTTTAAACTCGGTTCATATTCTTAGATTTTTTTCGGTAAAGTCACCATGTAGGGAAAAATGTAAAATTAATAAAAGTAAAATAAAAAATAAAAATCACGACGTTTCGGAGGCAACACAAGCTTCCGTCTTCAGGTGGAACCGTCACAGCCCGACAGCTGTATCAAGTAAATGAGAGATTCCAAGAGATACCACTCCGTATATATAATGGTTGAGGGGGGTGGAAGGGCCAGGAACGGCCCACTTTTTATTATTATGGTAAGGTGCGGTTTGAGACTACGGATAGATTACATAACAAATGACCCCCCCTCAACCATTATATATACGGAGTGGTATCTCCTGTAATCTCTCATTTACTTGATACAGCTGTCGTGCTGTGACGGTTCCACCTGAAGACGGAGGCTTGTGTTGCCTCCGAAACGTCGTGATTTTTATTTTATTTGACTTTTATTAATTAAATCCTTTATATTAAGTTCGCTTGCTTGCTTGCTTACGACCGTGCAAATCTTTCGGTCGTTTTTTAACCCACTTCCCGTGATCCAATCGAGCTGACATTTTCCACAGAGACTCGTTGTGTGTGACAATTAATTTTCGTGAAAAAAAATTTCCAAAATTTTACACTGTTTAGGGAAAACTCATTAAATATTTAATTACCAATTAATTAATACTGGCAGACAATCATCTGGCCCATAGGTGGCAGCCATCTCAAGCCAGAGGACGAGAAGACTCTAGCCACCACGCATATAAAGGATTTATAGTAAAAAACTTTGTTTTTACGGGTTTACTTGTTTTTATTTTTATTTTTTACCTACGTGACATTACCGAAAAAACCTAAGAATATGAATCCTTGCAGTCACGAAAGCTTCAAATCTAGTATAAAACTCGGTTGTTTGCAATTTCTCGATCCGAACCCATCCGCCACACTCCATGATTCTCCTCCACAAACCACTTGCTATCAATCACGATTCACCTTAACCCATTTTATTCGTACTTTATACATGTGTACATAAATTACATCTACAAAGACAAAATAAAAGATAATTGTCCTCTCTTTCCCACACACACGCGCGCGCGCGTGTGTCATCGTTCAATATTTCAGATTGGATTATTTTTGTCCGGTGCGAAATAAGTTCAACATACATGCGTGGGTCTGTGGGTCTCTGTGTGGATATATGGGTCTCTGTGTGGGTCTGTGGGTCTCTGTGTGGATATATGGGTCTCTGTGTGGATATATGGGTCTCTGTGTGGATATATGGGTCTCTGTGTGGGTCTGTGGGTCTCTGTGTGGGTCTCTGCGTGTCTGTGGGTCTCTGGGCCTGTGTGGATGTGGGCCTCTGTATGGGTCTGTGGGTCTCTGTGTGCGTCTGTGGTTCTCTGTGTGGGTCTCTGCGTGTCTGTGGGTCTCTGGGCCTGTGTGGATGTGGGCCTCTGTATGGGTCTGTGGGTCTGTGTGGGTCTCTGTGCGCGTCTGTGGTTCTCTGCGTGCATCTGTGGTTCTCTGTGTGGGCCTTTGCGTGTGTCTGTGGGTCTCTGGGCCTGTGTGGATGTGGGCCTCTGTATGGGTGTGTGGGTCTGTGGGCTTTTGTGTGGGTCTGTGGGTCTCTGTGTGCGTCTGTGGTTCTCTGTGTGGGTCTGTGGGTTTCTGGGCCTCTGTGTGGGTCTGTGGTCCTCTGCTTGCATCTGTGGGCCTCTGCGTGTCTGTGGGTTTCTGAGCCTCTGTGTGGGCCTGTGGGTCTCTGCGTGGGCCTCTGTGTGCGTTTGTGGGTCTCTGCGTGGGCCTCTGCGTGTCTATGGGTCTCTGGGCCTGTGTGTAGATATGCAGGCCTGTGGGTCTCTGCGTGGGTCTCTGTGTGGGTCTCTGCGTGGGTCTGTGTGAGACTATGGTTGTGGTTCTCCAAAAGAGTCCTTCTCTGTATAACTCTACGAGTCTGTGTGCAAGTCTGCAACACCAAAAGCAACCTCCCAATGCCTTTCAATTAGACACCACATACACGTCACGCATTTCGTTCGAGTAAATTCCCCGAATAAGTATGCACATCGTTTAGCAAAGGCACAAAACAATAATTTACTTGTGAACGCGTGAGCCTCAAGACCCCTTGTAAAGTGACTCCTGCCCCAACTGTTCGCTGTAGGCGTGCAGTGATGATTGCTATTGGCGATCCCAAATGAATCATTTTGCGGAGTAATCTCTCAGCTGGAGGGGGGGGGGGGGTGATGTTTGGTCCGACAGCGGTGAGAAGGCGTTTGGCGTTTTCGTTTTTGTGTTCAGCTAATGGACACGGAGAGAACACGCGAACCCCACAGTGGCCAGGCGATGTTGACTACCTCGCCTGGTAGGCAGGTCGTGGGTTCGATCCCAACCCTGACGCCTGCTGCTGTATATTTGGAGTTTGCGTCTCTCTCTCTCATCATCACCACGGTGACCAGATGTTAACTACCTCGCCTGGTCTACAGGAGGTCGTGGGTTCGATCCCGACCCTGACGCCTGCTGCTGCTGCTGTATATTTGGAGTCTGCGTGTCTCTCTCCCCGGGTCGTGGATTTTTCTGCAGGCCCTCCCGAGTTTCCCTCCACATTCAGAGTGAACATCACGTGTCTAGAGTCGTTGCCGACTGCTATAAATTCCCACACGGTGATGAGCCGCTTCATTGAGCTACAATCTGCGATCACCAGGCCGCTTCTGAAAGAGAGTTCCATAGCAGCTCAGTGGGTTCCCCTTACCTGTGAACATTTTAAAAAATGTTTGAAATAGTTAAGTTGAAGAATGCACAAACACCCGCACAGAAAGGGGGGATCGAACCCAGGCTGGCTCCTGGAACTTGTGGCGCGGCGGAGAGGCGGCGTTGGGTGTCCCCCCTCCGCCTGCACACACACATGTATGTGTGTGTGCAGGCGTGTGTATGCGCACACACGTGTGTAGGTGCACACGTGTGTGTACGTGTGTACACACACGTGTGTATGCGCACACACGTGTAGGTGTGCACACGCGTGTAGGTGTGTACACACACGTGTGTACGTGTGTAGGTGTGCACACACACGTGTGTTTACGTGTACATACATACCACATACACACGTGTGTATGTGTGCACGCGTGTGTAGGTGTACTGGGGGAGGACAGCTAAACACACAACGCGATTCTAAAAGCCGTTTGCAATCTTGGACCGGTGGTCGAAACGCGCCTTGAGGTGCATCTCTTGCACCGTCGTCTGTGCAAGAGGCACCCAACTCGGCCTTGACAGACGACGTCAAATAATCAAAACCTGCTCCTCTCCCGACTTGTTATTTATTTGTTGTTTTGGTCATCCCCGACTCGCCACGGGCACCACGGGTACCCCGCTCGGCCGGTGGTCGCCGCTGCGGTCGAGAGAGCGAAGACAAAAGACGAAACGTGCAGCAGCAGAGACACCCACAGGCTGCCTGCTGCTGCCCATGGATCGTGATGGCCGACGTTGTTGTTGTTGCCGTTGGTGCCGTTGTTATTGCCATTGCCGATGTTGTTGTTGCCATTGCCGATGTTGTTGTTCCGCGCCCGCCCCGTACCGTTCCTTCTGTACGGAGCCGTTCACGTCGTGCCGTCAAGCGCACCGAGGGCCGCTTTACCGAGGTGGCGATATCGGCACTCAAAATGAGCGTCGATTGACCGATCGATCAATGCTCCACTTGCCCGCAGTGGTCCGTCTGGGTGGCTCTTCCGGGCTCGACATTGACATCGATGATCGATGATGTTGACAGCCTCAAGGCTCCCTTCAAAGAGGGTCCTGCCACGGGTGAAAGAGGCGGCCCCGCTCGACATTCCCCGCCCGACGGCAAGGACAGAAGCGACCTGGCCATCACGAGTGATGGCTCAACCAAGTGGCTCATCATCATCGTCGTCGTCGTCATCGTGTGGACATTCATAGCAGCAGCCACACACTCTCAACGCGTGACGTTCATTCTAAATGTTGGAGGGGGGGAAAAAGCAGAGCACCCGGAGAAAGATCCACGTGGCCGCGGGGAGAAAGTGAAAACAAATATACAGCAAGGGTCAGGCTCAGGATGCAGCCGACGACCTCCTGTATAGCAGGCGAGGTAGTTAACATCTCCTGGCCACCGCGAGATGTTTCAGTTTCTGTGCAAGGAACTCGCCGACAGCTGCCGAGGAGTCTAAATCACCGGTGGTGAGTGGAGCACGGCGGTGCAGGAACCTTCACCCCATCGGCGCCCCCCCCCCTCCATCCCCCCTACCACCCCCCCCCCCCCATCGCCTGAACAGGCTGCTGGGGCAAGTGCTGTTCGTGAGTAGCAGCACACGAGGCGGTGGGTGGCCAGCACCACGCCCCAGCACCTTCGTCTCCCCAGTGGCGATGTTTACACACCGCACCAGGTACTCATTTGAGGCCAAGTCAACCTAAGGCAGGCCCAGGACCAGTTCGGATAATGAATCTGTCACTGGCGTTGACCGTGAGTGGGAATCAAGCTCGTGTCAAAGCTTGCTTCGAATTTGCAGTGCGCTAACCACGACACTACCGCTCACCCCACACAAAGACAAAGATCCCCCGGACAGCCTTCGACAGACTGTTGGGGCAAGTGCTGTTAGCGAGCACCTATGAAGGCCAGAACGTCACACGAGGGGGTGGGTGGCCAGCACCACGCCCGGCCGCTTTTGTCTCCCCAGTGGCGATGTTTACACACCGCACCAGGTACTCACAGCGCGCTGCGCTCACCACGACACGACCGCTCGCCCCGCACAGAGCCCTGTACAGCCTGAACAGGCTCCTTTGGGTAAGTGGCACTCGCTCGCTCGCACGGCGCTTCCCACCCTCACTGGCCACGCACCCGAGTCAGTGAAGGGAACGCCGAGTCAACAGGCGTTGCTCTCCTCTCGCCGCGGGGAGGAAGGGGAGCGGAGGAAGGGGACTTCCTCCCATTCCTCTCCTCTTGGCGAGGGAATAGCAACGCCTGCTGTCACAGCGTTCCCTTTATGAATCGGCGCACGGCCACAGCTCCACCAAACCCTAACCACCACCACAACCACCACCACCACGACAACCACCACCACGACCACCACGACTACCACAACCACCACCACCACGACCACCACCACCACAACCACCACCATCACAACCACCACCACGACCACCACAACCACCACCACAGCCACAACCACCACCACCACAACCACCATCGGAAGCGCGATCCCTGGCCTCGACGTGGACGCGCGCTCGTCCCAGCGCTCGTCCCCAGGGCCAGCCGCCCGCCAGCCGAATCTCCATCCCCCCCACGGCGGCGGCGGGTCGGGCGGCCGGAGGTGCGGGCCTCCGCGTGCGCCGCAAGGCCCGGCCCGGCAGCCACCGCCGACGGAGGCCCCCCCCCCCGCGACCGGCCGTCCCGAGTAGTCGACTCAGACCCCGTCGGTCTCGACGATGCAGCGGATGAAGATGGTGTCGTCGCGCACGTAGGCCTGCCGCTGCTGGCCCTGCAGCCGGGCCAGGGGGCAGAAGAGGGGGCAGCCGCTGGCCACGTTCAGGTCGCCCGTGGGGCGCTGGAACGAGGAGGACGTCACGTCCGGGCGGAAGGCGTCGATCACGTGCTCCCGCCGGTCTTGGTCCAGCAGCATCATCGTCACCTGCGGCGTCGCCGGGGGGGGTCGGTCGTGGGGGAGGGTGGGCACGGAGGGTGGGCACAGAGGGTGGGACGCACGGTTAGGCCTCAACGCGATCAAGGTTCGGCGGCCGGTGAGTGGCTGGGTGAGTGGGTGGGTGAGTGGCTGGGTGAGTGGGTGGGTGAGTGGCTGGGTGAGTGGCTGGGTGAGTGGGTGGGTGAGTGGCTGGCTGAGTGGGTGAGTGGCTGGGTGAGTGGCTGGGTGAGTGGCTGGGTGAGTGGCTGGGTGAGTGGGTGAGTGGCTGGCTGAGTGGCTGGGTGAGTGGCTGGGTGAGTGGGTGGGTGAGTGGGTGGGTGAGTGGCTGGGTGAGTGGGTGGGTGAGTGGCTGGCTGAGTGGGTGAGTGGCTGGGTGAGTGGCTGGGTGAGTGGCTGGGTGAGTGGGTGAGTGGCTGGGTGAGTGGCTGGGTGAGTGGCTGGGTGAGTGGCTGGGTGAGTGAGTGGCTGGGTGAGTGGGTGGGTGAGTGGCTGGCTGAGTGGGTGAGTGGCTGGATGAGTGGCTGGGTGGCTGGGTGAGTGGCTGGGTGAGTGGGTGGGTGAGTGGGTGGGTGAGTGGGTGGGTGAGTGGCTGGGTGAGTGGGTGGGTGAGTGGGTGAGTGAATGGGTGGGGAAGTGGGCGAGTGGGTGGGCGAGTGGCTGGGTGGGTCGAGTTGAAACAATCAGAACCTTCACGTCGTGAACGCTCTTGCACCACGAGACAATTTAACTTGTTTGGCTGCGCGACTCACCATCTCGTGTAACCGCTCAGCCATCATCACTCACCCATTTACTCATTCACTCACTCAACTACCATCTCCCTCACTCGTGCCCACTCAACTGGTCTCGTGATCACCTCTGACTGGAGTAGACTTCTCCTGGACATTCAGCAGTTCGCCTGCTTAATCTCCTTTCATTCCTCGATTCTAGCATTACACCCATTCCCTTCATCTCCCCTCACCCCTCCACTCCTTCCCATCCCTCCCCTAGAGCCCTTTCATAACCCCAGGCGCCCCGTGGTACGGCGACTCATTCCCCGGCGCTTGCACGCCCCTTGCCATTTAAATCACTCTGTTGTTGTTGTCAGTGCGTTGAAACTATGTTAGGCGTGCATTGAGCGAAGGCGGCTTGATGCATATAAGATAAGATAATCCACCCCGAGACTCCAGTGAGGCACCTTGTACTTGAACGGCCACGGCAAGAGGGCGTCGTGATCCCCCTTCATGATGACGAAGAACAGCGAGAGGTGGCTGCCACGGCCGGCGCCGTCCCCATTTGGGTAGAGCCGGAGGCACATCTTGTATCCATGCTGGCTTGTGTAGAACGCTGTGTGTGTGCACGCGTGTGCGTGTGTGTGCGTCACGACGAGGTACGGGTTAGTGACGTGGAACGGGACGAGCAAAGACAACGTGTACCACCGCCGGCATCGCCACGAACGCTCGCTCCGTCGATCCGATCATCGGCGCTGCAGAAAAACAACGGTCGAGCGACGGCGTCGCCCCTCGTGGCACCTTGTGACGCCACGTAGCACCACGTGGCACCACGTGGCACCACGTGGCACCACGTGGCACCTCGTGACGCCACGTGGCACCACGTGGCACCACGGCGGCTTGCTACGCTGACCGCACGGCTCTGCCCGCGACGCCACGGCACCTCCTGTAACGAGACATTTCTACGCGACGCCACCTCCAGTGACGCGCTTCCTGTAGCGAGTCGCTGCTTTCTGGTGACATCACTTCATGTGACGTCACTTCCTGCTACTGCATGCCACTTGCCATGACATCACTTCCTGTAAATGAGACACAAGCTCACGGTGACATCAGGTTATGGGACACCACTCCCTGTCACAGCACGCCACTTCCTGTAACATCATAACTTGCTGCGGTATTTCATCAGCAAGAACATTTGTGATTGCGCACTCTTACACGAGTCCAGTCCCTCACGAATGCGCATTGATCACGCGCCGCACTCGGCTCTCCGAAACAACTTCGTTCTGAGGCTCTTGCAGAACTGGCTCGAACTCATGGATCCCGATCGTGAGCTGGTAGCGGCGTGCGAGGCTCCCACGCGGGTACAGCAGCAGGTCACCGCGAGCCGCGGGTCGGAGTCGATTTGGGTCTCATCACGAATCAAACTCGTGATCAGATCATATTTCACCACTTCCTCCAATGTCACTTCACGTAACAGCACGTCACTTGCTGTGGCGTCTCATCACTTCCCGTGGCTTCCCATGACATGGCTTCCCATGACATGGCTTCCCATGACATGGCTTCCCATGACATGGCTTCCCATGACATGGCTTCCCATGACATGGCTTCCCATGACATGGCTTCCCATGACATGGCTTCCCATGACATGGCTTCCCATGACATGGCTTCCCATGACATGGCTTCCCATGACATGGCTTCCCATGACATGGCTTCCCATGACATGGCTTCCCATGACATGGCTTCCCATGACATGGCTTCCCATGACATGGCTTCCCATGACATGGCTTCCCATGACATGGCTTCCCATGACATGGCTTCCCATGACATGGCTTCCCATGACATGGCTTCCCATGACATGGCTTCCCATGACATTGCTTCCCATGACATGGCTTCCCATGACATGGCTTCCCATGACATGGCTTCCCATGACATGGCTTCCCATGACATGGCTTCCCATGACATTGCTTCCCATGACATGGCTTCCCATGACATGGCTTTCCGCGACATTGCTTCCCATGACATGGCTTCCCATGACATGGCTTCCCATGACATGGCTTCCCATGACATGGCTTCCCATGACATGGCTTCCCATGACATGGCTTCCCATGACATGGCTTCCCATGACATGGCTTCCCATGACATGGCTTCCCGCGACATATTAACATGATTAATCTTCCTTCCATACGGCGTTCGAAAAGCGCACGGCAACCGGGCGCTCAGTTTGCTCGTCCAATCGGCGTGCGGCATCCCTGTACCCTCCAGCGCAAGCAAATGGATCGCGCCTCGCTTCCGTTGGTCCCACGTTGCCGTCCTCGCGATCAGCCGTCAAGCCGCGTTCCTTCCACGCGAGTCGAGGTTGGGGTGGTTCCTGCATCGGGTCGTCCCAGTCACTCGCCGCTTTTGTTCGCGACGTCGCAGGGCCGGACACAATCCGACTTCCCGCGCCACCGATCGCCAAAGTTCCGTCTCGCCCACCGTCCGCGCATGTCCACGTCACTCCCGAAAGCTTTGCAGGCCCTTGGGCAGCGCACGGCAACGTCCCGGTGCAATGTTCTTCGCTGCAAGGCCCCGCGGCGGCGGCGGGTTACGGGTACCCCCCTGACATGTGGGCCCTCCTGCCCACCGACATTACACTAAAGTGAAAACACCCCCCCCAACCACCCATCATCATCCTGCTGCTGCTGTAAAACCCCCAATGGTTTAAAATGGTGTCGTGGACCTCACACTGATGATGTCCTATCGACCAAAGTGACCCCAACCCCTCTGAAAATTAGAGAACCCGGTCCAGGTGCGGTTAAGATTGCTGGGTTGGTCATGAATCTCTCAATACCCTCAGGAGCACACGTCCACAGTTTTATTTTGCCGGTGATGACTTGGCTCCAGCGGTGGCGCTTTGGCGCTTTGGCGTGCTTGTTGCAGAGAGGCACGCGCTCCGAACCCAGCCGGCCGCCCTGATGAATACTGCCGGCGAGACTTGGAGAGTAATTCTGCTGCTGTTCGCCGTCCGATTCGCCCGGAGTGGACGTGAGAGACCCCGCGACGTCGCTCACAAGAGTCGGCCCCGTCTTCGCGATGCCCGCGTCACGCTCCGCCATTCGCCCGCCCAGCGGCGGTGACGTCACCACGGCGCTTGCGCCAGGCTAGGTGCACTTTAAGGTCACGTGGGGTGTCGAACGGCCGCTTGTCAGGAGGTTCGCGGGACAGACCCAGGTGGTGCCATGGGTCGACCCACTTGAGATGACCGATGCACCACCCGTGTCCGCTACTGTGCACGCGCACCGCAGCAGCAGCAGCAGCGGCAGCAGCGGCAGCAGCAGCAGCGGCAATGACCACGTCCCCACTGGCAGCAGCAGCAGCGGCAATGACCACGTCCCCACTGGCAGCAGCAGCAGCAGCGGCAATGACCACGTCCCCACTGGCAGCAGCAGCAGCGGCAATGACCACGTCCCCACTGGCAGCAGCAGCAGCGGCAATGACCACGTCCCCACTGGCAGCAGCAGCAGCGGCAATGACCACGTCCCCACTGGCAGCAGCAGCAGCGGCAATGACCACGTCCCCACTGGCAGCAGCAGCAGCGGCAGCAGCAGCAGCAGCAGCGGCAATGACCACGTCCCCACTGGCAGCAGCAGCAGCGGCAGCAGCAGCAGCAGCAGCAGCGGCAATGACCACGTCCCCACTGGCAGCAGACCGATGCCCCAACGTCGCTCGTGAAGAGCTCTCACCTGAGTTTTGGCCTGGGTGGTGCTGGTGGTGGAGGGGGGGGGGGCTCAGGGTTCCAATTAAAATTAGTTCCGAACATCAAAGACAAAGATGCCCCCGTGGAGCCTCGACGGAACTTGTTGGGCGAGTGCCGACAGCGAGTAGCAGCGCCTATGAAGGCCGGAACGGCACGCGAAGGGGCAGGTCGGTGGCCGGCACCATGCCGGCTGCATTTGTCTCCCTAGCGGCGATCTTTATATTCAGGTTCTCGTTTGAGGCCGATTCGAGCTTTGGGAGGGCTCAGGACCGATTCAGATAATCATCACCGATGTTGGTGGCTGTGAGTGGAAATGGAACTCGGTTTGTAGCCGGGCTCATAGAGCAGCGCGCTAACCACTACACCACCGCTCCCAACATCCCAACATCACCACCACCTTCACTAGTGCCCTCGCCATCATCACGATCGGTAATATCCTCACCACCACCACCAGTAATGTCTATCATCAACTTCATCACCATCAGCTAATGCCACTCATCATCATTATCACCATCATCACCATCACGGACATCCCAAACAATGACAACGATTTCCCGTGTAGTCTGTAACAGACTGTTGGGGCGAGTAGCAGCACCTATGAAGGCCGGCACGGCACACGGTGGGTGGCCAACACGATTGTGCCTGGCCCACCTTTGTCTCCCCAGTGTTCATTTCCACACACCGCACCAGGTCTTCTCATTTGAGGCCTGGGGAGAGGCCCAGAACCGCTTCAGATAACGACCACTCCCCACAACTTCAACGCCACCACTACCAGCACCATCAGGCAGCCAACATCCATCATCATCATCATGGACACCATCATACAATGTCTATCCAGCAGCCAGTGCCTGCCGTCATCATCATCAATATCCTAACCACCAAAACCACCACATCCAACATCATCACCATCACTAAACATCCTCACCACCGCGCCTCCATCATCGTCACCATCGCGACGGCAAGACGTTAACTACCTCGCTTGGTCAAGATCGAACCCACGGCCTCCTGGATACCGGACAAGGTAGTTACCATCTCATAGCCACCGTGCTGCTGCTGCTGCCATCGTAGCGGTGACAGAGCACAGAAGAAGTCTGTGCAGCCCGTGGCTGGCGCCGGGGTGGACGGGGCGGAGGAGGAGGAGGGGACGACGGTGGCGGCGGTGGGGGTGGGTGGGTGGGGGGGTGGTGGGCAACCTGGCGAGTAGAAGGCAAGGTTGCGCCCTTCGCTGGCGTCGCGACTGCGCTGGCGGAAGCTGGAGATCTTCCACAGGAAGACTCCGTCGAAGGTGGCCGCCTCGAGCGAGAGCAGGCGGCCCCGCAGCTCGGCCAGCGCCGCCTCCTTCGCCGCCAGCTGGCGCTCCACCTCCCGCATCTGAGCACGGGGGGAGCAAGCAGGGAGAAGAACTGCGGTGACGGTGGTGGTGACGATTGCGGTGCTGACGGAGATGATGCTGATGGTACTGATGGAGATGGTGCTGATGGTGCTGATGGAGATGGTGGAGATGGTGGTGATAATGGAGATGGTGGTGGCGACGATCACCGCCACCGCCGCTACCTTGGCCTGCGCCGCGTGCAGCTGCTGCTGCTCCTCCCGCCGCTGGCGCTCCGTCTCGCGCTGCGCCACCGCCACCCTCTCCGTCTCGCGGTCCAGCACCTTGACGATGTTCTCGAACGCGGTGAGCATGCGCTCCACGCGCGCCAGCCGCCCCAGCACCACCGCCGCACCACCCTCCTCCTCCGCCCCTCCCTCGGCCACCGGCGCCGCCGCCGCCGCTCCCTTCTTGCGACCGCCCTTCGCGGCGCCGGCTTGCCCCCGTCGTGGCGATACTGACGTCAAGCTGGCGCTGTTTATCCCGGAGTCCACCTTGTTCCAGCTGCCGCCGCCTCCGCCGCCGCCGCCGTCGCCGCCGTTGACGTCGAGCCGTTCCAGGAGCTCCTCCAGCTTGCGCACGCGCGACTCGACGGCGCCGACTCGCCGGGGGACGGCGCCGGCGACCCCGTTCTCGAGGGCGGAGCGCTCCGGCGCGGGGGGGACGAGGAGCGCCGAGCGCAGGGACGCGAGCGGCGCCAGCAGCAGCCGCAGGTGAAGCGGCACCGCCGCCTCCTCGTGCCGGGAGAGCTCGCCACGCGAGACCTGGTGCCATAGGGGGGGGGGGGGAGACGTGGGGGGGGCGTGTGGGGGGGGGAGTGCGGACGGGATCGTTGCCATGGCGACGGAGCGAGAGAGCGCAGTCGTCGCGTCGGCGGCGATCGTTGCCGTGGTGACGACGATGTGAGGCTCATGGCGGTGATGAGAGCAGCGATGATGACGATGATGGTAATGGTCAAGCTGATGAGCATAACGCTACTGCTCCGACCGATGCCAATCACGACGACGATGTTGGTGATGGCACCCAAGCAATTGCTCGGCAGAAATCGCTCATCGGTAACCGACGCGCGACAGGTGTGACGTGACCACCACCGCCGCCACAAATTCGTGCTGGAATCCATCCGTGCGGCGCTCACCTTGACCGTGCAGCCGACGTCCTGGAAGGGGCAGGGCAGGGTGGAGAACTCGCAGTGCTCCTCGTGCGCTGACTGAGACGCACACACAGGGGAGAGAGTCAGGGGAGAGAAAGCCGAGATGGGAGGGGAGAGAGGGCAGCGATGGGAGAAAGGAGGGAGGGTGGAGAGGGGATGTGAGGGGGAAGAGAGGGAAGTGAGGAGAAGAGAGGAGAGATTAGAGGGGAGAAAGAAGAGAGAGACAGAGAGGGAGGGAGTGCAGAGGGAGGGGAGAGGGTGTTCGTTGCGTGGCGCGCTAACGACTGCACCACCGCTCCCCCCTATCTATAATGCTACACCCCCCACCACCACCACCACATGCATAGCAGCCCTGGGACCCTATCCCCCCCACCCCCCCTATGCCAATCCCTGAACGAGGTCCCAGGCGTGGCGCCCGCCCCTCCCTCCGCCCCCCCCCTCACCCAGTACTCCTTGACGGTTCCGGTCCAGGGGCAGCCTTCGTTAACGCAGCGAGCGGAGAGGCAGTCGATCTCCCGTTGAGCCGCCCTGTCGTGAAAGGCCTGCCAAAGCATCACCATCATCATCGTCGTCGTCGTTGTCAGCAAAATCATCATCCGCAGCAGAATTACCATCATCCGCATGAGCAGCAGTGGCATCATCATCAGCAATATCATCATCAGCAGCATTAACATCACCATCGGCTTAAAGCTTTCACGACTGCAGGGATTCATCTTCTTGGTTCTTTCGTGACTTTACCGAAAGAACCAAGAAGATCACCATCGGCGTCATCGTGATCAGCATCCAAAGCATTATGTACCCGTAGCATTATGTATGTTGAACTTTTTTCGCACCGTACGTAGTCAACCGTGCTAATTGGATGTGCGGGGGGGGGACAACAAACTAAACCCAAGGCAGTTCTCACGAAATTAGTTCGTCAATCTACATCATTTAAAAGTGCACAGCTCCAGTAGCTTCCTAATATTTGGAAGGAAACAGCGTTCCAGACGGCCGCCGAAGGGCATCTGAAAGTGCGCGCGACACGGTGGACCGTGTTTGTTCGATGGCGAGCGAGCAGCAGCGGCGTCAATACTTGAACGGCGCCAACCGGAATCATCAGCTGGCACCGCTCAGAGCCTGGCTTCCAACTCGAGTTTAGCCGCTGCCTGTGGTCAAACAGTGTCACCCTCAAGTGGTCTCAGGCCCCATCACCGGCGACTCGCAGAATGTTAAGAGCTACACGGATATCTACGCAGACTTGCCTAGAGACTCACCGGCTTACACGCCGATGCACAAGACTCTCAAACGAGAGACACACGGACTCGCACAGAGACACGCAGTCTCGCAGAGGGAACCACAAACTCGAATAGACTGAGTTGCGATTAAACTGGGTTCTCAAGCGCCGAGGGTTGGTGGCTTCAGCCCGGTATCCGACGACTCGCGTAGAGACCCACAGACTTACGTGGAGGCTAATAGTATCACAGACTCATAGACTCGCACGGGGACGCACAGACCAACACAGAGATCCAAAGACTCACAGAAAGACTAGACCCACAGACTCAGTGGATGGTCTCAGCCCGGCCACCTAAGACTGCACAGACAAAAACACAAACCGTCACAGGTGTGCTCCTCATGCGGATAAAGGTAAAAAAAATATGTCTATTCTTCTTGGACACAAGGTGCTGCAATGCTCGCTGCAGAGATTACAATGGAACATCTCACATTGCTGCCTTGCGTTGAACCGATGGTTCAAGGCAATCCTGACCCTGCTGATGAGGACCCTGAATGTCGAAACCGGTCCAGAGTTTTGCTTGTGTGAGACACGGGCTGTGTGTGTGAGACACGGGCTGTGTGAGACACGGGCTGTGTGTGTGTGACATGGGCTGTGAGACACGGTCTGTGTGTGTGAGACACGGGCTGTGTGTGTGAGACACGGGCTGTGTGTGTGAGACACGGGCTGTGTGAGACACGGGCTGTGTGAGACACGGGCTGTGTGTGTGTGACACGGGCTGTGAGACACGGGCTGTGTGTGTGAGACACGGGCTGTGTGTGTGAGACACGGGCTGTGTGTGTGAGACACGGGCTGTGTGTGTGAGACACGGGCTGTGTGTGTGAGACACGGGCTGTGTGTGTGAGACACGGGCTGTGTGTGTGAGACACGGGCTGTGAGACACGGGCTGTGTGTGTGAGACACGGGCTGTGTGTGTGAGACACGGGCTGTGTGTGTGTGACATGGGCTGTGAGACACGGGCTGTGTGTGTGAGACACAGGCTGTGTGTGTGAGACACGGGCTGTGTGTGTGAGACACGGGCTGTGTGTGTGAGACACGGGCTGTGTGTGCGAGACACGGGCTGTGTGAGACACAGGCTGTGTGTGCGAGACACGGCTGTGTGTGTGAGACACGGGCTGTGTGTGTGAGACACGGCTGTGTGGGTGAGACACGGGCTGTGTGTGCGAGACACGGGCTGTGTGTGCGAGACACGGGCTGTGTGTGTGAGACACGGGCTGTGTGTGTGAATCACGGGCTGTGTGTGCGAGACACGGGCTGTGTGAGACACGGGCTGTGTGTGTGAGACACGGGCTGTGTGAGACACAGGCTGTGCGAGACACGGGCTGTGTGAGACACAGGCTGTGTGTGTGAGACACGGGCTGTGTGTGTGAGACACGGGCTGTGTGGGCGAGACACGGGCTGTGTGTGCGAGACACGGGCTGTGTGTGCGAGACACGGGCTGTGTGGGTGAGACACGGGCTGTGTGTGCGAGACACGGGCTGTGTGTGCGAGACACGGGCTGTGTGTGTGAGACACGGGCTGTGTGTGTGAGAAACGGGCTGTGTGTGTGAGACACGGGCTGTGTGTGCGAGACACGGGCTGTGTGAGACACGGGCTGTGTGTGAGACACGGGCTGTGTGAGACACAGGCTGTGTGTGAGACACGGGCTGTGTGAGACACAGGCTGTGTGAGACACAGGCTGTGTGAGACACAGGCTGTGTGTTTTAGACAGGGGCTGTGTGTGGCTGTCTGTGTCTGGCTGTACCTTCGTGTTGTCGAGAATGGACAGGTGGGGGTCGAACACGTTTTCATCTGTGCATTTGGCGCAGGTCATGTGCCTCTGCCTGCCGAGGAGACACAAAGGGGGGCGCCACGGCAGCGAGATGTTGACTACCTCGCCTGGCACACAGGAGGTCGTGGGTTCCATCCCGACCCTGACGCCTGCTGCTGCTGCTGTGTGTTTGGAGTCTGCGTGTCTCTCTCATCATCATCACGGTGGCTATGAGATGTTGACTACCTCGCCTGGCACACAGGAGGTCGTGGGTTCCATCCCGACCCTGACGCATGCTGCTGCTGCTGTGTATTTGGAGTCTGCGTGTCTCTCTCCCCCTGGTTTTTCTCCGGGTCTCCTGGTTTTCCCCTCAACGTCACGCGCTCACAGTATTTGGCTGCTCTAAATTGCCACGTGATGAGCCACTTCGTTGAATTGTCATCTGTGATAGCCACGTCACTTCTGAAAAAGAGCTAAATACTTTCCTGGGGGCCTTACCTGGTAAAATAATAGACGCTGCCAAGCTTGGTGGTGTTCATTCAGACGCTGTCTTTCCGACAGACCTGTTCTTCACCTGAGGACGGCTGCTTGCGTTGTGGCCGAAACGTCGTGAGAATTGAATTTTATTATGTTTAATTATTATTATTTAATTATCTCCCTTCTACGTGATGACTTTACCGAAAGAACCAAGAAGAGGAAAATAAAAACAGTTTTAGTGATTAGTTTAGTTCAGAGTCACAGGCCTGGCAGCATCGACAACGATTCTCACGGGAGAGTGAGAGCATCTCTTGGCTCACCGGACCAGCTGAGCCAGGCAGGCCTGGCAGTAGCGGTGGCCGCACTGCGTCTGCACCGGCGTGCGCAGCAGCAGGCGGCAGTGGCAGCACAGGTGCTTGGGGTCGGGCGCTGAGGAGCCCAGGATGGCCGGGTTCAATCCAGCCGCAGCCTCCGCCGCCTCGTCCCCCTCGCCGTCCTGGCCGGCGGCGTCCCTCCCGGCGATCGACTCCGGCCCATGTGCGCTCGCTGGCACCGCGTGGGCCATGCACGGCTCAGAGGGGCCTACAGGGAGGGAGGGAGGGGAGGGGAGGGAGGTCAGGCAGGTGCCTTCGCCGCTATGGTGCTGGTAGCGCAGCAGCAGGGGATCTGGTGATGGGTTTTTGAGGGTGATTTGTTTTCATGTTGGTGTCTATGAACACAGTAACACACAATGGGACTAATGTTACACGGGAAACCCGCGTTATAGCCTTGATTAAAAAAGGGAGCACATAAGCAAAAAAAAACTAACAAAAATTATAATAAAAAAAGAAGGGAGGGTAATTGAGCACATGTGGTGTACTGGCCACCCACCCGCACACTAACAGCACTTGCCTCAGCAGCCCATGTGGGATACACAGCGGGGGAGGATCTTTGCCTGTGTCTGTGTGTGCCATTGTTCTTCACAGTCAACCCACTGTGTTAGTCTATGGGTCAGTGTTAGTCTATGGGTCAGTGTTAGTCTATGGGCCAGTGTTAGTCTATGGGTCAGTGTTAGTCTATGAGTCAGTGTTAGTCTATGGGTCAGTGTTAGTCTATGGGCCAGTGTTAGTCTATGGGTCAGTGTTAGTCTATGAGTCAGTGTTAGTCTATGGGTCAGTGTTAGTCTATGGGTCAGTGTTAGTCTATGGGTCAGTGTTAGTCTCTGGGTCAGTGTTAGTCTATGGGTCAGTGTTAGTCTATGAGTCAGTGTTAGTCTATGGGTCAGTGTTAGTCTCTGGGTCAGTGTTAGTCTATGGGTCAGTGTTACTCTATGGGTCAGTGTTAGTCTATGGGTCAGTGTTAGTCTCTGGGTCAGTGTTACTCTATGGGTCAGTGTTAGTTTATGGGTCAGTGTTAGTCTATGGGTCAGTGTTAGTCTCTGGGTCAGTGTTAGTCTATGGGTCAGTGTTAGTCTATGGGTCAGTGTTAGTCTATGGGTCAGTTAGTCTATGGGTCAGTGTTAGTCTCTGGGTCAGTGTTAGTCTCTGGGTCAGTGTTACTCTATGGGTCAGTGTTAGTCTATGGGTCAGTGTTAGTCTATGGGTCAGTGTTAGTCTCTGGGTCAGTGTTAGTCGCTGGGTCAGTGTTAGTCTCTGGGTCAGTGTTAGTCGCTGGGTCAGTGTTAGTCTCTGGGTCAGTGTCTACAGTAAACCCACTCAATGGAGGAACAGCGACACGACACGGACTCTCTGCTGAAGCCCTCTTGTCGTGGGGAGCAGCAGCAGCAGCAGCGAGACCTCCACTTTCGCTTCTCGTTCCTGAACCGTATTGTTGCTGCTATAAATAAAATATTATTTATTTATTATTATTCAGGTGGAGCACACAGACTTTTCTGTGAATTTTTATTATTCTTTAAATTCCCCTGCCCGCCCCCATATCCGTGGGATTCGTCCGCCCATATCAGATGATAGTGAAGGCGGTGGCGGCGGCAGCAACTACGCAGTGAGGAGCCGTCGCTACCAACAATTGCCTGAGCTTTGCGGTCCTCTTAACGTCAAGGTGTTCTCGGCACCGATCAACGACAAGTGTTCGCAGTGCGGGAGGAAACCGGAGCACCCAGAGAAAACCCACGCGTGTGTGCAAGGGGGAAACACTCGATCCTGTACAGACGGAACAGGTAAGAGAGAGTCCACGGGTTTGCTCTTACCGCCTTCTCCTGGCAGAACCAGTGTTCAATGCCCACGGCAAGGGAGTTCCACGACCGTGTGTGATCCACCAACCGTCGCAGGCTGCACAGTGTTGCATTACAAGCCAGGTGGCACCACCACCACCCAGCTAAAATAAATAATGTATTTTTTCACGAACATTTTTCTAAATATCACTATTACGCTCATTTTCCCAGCGTCTTGGCGAGTCGCGCTTCAAAAAAGGGATGCTGCTTAGCTCAATGGGCTTTTCTTGGGAAATAAACTTCTGATTCAAATGTTTTTTTCAGAGGTGGGGGTTGGGACTTTTTTGGTAATGTATGATCTCAACGGAGTGATTTGCATGGTAATTGTTCAGCCTTGGGGATGTTTTGGCCTATACTGGGTTACACTGTCAGTGGTTACTCTTTAGCACCCATGCAGAACTACCATAAAGTGGCGGTGACGTGACCACAGCACTTGTGCCAGGTTCGATGCACTTTAAGTGCACACTTTGAGGCCACGTGAAGTATCGAAGGCTCTCTGCTAGCCGGTCACGGGACAGACTGACCGAGATAACTGGCTGTTGCACCACCACCTGTGCTCCCCATTGTGCCAACTCGCTGTATTTTATCCGCCCAGTGCAACGCTCGTTGTTGTGAGCGTCGCTTCTCCAACCACTGCTGTTGTTGGGAGGGCGACTGCCTCTACTGCCCAGTAGCGTTTTACAGAGACCTCCTCCACAGAGGCCAATCTTGACACCGCTGGTCGGCAAGTCCACTCAGCTCCACATACTCCTGTACCGCATCAGTCCATCTCTTCTCTAGCTTATGCTGCGCCCGTTTAGCCTCCTGTATCCGTTCAAAAGGAAGCTGCTTGGGTATGTGGTGGCTGGGCATGCATGCGACATGACCCAGTCAACGCAGCCTTGCCTGCTGGAAGAGCTCACTGATGGGAATGTGTCCAGACCTTTCAAGGATTGTGAGATCCTCACACTATCCAGCCTGGTGGAACAAACCCAGGATGGATCGCAGGCAGGCCTAAAAGTTTTAAACTGACATAGATATTCCATGAGAAGATATAAACTACCCGCCTGGTACACAGGAGGTCGTGGGTTCGATCCCGACCCCGACACCTGTATATTTGGAGTTTGCGTGTCTCTCTTGCTCTCTCATCACCATCACTGCGGGCAATATACCGTTCCGTGGTAGTCAAGCGGTAGCGGAGGTCTCGGTTTACAGGTTGATCTACATTCCCACCCTCACCTATCGTCATGCGCTTTGAGTAATGACCTAAAGGATGAGATCGCGGGTACAAGGGGCCAAATTGGGGTTTCTCCGTGATCGGGTCAGGAGTTCCGTAATCCGGGAGAGCCTCAGAGTCGAGCCGCTGCTCCTCCGGATCGAGAGGAGCCAGTTGAGGTGGTTCGGGCACCTTGAAAGGATGCCCCCCCCCCCCCCCCCCCGGTAGACTCCACCTGGAGTTCTACCAGGCAGCAGCAGAAGCGTCCCACTGGGCGAAGAATTCGAGACCGGCCCAGGACCACGCTGGCGGTGGGACGGTGTCACTCAGCTGGCCTGGGAACGACTGGGAATTCCTCAGGAAGAGCTACAGTCTTTGTATAGTTTATAGTAGTGTATAGTGTATAGTAGTGTATAGTTTATAGTAGTGTATAGTGTAGTGTATATTAGTGTATAGTTTATAGTAGTGTATAGTGTAGTGTATAGTAGTGTATAGTTTATAGTAGTGTATAGTGTAGTGTATAGTAGTGTATAGTTTATAGTAGTGTATAGTTTATAGTAGTGTATCGTAGTGTAGTGTATAGTAGTGTAATGTATCGTAGTGTAGTTTATAGTAGTGTATAGTAGTGTAGTGTGTAGTAGTGTAGTGTATAGTAGTGTAATGTATCGTAGTGTAGTGTATAGTAGTGTATAGTGTAGTGTATAGTAGTGTATAGTTTATAGTAGTGTAATGTATCGTAGTGTAGTTTATAGTAGTGTATAGTAGTGTAATGTATCGTAGTGTAGTGTATAGTAGTGTATAGTGTAGTGTATAGTAGTGTATAGTGTAGTTTATAGTAGTGTATAGTGTAGTGTAATGTCGTGCTGGAGTCTGTCCCCAGCAAGAGAGAGGTGTGGACCGCCCGACTCACCACGCTGCCCTCACCGGGACAGGCGGACTGACTGAGAGTCGAACGAGAAGCGACTTCGTTACCATTTCTGAGAGCAGCCAGATCGCTTTCGAACACGAGCTACATCGCTTGGCGATGGGCCTCAGCAAGTCAAATAAAAGTGTCAGCGTTGTATAATTCCAGGGCTCCACGTTTGTCAAGCGCAGAGAGACCATCACCACATCACTCTCTCTCACGAACTCAGCCTCATTAAAGTTTGTTCTTGGGTGAGATCGCGTTGATAGAAATGTGCCACCCTGGCCTCTCCCGAGTTCTTAGCTAAATCAACTAAACCAACTTGAGCTCACGTCTTGCTGATGCTGGACCGTCTTCAACAATTGACAAAGCAGCAGACAAACCTCCATCAGTCTTATTATTTATATATATACCGTATATCACACTCGTCCTGGCACATATTTTTAATTTATATTGTCTTATTTACGCCTCGATATATGTATAATTGTGTTAAAATGTATTTTCTACGTAAGCCCGAGGAGGCATTTTCCTAAATCTCCTACCGCGATGCAGGCACCTTATGTGGACTGCGTGTCCAGGCAAGACTGGAGGAAGGGACCAGGCCTCAGGCCTTCTCGCAGGGTTTAAACTTATTGTTTAACTATTTAGACGTTGTCTAAACAGTACAATACTTTACTGCTTTGAAATTCACCAGCCATTTACCTCAAGGGAACTTCCTTCTCTAAGCTTAAGTTAGTAATATAATTATATTACTATTACTGCACTGTACGCCGTTGAAAGCGTTCATTTCCATCAATACTTCACCACCCCGGTCCATTAAACTGGTTGGTGAAAAGTAATTAAACTTGATTCGAGTCGCCACTGATGAAAGCCGCGGGGAGAATACGAGGTGAGTGTGTTTCTCTCTCCCTATACAGTAATTAAAATATTAATATACTATAGCAGTGAAATAACCATAGTGTACTCACCCGAAGATGAGGGTGTAAGTAAAAGCGTTTTACTCATCAACATGTCCTCCCCTACATTGGGAAAGTACTGTAAAGTACACAAGCTCTGCACAGTACACAAGCTCTGCACAGTACACAAGCTCTGCTCAGTTCCGATAATTGCCCGTGGGACGACACGAAGTCTTCCCGATGTCGGGAAATCCCCGCCCACTGCTACAACGACGCGAGGTGCTGAAAGGGGAATCCCCTTCAACGCCCACCCACCCACCCACCATAGCCCCCGCCCACCCACCCACCCACCATAGCCCCCGCCCACCCACCCACCCACCATAGGCCCCGCCCACCCACCCACCATAGCCCCCGCCCACCATAGCCCCCACCCACCACACACCCCACACCCCCAAACCACCCCCCCACAACCCCCCCCACAACCCCCCAACAACCCCCCCCATCACCCCCCCACAACCCCCCCCCACCACACCCCCCCCCACAACCCCCGCCCACCCCACACCCCCCACCACACCCCTCCCACGCACACCCCACCCCCACACACCCCCCACCACACCCCCCCCCAACCCCCGCCAACCCCACACCCCCCACCACACCCCCCCAACCACACACCCCACACCCCCCAACCACCCCACCCTACCCCACCCCACCCCCCCATACCACCCCCCCCCCACAACCCCCCCACACCATCCCCCCCAACCCCCCCTCACCACAACAACCGCCATTCGCCACTAAGTGGCGGTGACGTCACCACGACGCTTGTGCAAGGCCAAGTGCACCTTGAGGCCGCGTGAAGTGTCGAACGCCCGTTGGCAGGAGGTCATGGGGCAGACCCAGTTGCTACGGGTCGACTGACCGAGATGACCGAGATGACTGGCTGATGCACCACCTGTACCCCCTACTGTACCAACTTGCTGTGCTTTAGCCACCCGGCGCTCCGCTCGTTGTTGTGAGCGTCGCTTCTCCGCCCTCCGTTGTTGTTGGAGGGCGACTGCCTCCAACTGCCCAGTAGCGTCCTTCACGAGCCTCCTCCACAGAGGCCGATCTTGACACCGCTGGTACCAGTCATCGGCAAGTCCACTCAGCTCCACGTCCTCCTGTACCACATCACTCCATCTCTTCTCTAGCCCGTGCCGCGCCCGTTTAGCCCCCTCGATCCGGCCGAACAAAAGCTGTTTAGGCATGCGGTGGCTGGGCATGCGGGCTACATGACCCAGCCAACGCAGCCTTGCCTGCCGGAGGAGCTCACCGATGGGAGTTTGCCCAGATCTTTCCAGGATTTGTGAGCTCCTCACACAATCCAGCCTGGTTAAACCCAGGGTGGATCGTAGGCAGGCCAGCCTAAATGTTTCCAACCGGCGAAGATGCTCCATTAGGGGGGTCCACGTTTCGCAAGCGTGGGGAAGGGAGGGAATGACCATGGCCGAGAAGACCTGAAGCTTCGTGCGGAGCGACAGACCAGGTAGCTTTCACACAGCGTTACGCAATCGATGAAAAGATATTGCCGCTCGACTGATTCGGAGTGAGACCTCTGTTGTTAAAACGGAGCCAGTCATGAGCACACTGCCCAGGTATGGGAAACTCTCCACTCTCCACTACTGCCCCATCACCGATTAGGAGTTGTGGGGGTGGAGTGTCCGATAGTACAAAATACCCAGGCAGGTGCTTCGTTTTGGTGGGGCTGATGGTAAGGCCCCACCTCTTAGTGGCACGCTCCAGTCTCAGCAGCAGCGTCTCCAACTCCTCCTCTGAATGAGCAGCAATTACCAAATCATCGGCATACATAACGTGGTTGACCAATAGGCCCAGGGGGGTTCGTCAGCAAATAAACACACGTCTGAGGCCACCACCATCACCATCACCACCACCATCTGAGGACACCACCATCATCACCACCACCACCACCATCATCACCACCACCATCACCACCACCATCTGAGGACACCACCATCATCACCACCACCACCACCATCACCACCACCACCATCACCAGCACCATCTGAGGACACCATCACCACCACCATCACCACCACCGTGATCATCTGAGGATACCACCACCATCACCACCATCACCACCACCATCACCACCACCATCACCACCACCACTATCACCATCTGAGGATACCACCACCATCACCACCACCATCTGAGGCCACCACCATCACCACCACCATCACCACCACCATCACCACCACCACCATGACCATCTGAGTACACCACCATCACCACCACCATCTGATGATTCCATCACCATCACCATGATCATCTGAAGACACCACCACCATCACCGTGATCATCTGAGGACACCACCACCATCACCACCACCATCACCGCCACCATCTGAGGATTCCATCACCCTGATCATCTGAAGACACCACCACCATCACCACCACCATCACCACCACCATCACCGCCACCATCACCATGATCATCTGAGAACACCACCACCACCACTTTCACCGTGACCATCTGAGGACACCACCACCATCACCACCATCACCACCACCATCACCACCGCCTCACGAAGGAAACGCGACCATACCTGGTGTTGGAGAAGGGCGAGACGTCCATACAATCCGAGGCACAGCAGCCCCAAGGATGCTGATCGGTGAAACTGTGTTCCGGTTTCAGGATGTGAATGCTCAAGCCACAGCACACGGGCTTAAATAAATAAATAAATTTTCCCTCGGTAACCCCCCACACACGTAGCCGTGGGGGACGGGGAGCTGTAAATCCCCAAATACACAGCAGCAGCAGAAGGCATCGTCAGGGTCGGTACCGAACCCACGGCCTCCTGTACACCAGGCGAGGTAGTCAACATCTCATAGCCACCGTGATGATGATGACAGAGAGACGCAAACTCCAATATACAGCAGGAGCAGCAGCAGGCGTCAGGGTCGGGATCGAACCCACGGCCTCCTGTGTACCAGGCGAGGTAGTCAACATCTCATAGCCACCGTGATGATGATGAGTGACAGAGACGCAAACTCCAAATACACAACAGCAGGCGTCAGGGTCTGTACCGAACCCACGGCCTCCTGTACACCAGGCGAGGTAGTCAACATCTCATAGCCACCGTGATGATGATGAGAGAGACGCAGCAGCAGCAGGCATCGTCAGGGTCTGTACCGAGCCCACGGCCTCCTGTACACCAGGCGAGGTAGTCAACATCTCATAGCCACCGTGGTGATGATGAGAGAGAGAGACGCAGCAGCAACAGGCATCGTCAGGGTCTGTACCGAGCCCACGGCCTCCTGTGTACCAGGCGAGGTAGTCAACATCTCATAGCCACCGTGATGATGATGAGAGAGACGCAGCAGCAGCAGGCATCGTCAGGGTCTGTACCGAACCCACGGCCTCCTGTGTACCAGGCGAGGTAGTCAACATCTGAGTACCGAGCCCACGGCCTCCTGTACACGAGGCGAGGTAGTCAACATCTCAGTACCGAGCCCACGGCCTCCTGTACACGAGGCGAGGTAGTCAACATCTGAGTACCGAGCCCACGGCCTCCTGTGTACCAGGCTAGGTAGTCAACATCTCAGTACCGAGCCCACGGCCTCCTGTACACCAGGCGAGGTAGTCAACATCTGAGTACCGAGCCCACGGCCTCCTGTACACCAGGCGAGGTAGTCAGCATCTCCTGGCCACCGTGGGTCTCATGACTGGGCCGCACTGGCGATCAGGGCGGTGTTTGTGCGTGAACACCGGTGACCATTATTACAACCGGTGTTTGGCCTCCCCTAAGTCGACTCAGCCTTAAATACGTACCTGGGACGATGTGGAAAGGGGCCGTCCATAAATGACGTCACGCACCCAGTGGGGGGGGGGGGGGTCAGACACTTGTGACGACGGAAGGGGGGTTGAGAAATGTGACGTCACATCAAAATGCGCAACTTTAATAAATAAATAAAGACAACACGTTCTACTTAATTAATTAGACTTTTTTAAACATGTTTTCTCCTACAACATCAGAGTGTAGCGCCACATTAAATACGTACTACAATGACAATAGTTTAAAGCGATTTGAAGCGTGTTTTATTTTTTGGGGGGGGGGGGGAGGGGGCAGAGCTTTGTGACGTCATATTTGAGGGGGGGTCTGACTTTTTGTGACGCCGTGTGACGAGGGGGGGGTAAGAAATCGTCCAAAATCGCGTGACGTCATTTATGGACGGCCCCTAAGTCGACTCAGCCTTAAATAAGTACCAGGTACGATGTGTAAACAACGCCTTTTAATAGGACGTTGAGGCTTTGCGAACAATCTTTGCGTGTGATTGTATGTGCCTGTGTGTGAAAGTGCACCTAGCCTGGCACAATCGCCGCCACCGCCACTGGCTGTGTGAATGGAGGTGTCGTGTCCACGTGTGACTGTGATGCTGTGTGCGCATCGTTGTGATGCAGCAGCAGCAGCATCGCCGTCATCATCGTCAGACACCATCCATCGATGTGATAACTTTCATTTCAAAGATTTTAAAAACGCCGCCCACGGAGTAGATACTGAATCATTATGACGCGCGTGACTGAAATAGCGGCGTTAATAAAGGCGACGTGGAAAACGGCCTCGTGGTAAGACGATATAATTCTGTTTTCGCGAATGTTTTACTGGTAGGAACCTCCTGGTTACACCAGCCCACAGGGGATTATTGTGTCCGTGGTGCAGGGAGGGGCTGGGTGGGGAGAGGCTGGGTGGGGAGGGTGGGGCTGGGTGGGGAGGGGAGGGTGGGGAGGGGCTGGGTGGGGAGGGGCTGGGTGGGGAGGGGCTGGTTGGGGAGGGGCTGGCTGGGGAGGGGCTGGGTGGGGAGGGGCTGGGTGGGGAGGGGCTGGCTGGGGAGGGGCTGGGTGGGGAGGGGCTGGGTGGGGAGGGTGGGGCTGGGTGGGCTGGGAGGGGTGGGGCTGTATAGGGAGGGGCTGGTCACCCCGTGGTGCCCTTATAAAACTCAACGTTTCACCTACTCACGCCGGCTTGTGCCCGCCCTCACAGTCGGGCATATTTGCGGAATACACCACGCCCTGGCCGTTGACCCTGCAGGCCATTGACCGAGCAACCCACCAACGTTCCTACCAGCAGCTCCCACCGCAGCAGGAGGAGGAATGTGTTCACCGTCACGGGTTGAACTCGGAAGATATTTGCAGTTTCCAGCCGCGGATTGTGTCGACCTCGGGGGGAGGCCCAGCGGGGAGGGGCGGCCAACAGTGGCGGCTCCGCGTTCCGCTCAAGTTGTCGGTGACGTCCAGGGCATGGCTCGTCGTTTCTGTGCCGGTGTCGGGGTTTGTGATTCGCCATCAGCCACGGTCTACCCACAGCTGGACGATGGCCTCCCCTCCTCGTCATTCTCGCGATAATTGCACGGCCGGAGAGTTGTTGGGTGTCTCGGTCGACGCCGGTGGTGAGGTCCGTCTGGGCTGGGAGGTCCGTCTGGGCTGGGAGGGTCGTCTGGGCAGGGAGGTCCGTCTGGGCTGGGAGGTTCGTCTGGGCTGGGAGCCCCGCGGTGGGGGTTGTGTCGTCACGTGGTGTCTGGCGACGTCCCCATTGTTCAGCACGAAGGCCGCGTTTAAACTCAGAGTCGGCCTGTGGCCACATCTGGGACACTGAAGCTTACTGCTGCCCGGTCCGATTCTGTTCTTTAATTACTCTAACGCAACAGGTAAGTTGCAACCTGTGTCGAACCCAGCCATTCCTGTGCCCCCACAATCTTCCTGATGGCGCCTCTCCTTTTAGGCCCCGCCCACAAATGGCGTGGCCCCACCCCTTGCTATGCTTTGTGTTGTGTACATTATTGATTTTCCACAATGTGATCAACTTACTTAGCACATCCTCAATTATCGGCAAGTATTTAATATTGCCGATAGGCTAAGTAAAATATTGTAGAAAAATCAAACATTTGTAATCGCACATCAACAAATATCTCACGTCCTAAATGATACACAAGTCCAGTAAAGATCCCAAACTATCCCTCAATATCAGATTTCTTCCAAGAATCCAAAACTCGCCCCCAAATGTGGCTTCTCACCGAATCCGGCTTCAAGACGATTCAGACCACACCCTTCATCAGCAGAGCCACTCCGACCGGGGGAAGGGCCGCCGTAGTGCAAGGAAAATTCACCACCCGAGGCGCACTCGTGGTTCGGGTTATCACTCCATTTTACTTCAAAACAAACTGATGACAATTTAAAAAAATGAACACCGGCCGAAATGTCTCGACGCGCGCGACCCCCAGTCCCCCCCCCAGATCCTCAACGCCAGGGGCTCAATGTCTCCATCGGATCTTCGTCCGGGATGCCGATTTAAAAAATAAAAATAGACGATAATCACTGGCGCCCGACTCGTGAAGAGCCACGGTCATCATAGCGACAGGAATACTGGATGTGGTGTGCCGAAATAGTGCCGCTGGTAGACTGTAGGAGCATGCGGGACTTGACGCGGAGAAGCCACGGCCACAGGCGGCGAGAGGCATTCTTAGATGCGTTGTGGCCGATCGCTGGTCGACTGAAATCGGTGGCGGGCACCTCGCAGTGACAGAAGTACAATGGGCGTGCCGGGTGCCACCCGGAGATAGGCGATGGCGCCGCTGTAACATCGCTCGTGGCATCAGACCGTGCCCGTTATCCCCCCCCACCACCCTCGCAGTCTCCGGGACGGTCCGGTTTTGCAGCGAGGAAAATGAAAACAAATCGGTAAAGAGGCTGAAGTTCGTTTGGTCCCGCGTTGACGCCAAGGCCAAGATGACCCGCACACAACACAAACCCCTCTAACATAAATCCCCATTCAGCCTTTCTATCTCGAAGTTTCCAGTTTCCCGACACCGAGGGGCCAGGAAACGAATAACAAAATGTGCAGCGGACACCTACGGGGCGGTCTGCCCGTGAATCGTGACGAGGGTCGGGCTTCTACCGGGTCCACCTTGTCTGCGTTCCAACTCGGAGGCCAGCAGCCGCACCTGGCGATTGGTGGCAGCGGTGCTGGTGATGCTGTTGTTGTGGCCGAGCCGGTTCACAGAGGTTTTAAGTTCTTGGGCCACCCCCGGTTTAGCCTCGAGACGACAGAGGCCCAGCCTTGTTGGCACAGGAAGGGTTGCCGGGGAAACTTCCCCCACCAACTAACCGAGGTTCCCAAACAGATCAAATCACTTCTCTGGCGACGGGCAATCGCACCCGCCCCGCCGTCTGCACGCACCCTGGCGTTCGCGTCACGAAGGTGAAGATGCTTGTGCGCCCGTTGGCCAGGTTAACGGGGTGGGGGGAGGGAGGGCCCTTCGTGGCTGACAGAAGTGACCGTGTGGCGCTTAACCTGTTGCTGTGGGCCGTGTGTGCGTGAAATCCAAACCTGCTGGCCAATAAAACAAAATGAATGGGAAGTTTAAAATATAAATAAGAGCTAAGAGCGGGCCGTATGAAATTAAGTATCTGGGGGGGGGGGGGGGGTCAAGTTTAGATCCCGTGGGACCGAATGTTGCCCATCTCCTGCTCTGGGAGGGAAGGAGAGGGGGCAGACTGAAGAGAAACCTCGCAATCCGTGACCGCAACCCGAGTCGATCAGTCGGATCTTTCTCGCAACCAGGCGACGCTCGGAGCAACGGGGCGACACACACCAGGGCCACCTCACCCTCTTCCCCTCTCTCGTCACAACCTCCCGCCCCCACCGCCACTTCTGTCCACCCCCGTCCAAGCGTGTCTAAGGTCATGACTCAGTGGGGAGATTGTAGGGCGACTGTCAGCAGGGATAGTTGCCGCTGCGTTTCCCGCCGTCAAGGTCACGAGTCGCCCCAAAATCTGCAGACATCCGATCGCGGCTCCCCCTGGTGGGCGACTGGGACGGCAATGAACAAACGGATGGCAGAGGTCATGCGCGTCACACTTGTCAAACCCTGAAAAATGTATGGCGGCTTCCAAGCCGGTGCATGCGTGGGATGCTTTAAAATGAAACGTATTTAATGAGCAATTGACTCGTGACTTAGTGACAGCGATTGGTTCGAACGATAACTAAGTGACTGCTTGAATGAATGACCTAGTGACCAAGTGATGGGCTGATTGTGTAACTGAGCGAGTGACTGAGTGACCTGATTGAAATACTGGACTGACACATTTATTGAATGACCCAAGTGACTATGATTAACTGAATGCCTGACTGGCTGACCGATTAGACCCAGTGATTATTAGAAGCTCAGAGTTCAAATTCTCCTCCTGTTTCACACGCTGCCTTCAGCGACGCAGAGGTCACGAGGGGGGGGCCTGGAGTCTCCCATCTTCACGTTTAAACCTCCGCTCCCGGCCACGATGTATGTACAGTAAACTTTGTACGTATGGAACTTCTTTTGCACCGTACGTAGCCAACCGTGCTAATCGGAGTTGCGGGGGGGGGGGGACAAGCTGGGATGTCTCCATTTGACTCGGGGCGTCACGAGAGATGGACAAATTCGCCTTCCCCCAAGGAGATTTCACCTTCCTCCTCTCTCCTCCTGGTGCAGTTCGTCCCGTGGCCGTACATCGCGACCTCTCCCGACGCCTTCCTCCTCACGCATGGCACGCGCGCCCCCCCCCCCCCGCCGTCTCGGAGAGGAAGCGCCTCCCGCAACAACGCCACCCCCTACCGCCCCCCACCGCCCCCCGGCTTGCCCTTACGCGGTTTCACGCGCCCGCGGCATTTGTTTCCGCTGGCCCGGCCATCGCCATAAAAATTCCGCTTGCGGACCGTGACCCTTTTAAGCCTCCCGACAAACGCACAGGATTGTGGGTACGACTGTGAAGCGGCCGCCCCGCCCCCCACCCCTCCCTCCCACCCCCCCAACCCAACCCAACCCCCGCCCGCCCCTAACAGTCGCTCTTCCACAGCTTGATGGTTTTGTCGTTTTCAAGCGCGGCCGACGCGATGATATTCTCTGTGGGGTGGCACGCAGTACACAGCACCACGTCTGTACGGGGGGTCGGGAGGGGAGAAAAAGGCAGAAGGGAGAGTGGCGATGAGTACGGGCGGCAGGGTGGTGGTGGTGGCGACACTCGCGCCTCTCTGCCGAGGCCCTCCTGGCGTGGCCGACAGCAGCGGCAGCAGCAGCAGCAGCAACAGCAGCAGCAGCAACAGCAGCAGCAGGACCTCCACATTGGGCAGAATCAGAATGAGAATATTGATTTGCGCTGGAGGAATCCGATGAGCTATAAACCTCCTTTGTCCACAGCTGTCCAGTCGGGGCAGGTCAGAATATTACAACAAAAAATAATACAGAAACACGACAGGAGTGAAACTTATAGGCCAGGTAAACAAATCACTTTAAACATTATACACAAATAAAACTAGACTCTTATTTATCTTACTAGGTAAGGCAAGGTCAGGACCGTCCATAGGGGGCGGTGCGGGGTCCGGGGCAAGTCACACTGCGTGGGCCTCTCCACGCTTTCTAACTGAACCGCAAGTAAATACGTCCAACGCCGTGACGTCGGAGCGCGGAGGCCAAATCCCCCAAAGCGCGGGGCCCGGGGAGGTCGCCTCGATTCTCCGCACACTCGGGACGGCTCCGGGCAACGTCAGAGGTCAGGGGGGGTGGGGATAGGATTGCGAGTCGGAGGGGCGAGGAGTGTGGGGGGTGTGGGGGGTGTCGGGGATGTGGGGGGTGGTGCATGCACCCGTGTGTCCCTGCAGTTTCTGCACAATCTCCTTGGTCTGCAGGTTCCAGATGTAGACCAGGTTGTCCTCGGAGCCGGACACGATCCACTGCGGGCCAGCGGCGAGTCCCCACGCACACACACACACAGACACAGACAGACACGCACACAGACACACGCACACAGACACACACGCACACAGACACACACACGCACAGACACACACACATACAGACACACACACACAGACAGACGCACAACGCACGGCGGTCAACAGCAGCCATGGTTAATTCACTGCTGGATGAAGGACTCCCTTCACGCCCCCCTCCCCGATAATAAAGACACCACCACACACAACAACCTGATGCATAACAACGGTTCTTTTTGCGTTAGATTGCATAAATGTGTCGTTAAACCCCACCACAGCCAATTAGTAAGGTTTTTTCACGTAAACAAAATGTCAATTAGTTACTAGTTCAGCACGCCGCTTGTGTGTTGGAAGAGTGAACCCACAACATTTACAATGCGAGTACTGTGACGTTTAGCTGGTCATTACAACCAGCTCCATCAAGCGATTTAGCAGAATTGTGAAGAAGTCTTCCTGCTTGGTCTTAAAAAGAGTAAAGGTGATGTCATCAATGTGAACTTATGAGGTGCGAGACCAGACAGGGGGGTTAATGTCAACATGAGCCGACGTGACAACAACCCGACACCACAAACACCACCACACCACGATGATAGCAGCAGCAGCAGCAAGGGCTCGCACCTTCCCTCCCGTGACGGAGAAGTTGGCGAAGATGCAGTACTTCTCATTCTTGTGTCCCGTGTACCTTTTCAGGCACTGCACGGGGGCAAAGACAAAGATCACCCGCAGGGCCTTCAAAGACGGGTTGGGGCAAGTGCAGTTAGCGAGCACCTATTAAGGCCGGCACAGCACACATTAGTGGGGCGAGTAGCCAGCACAATGCCCGACCGTGTTTGTCTACCCAGTGGCGATGTTGAGTCGACCTAGGGGAGGCCCAGAACCAGTTCAGATAATTATCACTCGTGTTGGCCGCAGAGGTTGCAACCGGGTACCCGATACCCGTACCCTACCCAATACCTGTACCCTACCCGATACCCGGCTACCCGTACCCGGCCGGGTACGGGTAGCCGTCTACGACCCTGGTGCGGCCGGGTACGGGTAAGGAATCAAAACCCGTTTGCGACCTCTGGTTGGCCGTGAGCGCGAATTGAATTCGGGCCGCTGGGTTTGTAGCGCAGCACGCTAACTGCTACACTGTCACTCGCCACACATGTAAAGACCCGTGTCGCCTTCACGAGCCTGTCACGGGGCAAGTGGAGTTAGAGTGGCAGCGCCTGTGAAAACTAAACTCAAAAACGATGACATTCTTTACCAGATAAGGCCCACTGAGCTGTGTAGCTCTTTCTCAGACGAGAATTTCTGCAGCCAGAAATCCACGTGGCCATGGGGAGAGAGAGTCAACTCCAAATATATAGCGGGCGTCGTCGAGCTCGGGATGAAACCCACAGTTTGCTGCATGACAGGCGAGGTGGCTAACATCTCGCCACGTGGCGGCCCGTGAAGGAGGCCAGCACTGCTGACGAGGAGGAGGTGAGTGGCCAGCACCAACGCGCCCGCCCGGCCGCCCGAGTCGATTCTTCGTGTTCCCTCGTTTGTTTAGGCATTGCGACAAGTCACCTGATGTCGTCCGTGTAATGTTTCTGTAACTCAAGTGTGGTAATAATAGTGCTGCGATTGGTCCGATAACATGCTGCCCAAGGCCAACTCGCGCGACAGGAGGAATCGAATTTTTAACAGCGATTCACGCCGCGTGCAACGCATTCGTTATGTCGCTTGACGCGGTTGCTTTTGCCCCGATTTCTATTCATTTCATTGCGGTCTGTTATTTTTAATTTGCTTTAGCGTTCGTCACTTCCGTGACCCCCAGGTGACACACGCTGTTGCAAAATGAGGACTCTCTCTCTATCCCGGTCTCCCCCTCTCTCTCTCGAGTTCTCACCTTCGCCGTACAGAACTGGAGTTGCGCATTGTGTAGCGAGGTGTTGGCTGTGTGGGTGGACTGGGGTCAGTGAGGGCATCTCACCTTTCCCTTGCTGTAGTCCCACAACTTCAAGGTACTGGGGTGGGGTAGGGGTACAGCTGTGTTACACAAAGACAAAGGTCACCCGTAGAGCTTGTACAGACTCTTGGGGCAAGTGCTGTTTGCGAGCAGCACCTACGCAGGCCGCCTCCGTCTCTCCAGTGCCGATGTTTACACACCGCACCACCTACTCATTTGTTTAAAGCCGGGTCAGAATCAGATTATTGATTTATTTATACCGGAGGAACCCGATGAGCGATAAAGCCCCTTTTTCACAGATGTCCAGTCGGGGTGGGTTAGAACGTTACAGCAACAATACAAACACACAATCGGAGTGCAAATTATAGAAAATGTAAGCAAATAAAAATAACGAAATGTAAATAAAACTAATCTCTTTTTATTTTACCAGGTAAAGTCCACCCAAGGGAAGGCGCTTGCTTCAGATGATCACCTCTGATGTCTTGGCAGTGGTCGGGAATCGAATTCGTTCATAGCGCAGTGTGTTAATCACTGCACCACTGCTACACAACGCATACCCCCCCCAACATATACGAACGAGAATGTACAAAGATCCCCTGCATAGCCTTAACAGACTGTAGGGGCAAGTGCTGTTAGCGAGCACCTATGAAGGATGTTTACACACCACACCAGGTACTCATTTGAGGCCGAGTCGACCTAGGGGAGGCCCAAGACCGGTTCAGATAATCGTCACTGGTGTTGGTCGTGAGCGGGAATTGAACTCAGGTCGCCAGGTTCGTAGTGTAGCGTGCAAACCACTGCACGACCGCCCCCCACACACGATGTACACTCGCACATCCAACATTGTGACCGTGTGAGTGTTCATGTAAGGCGCTGGAGGTGCGTGCGAGTGCCCCACCTGTCCAGCGTGGCGGCAAGGATATACTTCCCGTTGGGAGAGAACTTGACAAATGACACAGGGGGGTTGTCGTCGTCTGCAGGAAGAGGGGGGTGAGGGGGGAGACAAAGAGAGTGAGGGGGGTGTGGGCCAGGCTAACCCGGGGCAGCTCACACAGGGACAGCCTGCACAGAGGTAGCCACGCACAAGGGAAAATCATTTATAGATTTGAAGCTTTCGTGACTGCAAGGATTCATATTCTTAGGTTTTTCGGTAAAGTCACGTAGGTAAAAATTTTTAATTAATAAAAGTAAAATAAAAATCACGACGTTTCGGAGGCAACACAAGCTTCCGTCTTCAGGTGGAACCGTCACAGCACGATAGCTATCACTTGATACAGCAATCGTGCTGTGACGGTTCCACCTGAAGACGGAAGCTTGTGTTGCCTCCGAAACGTCGTGATTTTTATTTTATTTTTATTAATTTTAATTTTTTACCTACATGGTGACTTTACCGAAAAAACCTAAGAATAGGGAAAATCATGCCGTGCAATGATTACGCATCGATCCATCTCTCTGAGGATGCATTCGTGCGGTCGCGAAGCAAGCGCCAGAGTGCGTGGACGACTGCCGGCCTGGGAGAGGGATTGCGAGGCCGCACGAGGCCCTGCTTGACCCCAGCTTGACCCGACCCCCTCGTAAAACACCTGATCACTCTGTCCGAGTCCACACGGACTCCACTGCTTGGTGAGATAGTGAGTAGTTGGGGGGGGGGGGGGGCTGGAGGTGGGGACCCACCTATGAGTGTCTTGAGACACTGTCCTGATGCTGTATCCCAGATCCGGCTGTGCGGCACGCGGGGAGGGAGGGGGGGGAATGGGAGACAATGACGAGACGGTGAGATTCACAGACGTGTGGGACAAGCGGGTAGAGAGCGAAGAGAAAGGGGAGGGCAAAGTTGGCAATGAACGGGGAAAAAAACAAGTGCGGCAGTCACAGTGCACGAGTGGAAAATTAAAAACTCTCCAATAGTGTGCCATGACTGTGGTCATCCAGAACAGACCGCACAACGCGTAGCGACGCAATGCCTGATCCACGAATATGAAGGAGATATCACGGCAATAAACCCCACTACTGGCGGCTTGACCACCTGGATGTGAAATTGGAGTTGATGCTCTGCATCAACATCAGCTATTCGAAAGAACAATAAGTGATGACGTAGATGCTGCGTTAAGGCAGCGAGTACCGGCCGATTCATCATCAACATCAACATCATCAACTAATCCCATATCTGCATTTCCCATAAATATGCTAAATTCCTCTTGATATGCAAATTATGTTGTCAAGGCGCTCTTCCCCCTCCAACCCAGCTTAAATATACGCTCCAAGCCTGGGGTGTTTCATTCAGACGCTGTCTTCCCGACAGACCTGTTCTTCACCTGAGGACGGCTGCTTGCGTTGTGGCCGAAACGTCGTGAGAATTATTTTATGTTTTATTTTTATTATTTTATTATTTCCCTTCTACGTGACTTTACCGAAAGAACCAAGAAGAACATCAACAACATCAGCAACATCATCATCAACATCAGCAACATCATCATCAACATCATCAACATCATCAACATCATCAACACCAACAACATCAACAACATCATCAACATCATCAACATCAGCAACATCATCAACATCATCAACATCATCAACACCAACAACATCAACAACACCAGCAGTGCCCTGGCCACTGCTGCAGTGAGAGCCTGGTCAAGCAGCCGTCGTCACCTGCGTAGACCCCTCCAATGCCACCGACGCACCCGGCTCCTGCCGCACCACAACGTGGCGATGTCATCGCCGCTCCCGATCTGCGCCGCACGCGTTTGGACTCTAACTAAATTTCCGAATCTGTTTGGCTGCTCTCAATGTCCACGTGATAAGCCACTTCATTGAGCTGTCATTTGTGAAAAAGAAGCTAAAAACTCAGTGTGCTTTACCTGTTAAAACAAAAAGTGTTTAATTTCGATGTAAAGCTTTCGTGACTGCAGGGATTCATATTCTTGGTTCTTTCGGTAAAGTCGCGTAGAAAGATATTCTTAGGTTTTTTCGGTAATAAAACCTAAGAATATGAATCCTTACAGTCACGAAAGCTTCAAATCTAGAATCACGTAGAAAGAACCAGGAATATAAACAGTGTTTTGTTTTATTTGTATATTTTTGTCAGCGATTTGTTTACCTTTCCTAGACTTTGCACTTCTGTTGTGTTTTTGTATTGTTTGTTGTTGTAACTTTCTGACCCACCCCAACTGGATATCTATGAAAAAGAGCTTCATAGCTCATCTGATTTCTTCAGGATAAATAAATATTCTGATTCCGATTATCTTGGCGTTAAGCGCGCACAAGCGCCCCCTCCCACACTTCGGCCTTCGTTTCCATGTCGATAAGTTGCGTGGGATGTAGTCTAGGTGTAGTGTGTGTGGGTGTTGTGGTGTGTGTGGATAGTGTGGTGTGGGTAGTGTGGTGTGGGTAGTGTGGTGTGGGTAGTGTGTGAGTAGTGTGGTGTGGGTAGTGTGGTGTGGGTAGTGTGGTGTGGGTAGTGTGTGGGTAGTGTGGTGTGGGTAGTGTGTGGGTAGTGTGGTGTGGGTAGTGTGGTGTGGGTAGTGTGGTGTGGGTAGTGTGGTGTGGTGTGGGTAGTGTGGTGTTGGTAGTGTGGTGTGGTGTTGGTAGTGTGGTGTGGGTCGTGAGGTGTGGGTAGTGTGGTGTGGGTAGTGTGTGGGTAGTGTGGTGTGGGTAGTGTGTGGTGTGGGTCGTGTCTCTCACCACAGCCCGTCATAGCTGCTGGACACGATGAGGGAGCCGTCCCGGTTGAAGTGAACCTGACACAAGAGCGACACGGATATCAGCTCACACGGCAGTGGTGCGGCGGTGTGCGGCGGTGTGTTGTGGTTGGGTGTGATGGTGCAGTGCGGTGGGGTGCGATGGTGCGGTTTGAGTGTGCTGGTGTTCCGCAGGTGGGGCGCATCTCACCGCTGACACGGGGTCGGAGTGTGCGGGCAGCGTTTTGAGACATTTCCCCGTCTTCACATCCCAGATGCGCACGCTCTCATCAAACTGGGGTCACAGCGACGACAGGGTCGATTAACGACAGCGACAATTAGCAGGGCGCTGGTGCTGTGGTGAAGGCCGTGCTTCACCACAGCACCAATACCCGCCACTCACCACCAAGCGATGGTGACGTCACCACGGTGCCGGTGCCAGGCTAGGTGTACACTTTGAGGCCACGTCAAGTATCAAAGGCTCACTGACAGGAGGTCACGGGACAGACCCAGGTGCCATGGGTTGACGGACTGAGTAGACTGGTAGATGCACCACTGTGCCCCCTACTGTGCCAACAACGCCATACATCACACCACATCACATCACACCATACTACACGTTACACACGTCTCCTCACACCCAAGACAAAGATCCCCTGCGTAGTCGTTAACAGACTGTTGGGACAAGTGCCGTTTGCGAGCAGCACCGATGAAGGGCGGCACGGCACACGGGTGGGTGGGGAGGGGCCGGCACCACGCCCAGACACCTTTGCCTCCCGAGTGACGATCTTTACATACTCCATCAGGTACTCGTTTTTGGGGCCGAGTCGACCTACGGGAGGCTCATGATCGGTTCAGATAATCGTCGCTGATGTTGGTGACCATGAACGGGAATCGAACTCGGCCTCCCGGGCTCATAGCCACTGCTCCCCCCACACGCTCACGCATAGCCGCTCACGCATAGCCGCTCACGCATAGCCGCTCACGCATAGCCGCTCACGCATAGCCGCTCACGCATAGCCGCTCACGCATAGCCGCTCACGCATAGCCGCTCACGCAGAGACGCTCACGCAGAGACGCTCACGCATAGCCGCTCACGCATAGCCGCTCACGCATAGCCGCTCACGCATAGCCGCTCACGCATAGCCGCTCACGCATAGCCGCTCACGCAGAGACGCTCACGCATAGCCGCTCACGCATAGCCGCTCACGCAGAGACGCTCACGCAGAGACGCTCACGCAGAGACGCTCACGCAGAGACGCTCACGCAGAGACGCTCACGCAGAGACGCTCACGCATAGCCGCTCACGCATAGCCGCTCACGCATAGCCGCTCACGCATAGCCGCTCACGCATAGCCGCTCACGCATAGCCGCTCACGCAGAGACGCTCACGCAGAGACGCTCACGCATAGCCGCTCACGCAGAGACGCTCACGCAGAGACGCTCACGCAGAGACGCTCACGCATAGCCGCTCACGCATAGCCGCTCACGCATAGCCGCTCACGCAGAGACGCTCACGCAGAGACGCTCACGCAGAGACGCTCACGCAGAGACGCTCACGCATAGCCGCTCACGCATAGCCGCTCACGCATAGCCGCTCACGCATAGCCGCTCACGCAGAGACGCTCACGCAGAGACGCTCACGCAGAGACGCTCACGCAGAGACGCTCACGCAGAGACGCTCACGCAGAGACGCTCACGCATAGACGCTCACGCAGAGACGCTCACGCAGAGACGCTCACGCAGAGACGCTCACGCAGAGACGCTCACGCAGAGACGCTCACGCAGAGACGCTCACGCAGAGACGCTCACGCAGAGACGCTCACGCTTCATGTGTGCACGATCCTCACCGAGCCCGAGACGATGAGATTCGACTGGGGATTGAAGTTACAGCAAAACACGTAGTTGCTGTGTCCCTTCAGGGTCTTCAGGCATTTACCCTGCAGGGCCATCAGGGGCAAGGGAGGGCGGAGAAGGCAAGGCACGGTAAAGGCACGGTAAAGGCACGGTAGTGCTGCATGCACCACGAATATTCTGGGCATGTCATCCAATCGATGACTGTCTCCGATTTGTGGCTCCGTCATCCAACCAATAAAATGAGCTCAACTACTAAACTATTTTTTATTTGACCAGGTAAGGCCCAATGAGCTATAATGCTCTTTTTCAGAAACGACCTGGCTAACACAAATAACGCTCAACAAAGTGGCTTAATGTGCACATTTGTAGTGACTTGGAGCGTCACTACCGTGTGGGCCTACACACGCGTGATGCCACTACGCGGGGGAGCGTCACTACTACGGGGGTCCACACACACACACATGACGTCATCACGTCTGGTTGCGGGAATGACGTCACGGCCGCTTCGGGGGGTTTGGAGGCCGTGGGTCAGTACCGCGGGGATTGTGTGAGGCTGTGGCACTCTGGGTGAACCCGGCTGGACACGTGACCGGATCAAGGTGGGGGCCGGGGGCCCCTTGGGGGCCACGTGGACAGAAGAACTTCTTGAGAGTTCTTGAAGGTGGGCGTAGGCCGGGGTGTGGCCCGGACACGCCGAGGCGCATATAAGCGGCCTCCGCAGCGGGTGCGGGGCTGCTCGTGTCCAGGGTGAAGATGCCTCGTGAAGACGCCTCGTGAAGAAGAGTCAAGCCTCAAGTCGTCAGCGTGGCCAACCAGTAGCCCCCTCCTGGCTTGGCCACGCTAGTCGTATCAGAGAGTGTTAGTGAGTGATGGTGTGTGTTGGTGCGTGTTAGCGAGGATAGGTCGGTGGTCACCACTCTATGTTAAGAGTTACCTTTGTGTGGATAATAAATAGCGTTGCCTCCCAAGTTCCAGTGTGCGCCTGAGTGAACCCATTACACATTTATAGCAGCCAAATACTCTATAAACGCATGTTTCTAAATGTGGAGGGAAAACCCAGAGGACCCGGAGAAAATTTTGCATGACCACGGGGAGAAAGACGTGTAACCAAATATACAGCAGGCGTCACGGTCCGGATCGAACCCACGACCTCCTGCATACCAGGCGAGGTAGTTAACATCTCCTAGCCACCATGGTGCGATTGGGCATTTGGGTCACGGGGTCCACGATCAGGGTCAGAGATCGAGTTGATACCTACCGAGTTCATGTCCCAGATCTTCAGGGTTTTGTCATCGGAGGCTGAGACAAGGAGATTCGAATCCGAGGACCATGCCACGTCGGAGATACCCTGTGAAGATCATCAATCATCATCAGCATCATCATCAGTAGCAGCAGCATCCACAGAATCGTCATCAGCATCACCTGCTGTAGCAGCAACATCATGAGTATTAATTGCTAAGAGTAGCAGCACCGTGAGCATCATCATTTCCAGCAAGAACAGCATCAGTAGTATTATAAGCAGCTTTATGAACATCTGCCGCAGCATCATCATCAGCATTATCAATAGCAGCAGCATCAGCATCTTCATCAGCAGCATTACAATTATCAGCAGCATTCACCACCATCATCATCAGGAGCAGCAAATCGTATATCCCACTCAATAGGGACTGAGCTATGAGCAGATATGTGAAAAGGTCAGATATGTGAATGTCTACAGAAAATTAGAGTTGTTATGCCAAGCGCAAATAGTGCACTGGGCCTGAGCAGTAAATTGGTCACGGTGGAAATGTGACTGTCGGATAGATGATGTCCTGTACTATCACAATAGCGTACTCACAGACTGGGGTTTCAAATTGGGAGCGGGAGTGTCACGGTTAGACCTCTGCGCTATAAACCCAAAGACCCGAGTTCGATTCCCGCTCACGACCAACAACAGCGTAGATTATCTGAATCAGTCCTGACCTAGGTCGACTCAACCCCAAAAATGAGTATCTGGTGCAGTGTGTAAACATCGGCAGTAGAGAGACAAGAGTGGCTGGCCAGGCGTGATGGTGGACATCCCCCCCTTCGTGTGCAGTGCCGGCCTTCACAGTTGCTGCTAGCTAACAGCACTTGCTCTCAGAGTATGGCAAGGTTATACGGGGAATCTTTGTCTTTATTTGAGCGGATCCCCCTCACCAGCTTGTGCCCCGAGATGGTCTTCTCAAACTTCCCATCGTATGCACCCCAAATCTTTATTAGCTTGTCAGCGGCTGTGAATGAACAGGCACACATACACACATCACACACACATACCGTACACTATAACATGCAGTACATACTTCTGTTCACTGGATCACGTTATATCCAATTCGCATCCGCGTTATAAAAAATGTGTTCCCCGATACATTCATATGCGTGCGATTTTTGTGTACGTCGCGTGATTTATAATCAACGGTCGTACGGCTGACTCGGCATAGCTTCGCACAAGGCGGGATGCAGTTGAATGATGCTACCCTACACGCGCCTTAGTGTTTGTTCAACCTGTGCACGCATCTCACCTGTTATCCCGGACTGTGCTTTACCCTATATTATTGATTATAGTGCGATTTTTCTACAATGCGTTGTTCTTCAGGAACGCAACAAGCGCGTTATAGGAGAATAGACTGAATTTATATACCCGTTAACAAAACTCAGCACATTGGTCAACAACACTGTGTGGCTTTAAGAGGAACCACTTAAATATGTTTTAAATCGCACCTTTTTACGTGCTATGTAGAAGAGTAATTGCCTGAAACGTCGCCCATTTATATATTTTGAAAAGTGTGCAACAGGACACGCACGTTAGGTGCACACACGGCTCAGAGTGGCGAGTGTTATAGGATATTGTCCACCCAGCCTGACATACGAGCATCTGGTGCGGTGTGTACAGGAACACCCTGCACTTTCGCCTGGTTGCGAACGTCAAAGCAGAGCCTTTATTTAGCCTTGCTCATGAAGTTTGACTATGTCAAGCTTCTCTTGCAAATTGAGAACCTTATGGGTTATTTTAGCTTTACTATCACCACACTTAGGACCCATTATGAATATATTAAAGCACAAAACTAAGTATTTTACAGTAATCACAAAAATAAGCACCGTATGAATACTGTACACGTGTTTAATAATCACGAAAATAACTATGAACACTGTAGTATTATACTGTTATCACAAAAATAACTATGAATTGTTTACAGGAAAATCACAGAAATAAGTACAGTACATTGTGTGTTGACCGACTCTCTGTGTTGCATTACATCACATTTCGATATTTTGCGAGGTTATTTAATTTTAGTGTCTTTCTCCTAATTTTCAAGCTTGCGTGCCGTGCCACGTCGTCATCTTACTTGCGCAGCAGCAACACGTTGCCGTCCACTCATTGATATGCTAATTTTCTCTGCCCCCTCCCTCTCTCTGTCCCCGCCCCCCCTCCCTATATTTAAGGGACCGTTTACAGAAACGACCCCTCTCTCTGTGCCGATATGTGTCCTCTCTCTGTGTGTCCTTGTGATGTCTGTCTGCTTGTATGTCTGTCTATAGTTTTCTAGTTAGATTTTTGTTGCCATTTCTCTTACGCCTGATGATGATTGCTTGTGTTGCAATCGAAACGTCGCTATTATTTTAATTTATTATTTTATCTTTAGACGTGACTTAACCGAAATAACCAAATAATAAGTACAGTATTAATAACGTATGAATAAACACAAATATAAGAGATGCTCACTGAACGACTTTTATTCAAAGACTGAACGAAAAAGATGGCGCGTGGCACGAACGCCGTGGAAGGTTTGGGATGACATCGGACGAAAGAGAAAAGCAAGCGGACGGAATTTGAAATGTGGTTACAATTGAAAACGGCCAAAAGAGCGAAGCGACGAAAGTCAAGGTATTGCTGTATGTGGATAGTAGCACCTACTAAATATTATTTCCTTTGAAAGGCCAAGGCAGTCTTATTGACGAGTACTCCAGAATACACACTTAATTCGAGACCCAAACATCGCAAACCTCCTGGCTTGACATTCCTTCCTGAAGACACTGCTATAACTATCAACCGCATCAGAACATCAACATGCTGATGCAGCACCCCATCGCCTTCATGAATGTAAATTTAAGACAGCCACAGCAGTAGTGTGATTGTGGCCACGCAACCCAAACTATGGACCATATAATAAACCCAGTGACACACAGACATAAAGACTCAGAGATAGAGAGACCCACAGAGATACAGTAAAGACAAGACAAAGTTGTGCGAGTTTGACCATCCAACCCACACTATGGACCGCACAGTAAAGCCACCGATGTCTGCGCTCCTTCAACGGAGGAGGAACAGAAACACGACTTGAACGCTCTCTCTGCTGAAGCCATCTCGTCATGGTCAGCAGCAGACCTCCACATTGGTATACAGCTCCTGAACATACGGCCATCGGGCGCAAGAATAGCATTGACTCACGAGTTGAGTTGTTTGTTATCTGTGCTTGGGCGCCACAGTGGCGAGATGTTAACTACCTCGCCTGATATACAGGAGGTCGTGAGTTCGATCCCCGACCCTGACGCCTGCTGTATATTTGGAGTTTGCACGTTCTCCCTGTGGTTGCGTGAATTTTTCTCCGGGTACTCCGGTTTTTCCCTCCACATATAGAATCAATGTGCGTTTAGAGTATTTGGCTGCTATACATTGCCAAGTGATAAGCCACTTAGTTGCGCTATCATTTGTGGCCGGGTCACTTCTGAAAAAGAGCTATTTAGCTCAGTGGGCCTTACCAGGTAAAATTAAAACTAGTTTAGTTAAATAGTTGAGTTTGTGCACCACTGCTGACACAGCAGCGTCACCACATCAGCTGCTTTAACGTCGCCGCTGTCTGGATTATGGAGAGAACTCACAGGAACTGGCGAGCCACTCTCCGTTGGGGCTGAACTTGACGGAGGACACGGCCTTGGTGTGGCCGGCCAGCGTGAACTTGAGCGTGTAGTTGGGCTTCATGGGGGTCGGCTGGGGGCGGAGAGGGGGGTGGGGGAATGGGGGGACAGACGGGGGAAGAGACAAAATCATCATCGTCGTCATTATCTACATCAATTGGCAACTGCATCATCACTATCATCATTGCCATCATCATCATTGTTAAATTACTTAAAAACTAAGCATTTTTTTTCATTATGTAAAGCCCACTGCGCTATACAGCTCTTTTTCAGAAGTGACCTGGCCACAAATGATAGCTCAACCAAGTGGTTCATCGTGTGTAAATTTATAGCAGTCCAATACTCTAAACGCGTGACTTTGATGACGTGGAGAAAAATCCAGACAAACATGGGGAGAACATGCAAACTCCAATATACAGCAGGAGTCAGGGTCGGGATCGAACTCGCAACATTCTGTATACCAGGCGAGGTAGTTAACACCTCGCCACCGTGGTGCCCAGAATCACCATCATCACGGTCATCCCAATCGTTTTCTTCAGTATGGGAAGGGAGCAGTCATCCGGAGGGCACCCCCTGCGTGCGCCGCACCTTGCCCTGGCTGTTGGAACTCGCTGGTGGCGCCGTCGCTTGCGACTTCTCTCCGTCCGCCTCTGCCTTCTTCTCCTCCGACGCCATCACGGGATCCGATCCTCACGCAGTTACACTCCTCTCCCCTCCCTCTCCCTGGCCGTGGGAACCCGCGAGCGAACGAGCGCACGCTGACTTCTGCGGACGGGCAACGGGGTGTGACGTAGGCACAATAAGACCGGCACGGATGGTAGCAGCTATACACACATCAAGTCACAGTTAATCAACGTATGGTGGACCTGCAAAGGCACCCAATTAAACAGCGTATTACTTGATAATACGCTTCCAAGCAGCACTAAGCCTGTAGCTCTTTAAGACAGAACTAGGACTTTCTTCACAATTCTGGCTATCGCCTGATGAAGCTCGTTCTAATCACCAGCGAAACGTCGAACTCGAATTACTCTCCAACACACAGCGGTGTGCTGAATTAGTGGCTAATTGGCACGTTTTGTCTACGTGACAAACCTTACGAATTGGCTGTTTCGGGTGGTGGCGGGTGTAGCGACACATTTATATTTACGCGATCTAACCCAAAAATAATAACGCCTTTATTATGGATTTGTACAGAATTTAGACGTAACAGAAAATGGCTTGAGAATATATTTTCCCCTTTATTATGGCAAGAAAACAGGTGTTAAGATGTTAAAACACCAAACTGAAACCTTTTAGCAATCAATTTAAAAGACAATGCAGATATTATCAGAGTACGTATTTTGTTTGCATTCTGACCACAAGTACTGTGGTTAATGCAGACATGATTCCTTGTAAAAGGTTTCACTTTGGCGTTTTAACATCTTAACACAGCTGTTTTGTTGCCAGAAAATAGGGGAAAACCTATTCTCATATTTTGGTACTGGCAAAGGAGGTCCCATGATGTGGCTTAACGATATAAGAGATCGGTGTGATGAAGATGTGGCACTACTGGAGCACATTGGCACAAGGCAGAGAGGAAAGCGGAAATATGACGAATCGTGCAAGACACCTATGGGCCCATCTGCCCATGGATCGTGATGATGACAGCATTTAATCTGCCAGTTGGGAAGACAGTCGATATCAGCCACCCATTAGCGACGTGGCATCAACGACACTAATTAAACTAATGAACACTCACATTAACTATAACATTTATTACGAAACAACAGTATTGTACTGTATCATATTTAGCCAGTCATTTGTTAAAAGTGCAGTCGACAGCAGCCGGTCAAGAGCGAGAGCAGAACCTCATCGACACTAATTAAACAAATGATCACTTTACTTAACAATGATAACATTCATCACTTAGCGTATGAATACTATGACAACATTGCACAAGCATTTTACTGAGTAATGGTCAAGTGCAGAGTCAGCTACAGCAGACACTCACGGCCTAAAACGACACCCGACTAAACCAAATTAAACACTTACAACATTCACAAATACGACATTAATTTCATTAAGGATAATAAAAAAAAACCGAATCATTACGATGATGATGAAATTAACACAAAGACCCACGATTCGCTGCCACACGCCACAAGGCCACGCGTCAAATCTGTTAACACACCAAGCAGAGATTCCGTCAAACCTCAAACTTACCGCGTCGCCTATCGGCTCGCAGACGACAAAAGAAGCGCAACTGTGAGGAAACGACCTCTCAATTGGGGAAGCTTAAACGTTGAAATCGTAATTTATTATTATTACTGTATACAGCTTAGGCCTTCATCTAGTCGAGCTGGGGCAGTGGCGCGCGCATCGCGGGAGGCGGGGCCGTGAGGAGGGGGGTCAGAGGTCACGTGAGGCGAGGGGCGGGTGGTGATATCGTTACAAACACCAACTGCGCATGCGCAGCTACACCCCCCCGCCGCTGAAGTCTCATTTTTTCCCGCGCAATCGAGCCGCGCAGTGCGCATGCGCGCGACGCGGCGAATTACGTGACCAGCGATTGTCCAAGGGCAGTGGGCGAGTGAGGCGGGGAGGGTAGAACGAGGGGGGAGGAGCTGACACCAACTACGCATGCGCGTGCACACAGCCTTTTCATTTCCCGCGCGTTCCACCGCGCAGTGCGCATGCGCGTGAGCCGGTGGTAGTGACGTCGCCTCCGCGTGGACCTCAGGGAAGTGGTTGGGGGGGGGTTTGGCGAGGGGCGGGGTTGGAGGGGGAGGGGCGGGGCTGGAGGGGGAGGGGCGGGGCCGCGCTGGAGGGTCAGCCATCGTTTTATTGCGATCGCAAGGCGAAAACTACGACGGCGCGAGTGCCACGGCTCATCGGGCGCAACGAGCATCGTCCGTTCATGGGTCGCTTCTCGCGGGGGTTTATCCGCCGGGAGGGGCCTGCCTCTCTCCACTCACTCCGTGCGTGCTGGGGGGCGGCAGCGGCGCCTGTTCTGCTTTGAGAAGTCGCTTCGCGTCGTCAGCCATAGCGGTGACGTCATCGCTTCTTCTCGAAGTTTCTGCCACGTGACCCGGCGGGGGCCCCCTCCGGCTGCGCCACGTGACTGCGCGCGACCAATGGGAGGCGAGGACGGGACGGGGGGAGGGGCGAGTGTCACGCCCAGTGGAGGCGGCGGTGAGCGCCGCCATGACCGTCGCGGAGGCTCGGGGACGTTCCGAGCCGAGACTCGGAGGCGAACGCGGGTGGACGGCGGCGGACGCCATCGAGCGAAGAGAAACTGCCAAAGGAATCTATCGCCGAGAGGAAAGCCGGGCAAGGATTTTGGCGCGGCACTGGCACGACGAAGGGCGGGGCCATGAGGACGAGAGGGGGGGCGGGGCCACGTCGACTGGTCGCGGCTTGGGCCCCCCCCCTCCGCTGCACGCCACGTGACCCGGTGCGAGCCAATGGAAGCGCGCCATGACGGGACGACCCCCGTATATAAGCGGCGCTCGCGGGCAGCGCCATTGTAGGGGCGGCCTGGGCTGAGGCAGCGCAGCCCCTCGCGTCATCCAAGTCGTCTCATGAACGTGCACAGCCATCCGGCGCCACGGAGTTGTCCTTCCGCGAGCCGCGGCGGCGACGCACGGTACGCGCGCGGTATTTGTGTGCGCAGAGGCCCCGATTGGGAGTGGCGGGGTCGGGAGACGAGCGTCACCTCCGGGGTGCGAGGACGCCGCTGGAGGCGCCATTTTCTATGTTGTGGTTTTTTTTTAACCCCCCCCACCCGCCTTCTCGCCCCCCCCACCCCAACTTCGTTTACATTATTACACCAACACAAAGCCATAGCCGAATCGAATAGAGGAGGCCGAGTAGCCGTTGCCGTTTGTGGAGCGGCCTCCGAGGTAGGGAGACTGGTTGAACCGAAGCGGCACGAGCCGAGCTCCGACTCGCGCAGCCATGTTGGCTGAGGGGGCGGGTACAGGGGGCGGGGCTCGTGGAGAGGGGGGGTAGCTCTGCGCGTGCGCGAAACCAGCGCGCGTCCTATTGGCCCGGATCTCAGTCACGTGAGCCGCGTCGAGGGGCGGGGTGAGGGTGGCTGAGGGGGGTTGGCGCGCTCTGCCCATCCGAGTTCGATTCCCGCTCCAGACCAGCAGCGATGGTGGTGATGGTGGTGGTGACGATCGTCTGAGCTGGTCGTGGGCTTCCTCCTCCCCGAGGTCGACTCGGTCTCGAAAGTGAATAGCTGGTGCAGTAAACATCGCCACTGGGGAGACAAAGGCGGTCGTGCGTGGTGCTTGCCATCCACCTCATGTGCCCTGCGGTTTTTCATCGACGCTGCCACTCGCAGTATGGTGTTTGTTGTGGCTTTGGGGTCATCAATTGAGATGATTGGTGATGAGAATCAAGAGCCAGCCGAGATTATTGGTGAGTTTTGGGGTTTGTTTATAATGAGTTACGGTTGAAAGCGCCGTGATTATTTGCAAGCGATGTTTACACAACACGGGTGTATCGTGGCAATGTCGTTAGGTGCGATGGCGATGTTTTCCAGAGCTAAATGTCGAGCTTTGCCTCGCCGCGAGGAAGAGGGCATCAGGGTCGATGTATTGTCGTTTTGTTTGTAATCCTCCGCTGAAGCCACAGCGGCGGCGAGATGTTAACTCCCTCGCCCGCGATACGGGAGGTCGTGGCTTCGATCCTGACGCCTGCTGCATGTTTCGCGTTCTCCACGTGGTGGCGTGGATTTTTCTCCGGGTCCTCGGGGTTTTGCCTCAACAATTAGAATCAACATCACGTGTTTAGGGTATTTGGCTACTAATATAAATGGCCACGTGATGGAAATCCACTTCCTTGAGGTCATTTCTGAGGAAGAGCTATATCGCTCAGTGGGCCTTAGCTGGTGAAATAAAAATAGTTTTTATAAGTACATACTACAGTGTGTGTTTCTATACCTTAATGTTTTGTGTTGCATGGCCATACTCGTACTAACTGTGGCTTGGCTTTAATGCCAAGCGTCTTAATCCCTTGTCCCTACCTTAATGGATCTCTACGAGTCTCTGTGTATCTCGATATCGTGTGGCATGATGTTCCAATGTCCACGATGTCTGCTAGAGCATCGGGAGTGAGTTGGTGTAGTTGTGCAATGCAGTGCATCCGTTCAATGGGCGCAGACTACACCGGTTTATTGAGCGGTCCGTCGTACAACACGGTTAATGTACAGTACTCGTATGTAGATATTGAGCTTCTTTCGCGCCGTAGCCAATCTGCGGTACTGTATTTGCATGTTTATACAGTGTCGTTGGGGAGCGGTGGCGCAGCGGTTAGCGGCACTGCGCTACAAAGGCGGTCGCTGTATGCTGAGGGGTAGAAAGGGCTTCGTCTAGACAGAGCTGCGGTGGTTGTGGTGACTATGGTCCATGTTTAATGGGTTTGTTTGTGGAGTCATTTTAATGGTAAAATAATAGTTTGTTCACTTTAGTTACCGAGGAAAAACTGCATCAAGGCAGAATTGTTTTTAAGGAGGGTCTTGCGTTGGATGTTTTAACACCATTGGCATTGTTACCACTGTACGTGAGGAATCCCATGCAGAATGAGGGGGAATATTTGCACAAAGGTGGCCGAACTCAGGGGTTTTCTGTATTCAGGCCACGAGCGTTACCCACTGCAATCGACCATGTACCTCCGTTCTATATACTGTATATACATACGTGTCGTTCTGTATGTGCTGTGAAGTAGGTGTGTGGGCTTTGGTGTGGGTGTAGAGTCGGTGTGGGTTTTGTGGTTGGTATGGGTGTGCTGTAGAGTAGTAGATGTGTGGGTTTTGAGTGGTTGTTGTGGGTGCTGTAGAGTCGTTTTGGGTTTTGTGTGGGTGTAGAGTCAGGGGTGTGGGTTTTGAGTGGTTTGTGTGGGTGCTCCAGAGTCGGTGTGGGAGCTGTGGGGTGGATTTGGCGCGTTACGTTTATTCTTACGTGCATGCATATACATGCCTGTTGTCCCCCCCTCACCTCCGATTAGCATATGCACACATATCTATAGGACCTTTACTGTTCGCCCTTCTCTGGTCTAACACCGTCTATTTGGTGTTTGAACATAGTACACCTGTGTTATTGCCAGAAAGGGTAAAACCTATTCTTATTTTTCATATCCATGCATGTTTAACTTCTTGCTCGCCGTGTGTAGCCACTCCTGACAATCCAAGGTTCGGGGTGGGGGGGTATAACACACAATAGATGCTATCTAGAGTTGCTTAAAAATAAAGCCAAGTTGCTGCGAGTTGTAGTACACAGCCCACCTCGATAAGACTTGCGCTAGGGACTCGCAATAACCCCCACAGGTATCACGTCAACTCAAACAGGACTTGCATTGACCCTATGGAAATCGCAGCACCGATGACTCACATCCTCAACATTATATGGCGGGCAGGTTGGCTCTGGGTGCTGTGGAGTAAGCGTTGGTGCCGTGGAGTAGCTGTGGGTGCCGTGGAGGAGTAGGTGCGAGTTTTGCGTGGTTGTGTGGGAGCTGTGGAGGAGGGGTGAGGTGTGGGTATGTTTGTACTTGGTATTGATCCTATTTGGATGCTTACAGTTCTTTTTGGTTTCACGCGATTTGAAGTTGCCTTTTTCCTTGCCTGTGGAATTGGTGTAGGGGGATTTGGGTGTGGGTGCTGTGAAATGAGTGGTTTATTTTCGTGTCTGTGGGGGTACTTTTAATAATACAAGTGTGTAGTGTATTTGTTTCCATAGGAAAGTCAGACTAAGTCAGAAGACTCTTCCACAAAGTCTTGCATTGGTTGTTTGGCGAACACCAATGGCATTGTAATTGTTTTTACCTCTGGGAGGAATGTAGAAAACCCGGAGGAAACCCACGCAGAAGAGGGAGAGAACATCCACACACTGGTCATCAATCTGACCCAGGCCCATATTGTCGTGTTGTGATTCTTGTGGGTCTAATGTGAGACATCTCGGTGGGGGTTAAATGTGATTGAGTGCTAATGTGGGTTGATGCGAGTCCTGTAGGGGTTGATGTGATTTTTGTAGGGGTTTCGTGTTTTGCTGGGAGCCTGTCATCTTAAATGAAGGGCCTCCCCTAGACACATTGGTACTGTTTCAACACAGCCCCTTCCTCTGCAAGTCCAGACTAATTCCTTGCCCCGTCACCCGCCAATACCCACGGCAGGCTGGCCTTAGAATGGTCCAGTCTCGGTAGCTATTTACCTTCACCCACCCCCCTATATTGTCGTGAGCCACAGCTAATGAGAAAATCATCGCAAATGGTAGTCACGTGATTATTCATTGTTATTTTCACGCATGAAAGAAATTGGAAGTACGGAAGCGGTGCCACCTCCCAGCTATGGGGTACCAGCTATGGGGTTACCAGCAAGTGCAATATCTGGTCTGGGCCCACAGACTGTCATCCTCACAGCAGCGGCTCTTGGCTAACCATCGAACAAAGACCGTCACCGCATCTCGTGGCACTTTCAGATGCGCTTCTGCGGCCATCCGGAGTGCTCTTCCCTTCTATATTAGGAAGCCACTTGGAGCTATGCACTTTTAAATCTCGATTTAAAATAAGTTAAACAGACACAACACTACTATACACTACACCACTACTATACTAAATTTAAAACCTATTTCTTTCAAACTGCTTTGTTTAGTTTTTTGTCCTTCCCCCGCACCTGATTAGCACGGTTTGCTACACACAGTGCAAAGGTATTCCAACATACGCACATGAGCTCTGTGCAGTTGACTCTTCAGTGTCTTTGAGCGAATTGTCCGCATCGTAAATGAATCATGCTTGCGTAAGTCAATAGATTTAACAACACACGAAGGTATGTTAAAATAAGCTTAGAGGCCTTAGAAATTCACTGCTGTATGAAGGTCTACCTTTGAGCCGCCGCCATCTCTCGTCATCTTGCGGCTGCTATCGCAGTAGTTGATTTCAGTGCTCCCATCTCCACGCTGAACCTACCTCCCGGGACCTCCTGTACCTCTGTACTGGAGAGACCACAGCCTTAAACCACGATACTCATTGAAATCAACCGACACTTGCAGCACGCTGGTTAATAAGACCATCCTAACTGGTGAGGATGGACGACGGTCACGTAAAATAAGCGTGGCAACCAAGGAACGGGGACGTGTCTTACTAACCGAGGAGATGGAGCGGATGAGCTCAGCTCGTGTGATGATGCTCATGATGAAAGATGTGTGTGTAAACAAGCAAGAGAAAGCATGACTCATTCCTGCATGCGTGTCATGTGACCACCACCACATTGCATTGCACATTGCTCTCAGCCTTGTGAGCTGCCTCCCTGGGAGACGAGTGTATAGCTGTATTGTTTATGAGGAGGGGTAGTGCAGTGGAGAATCACACTGCTCTACAAAACCGAAAATGGCAGTTACGAATTTCTGAACTTTCCCTGCGTTGACTTGGCCTTAACCAAGTATCTGGTGCGGTGTAATCATGAGCGCTAGAGAGAAAAAGGCGGGCCTGGCGTGGTGCTGGCCACCCACCCCCTCGTGTGTCGTGTCAGCCCTCATAGGTGCGACTCGCTAACGGCAATTGCCCCAACAGTCTTGTCAGGGCTATGAGGGGAGGAGGGGGGGGCTATCTTGGTATTATTGTTGAGGCCACAAGTTCAAAAAGTTGGTAATGTACGCATCCCAAAATGCATGACCTCTGGATTGCTAATCAGTACCATCACTGGCATCCCTTCAATTTTTGCGATTTTAGGTAGATGATCAATTTGCTAAATTTGAAAAATTACATTGCAAATCACCCCACTGAGAAAGCACCTAGAATGCCCCCCCTCCCTTACAGCTGTGAAACTATTATAGCCTTTGTCAAACACCGCTTTTGTGCGATAGCCTTGCGCTTATAAGAACGGCACGAAGCAGAAAATGTACAAAATTACAACTGAGTGATATTCAAAGCGCCGTCGCTCTGCCAAGTATCCTCCGCCATGTCCTGCCCGCCGCTGCCGCTGTCTCCGTGGCCCCGGCTGACGTGTTCGTCTGTTTGGTTTGCGCTCTTGGAGAGGAGGAGGGGGGGGGCTTAGCTGTTTCTGAGACGTGGCGGTGGCACCGCCGCCATGTGTTTGTGGCTGTAGTCTAGGCTACTGGGGCGGGTCGGTGGGGAGTGGTGTGGCATGATGCTGTTTGAGTAGTGTGGGGGGGGGGGCCTTTGCTGCATTTGTTTGAGTCGGTGGGGTGAGGATTTCTATTCTGTTGTGTGGTGGCTGGTGTGTTACGCTAAATGAGCCCTCAAAAGCACCTTTCAGTTTCTCCGAAGTTTCAATTTGTACGGTTTAAAATAATTATTTTTATTTGGTGCCACAGTGGCGAGATGTTTACTACGTTGCCTGAAATGCCAGAGGTCGTGGGTTCGTTCCCGACCCTGAATGCCTGCTATATATTTGGAGTTTGCGTGTCTCCCCGTGGTTGCGTGGATTTTCCCCCGGGCCCTCTAGTTTCTCTTGTTGAGAGAAAAATGAGAGTGCCTGGGGAAACGTTGAGAGTTTGGCTGCTGTCAATTTCCACGTGATCAGCCACTTAATTGGGCTACCATTGGTGGCCAGTTCTCTTCTGAAAAGAGCTATTTAGCTTAGTGGGCCTTACCTTGTAAAATATAAAATAGTTTAAATAAAAATTTCAATTTCCCCCCCCCACCAGCCAATTTGCATTCCAGGATAATTATTTTGTTTAATGTTGATTTATATTTGTGCAATTGCTCAATTTCATTGTTATCTAGGTAACACGGGTCACTCTTGCAAATGCGCTACGTTCCTGGTCTCGTGAGTTCAGATTTTAAAGAGATTTGACCTCGCCTGAGTGAGATTCCCAGCCACGAGAGATGGTGGCAACTTGGAGAGTACTTAATCCAGCAGTGGATCTGTCATAGCTGATTACGTTGTGGTTCACAAGTAGAGATGGCAGCAGACTTGCACATTTGTCCAACTCTGTCTGGAGAAAGGCTATTTATTACCTGGAACGTTACGCTTTTAAGTTATCTTGCAAGATCGTGTAAAGTTGCTTTTTGCGATCTAACTTTGACACAATGTAACAGGTTATTCAAAATAATAAATTGAATAAGAAATGACTGCCCCTTTTGTTAGTCCACTGGATGAAGGCCTCCACACGCTGTGATGGCCATGAGGGTTGTATGACCGTACTTCACGCTGGTTCGGGCAGGCCAAGGATGGATGAGGAGGCGGGACCGGTTCGAATATGAATGACCATCCACTGATGTTAACCATGGCAGGGAATCTAACTCGGGTAGCTGGTTTTATAACAACGGTGCCGCTGCTCCACCCCATTTTTATAAAACAAATTCATAACGGATTTTGTTTACGGTGACTCATTAGGAATAACACCCGTGACACGTAAAGGAATTGACAGAAGATCTGGATATTTTGTCAAACTGACCTTCTTGAGGGGGAAACGTGTGGAGGTTTAAACCGCTCCACACCTGAGCGACCGGTTAATGTTGCGCAACCAAAGTCGGTATCGAAGCCGCACATCTCAATTGTCTCCCACGACTGCGAGTGAAATAGTTGCGCAGCATGGAAATGATATTCCATTCACGTGCATGGTCATGTGTTGGGTACCGAAATGGCAGTGGCGGTCAGCTGGCCACTACGAAAGAACGACTACTGGTTACTCCGTGCCGACCTAATTTAATGGGTGGGGTGCCCTGATCTAATCCGATCTACTCAATAATAACAACAAGTATTTATTTATATCCCAGAGAGCCACGCTGAGTCACGCGACTCTTTTTTCATTGGGTTTTTATTTGAAGATTTTTTGAGCCAATTACCCAGTCTATGTAAGTGGGAGGGGATGCCTGTATGCATGTTGACCTTCTTTCGCACCGTACTTACGTGCATACATACGTTGACCTTTTGTAATGTACGAAGCCAACAGTGCTAATAGGTGCGGGGAAGGACAAACTAAATACATGCATGGCGAAAAATCCCGTTTATGTAAAGACCAAAATCCATCCCATTTTCTGCATGTAATATTGTTTGTATTGCTTTTAATGGGTGCCACGGTGACAAGATGTTAACTAACTTGCCTGGTCTACAAGAGGTCGTGGGTTTGATCCCGACTCTGACGCCTGCTGTATATTTGGAGTTTGCATGTTCTGCCCGTGGTCGTGAATTTTTCTCCGTTTCCTCCGGGTTTTCCCTCCACATTTAGAATCAACATTAATGTGTTTCGAGTACTTTGGTTGCTATAGTTTTCAACACCGTGTGATCAGCCGCTTCGTTGAGCTGTCTCTTGCGGCCAGGTCGCTTCTAAAGAAGAGCTTACACAGCTCGGTGGACCTTTACCTGGTCAAATTAAAATAGTTTTGTTTAAATAATCTACTTGACCAATCCATGTTAAGCATAAACTTAAATTAAACCCCACCGATGTCGCCGAAAAATCACACAAGACATGTCCCGCAACATAAAATCCAGCGCTGCTACTGTAGTTGGAGTCAATCATTTCCTTATAACTGCTTTTTGTGTTTAGTTTGTTATCCTTCCGCCGCACCTCTGATTAGCATGGTTGACCACCTACGGTGTGAAAGTTCAACTTGCATACATGCTCCACTAGACTATACAAAATTAGAAAAATAATTTCTTTAGAACTCAGTTTTGTGTTTAGTTTGTTGACCCCCCCCGCACCTCCAATTAGCACGGTTGGCTACGTGCAGTGTGAAAGAAGTTCAACATACAGCCCGCAACACGCTCGGCACTGCTTCACTTTATTCTGTTAAAGGAGCTATCATTTGTGGTGGCCAGATCACTTGTGGTAAGATAAAAATAGTTGAGTTTTATATACTTTTTACAAGTGATTTGTTTACATTTTTCTATACTTTTCACTCCTATTGTGTGTGTGCATTGTTGACGGTTGTAACGTAATGACCCGCTTCTACTGGACATCTATGAAAAAGAGCGTTATAGCTTAGATCCGATTCCTCCATGAATAAATATTTTGCTTGTGATTCTGAACTGTGCTCATCGGAGGTGCGAAATATATAAAATCAAATTCCCACTTTATTATGCAGGACACGGTTACAGCTGCCCACATTGTTTCAAGGACACTGTCTGCTCACTGCCCCCCCCCCTGCTGCCATCGCCCCCTATGTGCCCTAAGGGCATCGGTGGTGTTTGGTTTCTGTGGAGAGCTGTGCAAGTTCACTGACTCGTGTGCCCTGGGGGCACCTGTGGTGAGCTGGGTGCGTTCACGGACTCGTGTGCCCTGGGGGCACCTGTGGTGTTGGGTTCTTTGGCGATCTGCGGAGGTGAGGTGTGGTGAGCTGCGTTAAGTTCACTTAATCCTTGTGGCCTCTTCGACCACCTGCGGTGTGTGTGCGCGTGACCTCACCGTGGGGAGCGCTAGTGGAGTGGTTAATGCGCTGCACTACAAAACCAGCAACCCGATTTTCGATTCCCGCTCACGGCCAACACAAACGAGAGACAAAGACGGGTCGGGTGTGGTGTTGTCCCCCCACCTTCCCTCGTGTGCCGTGCCGGCCTGCTTGCTAACAGTACTTGCTCCTACAGTGTGCTGCAGGCTATACGGGGTGGGCATCTTTGTCTTTGCTCACTGGGAATGTGTGAGTTCCGTGGCCTGCTTGCCCTGAGGGTAGCTGTTGCTACTGCCTTGTGCAGGCTGTGGGGTTGATCGCTGTGACCTCGGTGCGTAGCGTCTCCAGTTACGTCGGGATGTGTGTGCGTGTGGCCAAGCTGGCGTGACGCGTGCCTCTCCCCCGCTCCTCAACATCCATGTGCTCGTGATTTTGCGGCGGGCGCGGTGACTTGGAAGCTCGGGTGCTGCTCGTTTTGGACGAGGGTTACTTCTGAGCGTTTGCTCATGTGTTTCAATGCGTTTTAGAGTATTTGGCTGCTATACATTTACACGTGATAAGCCACTTCGTTGAGCTATTATTTGTGGCCAGGTCATTTCTGAAAAAGAGCTACATAGCTCAGTGGGCCTTAGCTGGTAAAATAAAAAAAATAGTTTGTAGTTTACATCGGCGGTGGTGGTGGTGAAGATATCAATAATGATGATGAGGACAATAGGGATGATGATGCTAGTACGTGGGCAGCGGTAATTATGCAGTTCGCGCATTGCGCTACCAGTCTGGTAATCTGAGTTTGATTCCCGGTTCGTGGCCAAACATCAGTGACAAATATCTAACCTGGTCCTGGGCCTCCCCTAGTTTGACTCGACCTTAAATGAGTGCCTGCTGTGGGTGTGTTAACATCAGGACTCGGGAGACAGGTGGGATGGAACTTTTATAGCTCATTGGATTCCTCCAGTATAAATAAAGATTGTGAGTAGAGGAGTGCTATGTGCGAAAGCATTTAGTAGTGTGTGTGTGAGAGTGAGCAGTACTTGCTTAGGTTGTGGTGGTGTTATTAGGGTGTCGAATGTGGTATATGAGAGTCTTGCCTGCCATGTGTGAGTGTGGGATGGTGGGCTACTGTAGTGCTCTTGGAGGGTGGGTGCGTTGGAAGTGTGTGGTGTGTTCTAATATGATACAATGGCGCTATGTGCGCTATTACTGTCACTGTGGAGGCAATGGCCACTCGCTTAAAGTAAGGTTTTGTACTTCCTGTAAAAACGAGTTTTTTCTGTTCCACGCCACGGTCCAATGGTCACGAAGTTAATCTTAACAATTGTAAATTCCCTTTTGGGGTCACAAGGTGATGCAGAACATTTTTGGTGCCCACCCCTGCCACCTTCTGCCACCCACTTCCCATAAGCCTCACCGTTTTCTCTGCATCTTGGAGTAGTGAGCTGCGGTATTTACAGCAACCGATCCATCTTGATACACCAACGAGAGTTGCCCGTGATCTTCAGATTGCCTTCAAAGTACTCCAGAGGTCAAGGCTCATTTCTTGGGGTGACGGGGCTTTTCAGAATATTTATTCACACTGGAGGAATCCGATGAGCTATAGAGCTCTTTCACATATGTCCAGAAGGAATGTCTTAGAAAGTTACAACAACACGCAATAAATAAACAAAATACGTTAGGAGGACAAAGTATAGGAAAGATAAACAAATGGCTTGACATAAAAAAAATGGTTGTATATCTTACCAGATAAAGCCCACTGAGCTATTAGCTTCTTTTTCAGAAGCGACCTGGCCACAAATGGCATGCATTGGTGCTGGCCACACAAGCGGGGAAATCCTTTGCGGTAGCCTTTGCTGCGTCCGTCCAGCACCGCCTTCTGCGCTCAATCTCGCCCCCCCCCCCCCTCTCTTGGCCGCCCCGTAGGTCACAGGGCGAGCTTGGCAACGGCATGAACGGGATGGTGATGGGCGACGCACCGAGCGGCGGGGGCAAGCGGATCCGCAAGCCCTCGCTGCTCTACGAGGGCTTCGAGGGAGCGCCGGTGACGGCGGCGCCACGCGGCGCTGCCACGGCGGCGGCCGTCGGCGGCGGCGGTGGTGGCGGCGCCCGAAAGCCACCGGCGGCTGCCTCGCAGGGCGGCGCCGGCGCACCAAGCCCCCAGCAGCCGGAGACGGCGAACCCCAACAAGCCAGGGCGGCTGACGAACCAGCTGCAGTATCTGCAGCGCACGGTCATGAAGGCGCTGTGGAAGCACCAGTTTGCGTGGCCGTTCAACGTGCCTGTCGACGCCAACGCGCTCCACCTGCCGGTCAGAGGCCACCGCGCACGCAGCTTGCACACGCGCACATCCCACGCACGTGCCTCACCCGCTCCCACATCCCATTTACCCCCCACGCACGTCCCCACTCGCCCCACGCACGCACCTCGCCCACCAACTCGCAAGTCTCGCCCGCATGGCTCGCCCGTTCACAGTGGACTGACAAAGAGATGTACATCGTCATTATTACGATTATTTTAAAATTGGAGCGATCTGCCGCAGGACTACCACAAGATAATCAAGCAGCCAATGGACATGGGAACCATCCGCCGGCGCCTGGAGAACAACTACTACTGGAGCGGCGGCGAGTGCATCCAGGACTTCAACACCATGTTCACAAACTGCTACCTGTACAACAAGGTGCGAGCGGCCTGCACACTTTGGGCTGTGATGTTTGGGGCCTCTTTGGTGCCTCGTCATTTGATGATGATCTGTTGTTGATGGAGGAGCGCCAGTTGCTCTGCATAGAGACTGATTGACAGAGCCTCGTAGACTCAAGGCTTATAGACACACATGGATACTCATTGACTCGCATAGAGGCTCATAGACTCGCATAGAAACTCTGTCCCAGCCACTGTTGAAGGTTCAAGTTGATGTTGTCTTTGTTTGCAGCCCACGGACGACATTGTGCTAATGGCACAGACGCTGGAAAGGCTCTTCCTGCAGAAGGTGGCGCTCATGCCACAGGAAGAGGTGGTGCTGGCCTCGCCGGGACCCAAGGCCGTCAAGGGCAAGATCGGACGCAAGCCCGGTGAGACGATGGGCGGCGGTGGTGGTGGTCGCTAGTGCTGTGCGGGAAATCCTGGCCAGCGTTCTTACAATTCTGCTTTTGGTATGCCCAGGAGTCTCAAGACTCTCCTTCCAAAGAGGGTCCTGCCAGGTTTGCTCAGTCACTGGGCAATGTTGCTGCTGCTGCTGCTACTACTGTGTGCTCTTTAACTGCCCCTTTGCGGGCAACCATACGTTTTTTTAAATGTAATTTAATGTAAAAATAATTTATTTAATATGGCAGGGAATGGGTCCCTATGGAATGTCTTGGTGACAACAGTTTACAACAGTCAAACGGTTAAAGAAGAACTAAAGGGGAAAAAAACTAAATAGACAGTTTATTCCATTACCTATTTTGTTTATTTAAGTCAGAATGTGAGTCTGCCGTATACCCGCTGCTGTGTTTGTGTACAAGTATTTCTTTGAAAGGTTGCCGACCCCCGGCTTAAGCGATCGCGAATCAGCGGCAATCGTGCGCTTGTTACCCCCCACGCTCCCCCCCCCCTTCCCCTCGCCCCCCTCAGTCATGGCGCCGGTGATCCCGGCAACGCCGGCGGTGGTGCGAACTCCTCTCCCGCCGCCGCCGCCGCCGCAGCAGCCGCCCCCTCGCGCCACCCCCACCGCAGCGGCCCTTCCCGTGATGCAGCCTCATCCTGTCGGCAAGGTGAGTTGGTGGGCCGGCGGCCGTCTCGCTCATCGTGGCTCACATTCAGAATCTTGATTTGTACTAGGGAAGGAAACCGATGAGCTATAAACCTCTTTTTCGCAGATGTCCAGTTGGGGCCACTGGGTCGGAACTTTACAACAAACAATACAAAAACACGATAGGCGTGCAAAGTATAGGAAAAGTAAACAAATCACTTAAAAAACACTTTTACCAGTTAAGGGCCACTGAGCTATGAGCTTTTTCAGAAGCGACCTGCTCGCAAATGATAGCTCAACAAAGTGGACTGTCATGTGGAGATTTATAGCAACCAAATAACTATAAACACGTGATGTTGATTCAAAATGTGGAGGGAAAAACCGGAGGTCCCGGAGGAAAAAAATCCATGTGGTGGATAAATATATGACCAGCACTGCTCTCCTGATTGTGGGAGCCATCGGATTGTAAATCGGTCGGTGCTTCGGTTGGCCGTTGGAAGCATAGAAGTACGGTACAGCAATGGACTTGGCTGCACTGCTCACTGCTGGAGGTGGGGGGGGTAACGATAGGCACGACGACAGCGACCTGTGTTTGGTGAATGCAGGGTTTTCTCTTCGGAGCACAATGCATGCCTTCAAGCCTGCTTAGCTTAACGAGCTCATTGCGGGCGTCATGCGAATGAGCATTGGTGAATGACTGTGGTTGATCAAAGACTTGAGCGAGCGATTTGATTGGTGCTGGTTGATAAGTACTAGTGGGTCGTTAAATAGTTTGGCGATTTAATTGACTTGGTTTTCTGACCGGTTGCTTAATTAGGTGGCCAACCAATTAGTCTGCCGTCCGATTTTCTTTAATGTACGTTGGCCGTTGACCGTCGCAGACAAAGAAAGGCGTGAAGCGGAAGGCCGACACGACCACGCCGGGCCCGGCAACGCCATCAACCGCACCGCCGCTGCCCCCTCCGTCGCCGTACCTGGCGCCGGTGCCCTCGCTGACCTCCACGCCGATCGCGGTGGCCCCGGCGCTACCGCCCATCACCGCCACCATCATGACCTCGGCCGCCAAGCCCATGGCCGCCGACTCAAAGGCCGCCAAAATCCCGGCACGGCGGGAGAGTGGCAGGCCCATCAAGCCGCCGCGCAAGGACCTGCCGGATTCGCAGCAGCAGCACCAGACCAGCAAGAAGGTGGGGAGAGGGGGGCGACAGTGCCAGGTAAAGCCAGTTAAGTGTCATAGAAAGGCCTCGGATTTATGACCGTTGATTTGATTTTTGCTACGTGGATGATGATGATACTGTTTCCCGCACCTACGAGTTTTATCACGGTTGGCTACGTTACGGTGCGAAACAAGTTGACGTACATTAGGAAATTTGTGCCTGGCTGTTGTGCGAGGGAGACCCGTGGTGTCCGTGAGCGCAGCAGCAGTAGCAACAACAACAAAATGAAGACGTAAGCGTCAACATTGCAGAGGAGGAGTGCCCAACTAGCAAATGAGGTGTTTGTTGTAAACTAAAGATGCAAGGGGTGCCAAAAGAGGTTAGGTACAGGTGCAAAGTGGTGTACACTCTTGTGTGTTCAACAGGGTCGAGTGAAGGGGGGAGGGGTAATGATCGGGTGCTCTGGTTGTAATCTCCGCATGGCTCACAGGGGGCTATACCTCGTAAATGCAACTTGAAGCTTTAGAACGGTGATTAGGATCGTGGAAATGATCCGTAATTTCTCTTTTGAGTTTTATTGTGCGGATATGTCAAGTTGTGATGACTATAACCCTCCACCACCTGAAAGAGCGAATAAAATCGATTTGTGACGTTATGGGCAAATGCGCCAATTGATTTGGTTTATCATCTAAACCAGAAGCAGCGGAGAAGGAACGTTGACAATCCCAAGCTAAGATGTTGCCAACTTTGTGCGCTGACAACCGGCGTCATCCTGTGTTTAAGGAAAGCTCTGCCCCCATCACGTGGGAGAAGGCCCCATAAGTAGGTGCCATGACAGGCACACAACCAAAAGTCGTGGTAATGTTTAAAGTATTGTAGGTGTGGCTTGTGTTTGGTTGTGGTTAAGAGGCGCGGTAATGGTGGCAACAGTCGGGTTTGTTTACTGCTCAAGTAAAATATAGCATTGTTGCCCTGAGTGTATGTGTGGTGAAGCGGTGTGCATTATCTCCTGTCCGATAACCCGTTACGTACACGGTGCCTGACGACCTGCCCCAACCAACGCTCGCTCAGGAATAGGTTTATCTATGAAAAGTGTGGTGGTATACAAAGACAAAGATCCCTCGTATATCCTTAACAGACTAGGGGAAAGTTGCACATGAGGGGGTGGGTGGCCAGCACCACGCCCCTCGTCTCCCTAGTGGCGATGATTACACATCGTACCAGGTACTCATTTGAGGCCGAGTCGACCTAGGGGAAGGCCCAGGTAATCGTCACTGGTCTTTGCCATGAGCGGGACTCGAACTCGGGTCGCCGGGTTCGTTGCGCAGTGCACTAATCGCTACATTCCCGGTATTCACTTCCTCCTTCAAAGACGTTTGGCCAGTGTGGAAGAGTAGGCCAAAGTGTTGCAGGCCCTTCTACCAGCATTGCGGTGAGCAAGATATTCGAGGGCTGCACCTTTACCTTTCACAACAATGATAATAATGAAACTATAAACTTTTATTTCGATTTAAAGCTTTCGTGACTGCAGGGATTCATCTTCTTGGTTCTTTCGGTAAAGTCACGTAGAAGGGAAGTAATAAAATAATAAAAATAAAACATAATAAAATAATTCTCACGACGTTTCGGCCACAATGCAAGCAGCCGTCCTCAGGTGAAGAACAGGTCAGACGCTGTCTTTCCGACAGACGCTGTTCTTCACCTGAGGACGGCTGCTTGTGTTGTGGCCGAAACGTCGTGAGAATTATTTTATTATGTTTTATTTTTATTATTTTATTACTTCCCTTCTACGTGACTTTACCAAAAGAACCAAGAAGATATAAACTTTTATTTTACCAGGTAAGGCCCACTGAGCTATGTACCTCTGTCTCAGAAACGACCTGGCGATCACAAATGATAGCTCAACGAAGTGGCTTGTCATCATCATCGTGCACATTTATAGCAGCCAAATACTCTAAAACGCATGTTGTTTCTAAATGTGGAGATGACAACCAGAGCACCCGGAGAAAAATCCACGCAACCACAGGCGTCAAGGTCGGGAACGAACCCACGACCTCTTGTATACCAAGCGATGTAGTTAAAATCTCGCCGCCTTGGCACCCTGACAACGATAATGATGATGTGACCCTGTAACAATCGCCCAAGCTCCATGGTCCTCTACATATTCAGGTGTTTTCAGCCAATTAATGTTTATACATGTGGGAGGAAACTGGCGTAAAGGGTGCGACTCCTACCTCGACACACGCCCACTGGAAAGGAGTTGAACGGATGGCGATTTGCGGCACGCTTTGTGTGTGCGCGCCGCCTTCTGGCATAGCCGACGTTACGCCTCCTCGTCAGCGCCCATGGATAAGGGAGTTTTGCGGCGATCCATTGACAGACCGTCGCCGCCTCCCAGTTTCTGATTACAGACCGCACGCGTCACCAGCACCGACCCACCCACACAGGCGTCGCGGGCGTCGCAGGCTCTAATGTGAGACCCCGCTTTTGGGCTCGCCTCAGGTGAAGCTGTCGGAGCAACTCAAGCACTGCAATGGCATCCTGAAGGAGCTGTTTGCCAAGAAGCACGCGGCGTACGCGTGGCCCTTCTACAAACCCGTCGACGCTTCCATGCTGGGCCTGCACGACTACCACGACATCATCAAGCACCCCATGGACCTCAGCACCATGAAGGTGAGACTCCGCGCCACTCGCCCGCCCCCCTCGCTCGTTGAGCCCTGCGCCCCCTCGTCCCTCCCTCCCTCCCCTCGTCCCTCCCTCCCCTCGCGATGTACCGCGCACGGTGAGCTTGTCACAAAGGGGGTTGCGTTCGCAGCCCGTCGCGGAGGTTCGAGCTTCGAATCCGGTGGCCGCCCTGGGTAATGCTGCGGGGTCGGCGGTGGTGGTATTAACCACGATCACGCGTGCCGTCATTTGCAAGCGTAGACCTTTGTGTACCGGCGTGAGGGTTCCAAATGAACTAAATTCGAAAATTGCCGGCACGACACTCAATTGGGATAACCCGTGCACACACAGTAACATCACCCCCTACTTCTCTCTGCTATGAATCAGGATTTGACTTCAGTTGTGTGGGTGGATGGATCGATGGATGGGTGGGTGTTTGAATGAGTGGGTGGGTGTGTGAGTATAGGGAGTGGTAGTGTCACGGTTAGCTTACTGCGCTCTGAACCCGACGACCCGAGTTCGATTCCCGCTCGCTTCCAACGCCAGGTGACGATTATCTGAACCTTTTCTGGGCCTCCTCCCCTAAGTTGACTCTGCCTCAAATGAGTACCTGGTGCGATGTGTGAACTTCCCCACTGGGGAGAGAAAGGCGGGCGGGCGTGTGTGGGTGGTGCTGTACCACCCACCCTCTCGTGTGCCGTGCCGGCCTGCATCGGCGCTACTCGCAAACGGGGCACTTACCAACAGTCGTATTAAGGCTCCATGGGGTGGGGGGGATCTTTGTCTTTTGTTGTTGCGCACACAGATTAAGATGGACAACCGGGATTACCGGGATGCGCAGGAGTTTGCTGCGGACGTGCGGGTCATGTTCTCCAACTGCTACAAGTACAACCCGCCGGATCACGACGTCGTCTCGATGGCGCGCAAGCTGCAGGTGAGACCAAACAAAACAGCGTCTTCACGTCTGCTCCCATCTCAATATATCCCACTCGCTGTCAGCGTCGCGAGACTAAGAATCGATTGTATGTATGTTGAATTTGTTTCGCACCGTACGTAGCTGACCGTGGCAAAACACAAAGCAGTTCTAAAGAAATAAGTTTTCAATTTAGACGATTTGAAAGTGCATAGCTCCATCGGCTTATATCAGAAGCAAAGAGCGTTTCCAGACGGCCCCAGGAGTGCATCTGAAATTGCGCGACGCTGTGGCCGTCTTTGTTCGATGGCCGAGCCAAAAGCTGCTGCTGCTGTGAGGATGGTGACCGGAGTTTCCGTGATGAGAACCATTGCAAAGCGACGTCCGCACCGGACGAGGATATCTCAGAGCTCCCTCCCGAGAGATCCGTGCATTTCGATGTCTGTGTTGCTGCTGCCCTCTGTGTTTTGCTGACCTTTGGCAAACGTGGCGGTCCAACCGCCGATGTTTTTTATTAATTTTCTCCAGAGGTGTGGACGTTAGCCAAGTTTAAGTGCAGAAGATAATTTTGTTTGATGGGTGTTGTATTGTGGCAGCCTCTGGGAGACAGTCAACTCGGTACATTTAAAAATCCTATTTCATCACAACTGTGCGAGTGTGTGGGTGTCTCTTTAACTCGCTTAAACTCAAGTCAATATGAGTGTGTGGATCTCTCTGCGAGTCTACGGCTCTCTTGAGACACTGGTGATGCTTGAGATCCTTGTTTAATCGTGAGCAGCTACCTGGATTTGTTTAGTCCAGATTCTCAGCGGTACCTTAATTCACTCATTAATTTGCGTTATGTACGTATCCAGGTGTTAGTTTGTCCCCCCCCCCCCCCCAGCATCTCCGATTAGCACGGTTGGGCTACGCATGGTGCAAATTAATTTCTAAATACTAAACTATACATTCCACTATACACTAAATATTCCACTCTACACCGCGATACTAGATTAAAAACTAATTTGTGTAGAACTGTTCTTTGTATTTAGTTCGTCCTTGCCCCTCGCCTCCTGATTTTAGTACGTTTGGCTACGTACGGTGCGAAAGAAGTCCCAACACACACACACACACGTGCAGTCCATGCAGGTGAGAGTCACTGACCAACTTTCTCTGTCTGGCCCCTGCCCAGGACGTGTTTGAGATGCGCTTCGCCAAAATGCCGGACGAGCCCCCGGAAGCGAATCTCTCACTCACCGTACCCTCGCCACACTCGGGCGGTGGCAGCAGCGGCCGCCGCCACCACCACCACCATCACCACCACCACCAGCAGCAGCAGCTCCAGCTTCAACTGCAGCAGTTCCAGCAGTTGCAGCAGCTGCAACAACTACAGCAGCAGCAGCAATTGCGGCCCGACAACAGCATGGGGGACCACCGGGGCGACGAGGACGACTCGATGTCGTCCTCTTCCTCGTCCTCTTCCTCCTCGTCGTCGAGCAGCGGCAGCGAGAGCTCGGGCAGCGAGAGCTCCGACTCGGAGGAGGAGCGAGCCAACCGATTGGCGGAGCTGCAGGAGCAGGTGGGGGGCCTATAGGCACCGCCGCCGCGTGCCCTATCGCTCATTCACCCACTCTCTTGCCCTATCGCTCATTCACCCACTCTCTTGCCCTATCGCTTATTCATCCACTCTCTTGCCCTATCACTCATTCATCCACTCTCTTGCCCTATCGCTCATTCATCCACTCTCTTGCCCTATCGCTCATTCATCCACTCTCTTGCCCTATCGCTCGCTCGCCCTTTCACTCGCCGCTCACCCTATCAATGGCCATATCACTCCCCATTTCCCTCACCCTATCGCTTACCCATCCCGAGGTTGGGTTCCTCCTCGTGCCTCTGAATCGTCCTGTCTCTCTCTGCGAGAGCAGCAAGCACAAATCCCGTGCGTCGGTAGCGGCGGCGGCACAGGGTTACGAGTGGACGTCATTACTCTTGCGATGGGGATTACGTGTTGGGGTGGGGTGGCAAATCAACTGAAAAAAAAAAACTTTCGATTTTTAAGAATTGAGCCGTTGTCGATGCATACCCAGCCGAGAGTTCCCTCGGCTTGTCGACTCGGAGGTGTTGTTCTGACGCTTCGTTAACTATAAATCAAAATACAAAGACCCTATAAAGTTTTTGGTCAGACATGCGCTTGCCTCGGTGCTTTGCGGAGACATCGATTTAGTGTCTCGGTCAACGCGTTTTTAAATCTCCGGGGGTGCGATGTCCCGGTGACGTTTCCCCCGCTGCCGTGCTCCTAGCGCCGACGCGCGTTGACCCGTAACTTCAAAGTGTTATTTTCTTCCTAGTCGTTACGAAGCTTCAGGCTCATGTGGTGGGGGACAGCCTGGGACACTCGGCCTAGGTACGTACCGATAGACAAGAGATAACAAACGCCTCCGGTCCCATATTTATCTCTCTCCACGTAAAAAAAAAGTTTACCACGCAACTCATCGGCCGCCCATGACCTTCTGGGAAAGCATCTTGGTTCAGCAGAAGCAACATTCTGGACCGGTTCTAACATTCCGTGTCTCGTTAGCAGTCGGGCTTTGGTTGAACCATTGCGGGCGAACTGCCAGATGTGTATAGGCAAGGGCTGGCTTCGACATTCAGTAGCAGTCGGGGATCTGCTTGAAACAATGCTGGTGAACTTTCAGATATTTAGAGGCGAGGACCCATTCTGTAAGATACGCTGCTTATAGGTTGCAATCCCAGAAGGCCTTGCAGCTGTGATGGGTGGTGTAAACAATTCTACTATTTGTGGATTGATAGATGTGGGAGGAAAGCGTTATTTATCCTGTTATTTATTTACTTTTTATCCCCCCAAGGACGCCTAGCGATTACGCAATCGTTACGTCTTGTCTTTGTCAAGACTCTTGTCACGTGATTCTCTTCAGTTGGGCTGGGTCTGAAATGTATGGGTGGGGGGGGGGGCTGTGTGGTGTTCACGCACTCGACCAGGGCGGCCCGCCCGATTCGGCACTTGCCCCGACAGTCTGTTCAGGCTATGCGGGGGGTGTGTGGGTGAGAAGATGTGTAGCTGTAGCCATAGCGGTTACGGTGTGACTTCTACGATCTGAGTTCAGTTCCCACGCATGGCCACCAACACCAGTGACGATTATCTGAACTGGTCCTGGGCCTCACCCGAGGTCAACCCTGCCTCAAATGAGTATCTGGTGCGGTGTGTAAACATCACCACTGGGGAGACAAAGGCGGCCGTGCTTGGTGCTGGCCACCCACCCCCTCGTGCCCCTGTGCCGGCCTTCATAGGTGCTTGCGAACAGCTCTTGCCCCAACAGTCTGTTAAGGCTATCGGGGATCTTTGTCTTAGTGGGGAGTGGTAGTGCAGTGGTTTGCACCTCGCGCTACAAACCTGGCGACCCGCGTTCGATTCCCGCTCGCGCCCAATCGCAGCGACGACTAATATTTGAACCAGTCCAGGGCCCTCCCCTAGGGCGACTCTGCATCACGTGTGTACATTGTGTGGGGTGGGTTTAAAAGATGAGCGCTGGGGAGACGCAGGTGGCCGGGCCGGCGTGGTAGAGTGGTGTTGGCCACCTACCCACTCTCCCACCTCTTAATGCGCCTTGCCGGTTTGCACAGGCGGTGGCGAGATGTTAACTCCCTCGCCTGGTGTGTAGGGAGGTTTTGGGTTCGATCCCGACCCCGACGCCGACTGTGTATAGTTGGAGTTTGCATGTCTCTCTCCCCGTGGTTGCAGGGATTTTTCTCTGGGTCCTCCGGTCTTTCCCTCCACTTTTAGAATCGATGTGGGTTTAGAGAGTTTGGCTGCTATAAATTTAGAGTGTTTGGCTGCTGCTATACATTTAGAGTGTTTGGCTGATAAAAAATTCCTCGTGACAATAAGTCACTTGGTTGAGCTGTCAATTGCGGTGGTCCAGGTCGCTTCTGAAAATGAGCTAAACACTCGGTGAGCCTTGACCTGGTTTAAGAATGTTTTTTTACTGTAACAGCACTTGCCCCAGCAATCTGTTAAAGGCTACCCGGGTAATCTTTGTATTGTTTGCGTCCCTGCAGTTGCGAGCCGTGCACGAGCAGCTGGCGGCGCTGTCGCAGGGCCCCATCTGCAAGCCCAAGAAGAAGGAGCGCAAGGAGAAGCGGCGCAAGAAGGAGAAGATGCGGGAGCGGGAGCGCGAGCGGGCACGCAAGGACGAGGACTTCAGGCCCAACACCGCCAAGGGAGGTATCAAGGGAGGTGGGAGTGGAGGCGGCGGAGGAGGAGGAGGAGGTGGAGGTGGTGGTGGCGGTGGTGGTGGTGGAGGTGGAGGAGGCGGCGGTCAGAAGAAGGGTGGTGGTGGGCGGCGCGGCACCACGGGAGGCGGAAACGGCAAGGTCACCTTCCGACCCTTGGCCAGGTGAGTTTTGCTGCACGTGTGGGGTCCTGCCATAGGAATGTGGAATTGTCACCACCGAGCAAGGGGGTGGAAGCAATTTCCCCACGAGTTTATTTCGTTTAACCTCGGTGAGAACTTGAGAGAGATCCGGTGTAGGGAGTGTAGTTTGCAAGAGTAACTTTGACTGGGGGTCACCAACGCGGCAAAAGTAACAACGCAAATACAAGCGGAGCAACGAAGCGAATTAGGAATCTGAGCGATGGGGACTGTCTCTCTCAAGAGTGAGGGGATGAACGCTGACGCAGTGCCGAGGCCAGGATGGGGAGTGTAGATCGGTTCGCGATTGCACGGGAACCGCAGAGCGGCGAGAGAGGGAGAGAATGTTTGGTATTGGCCGGTATTAATTCACAGCCATCATGCAGCCCTTCGTCAATTCACTGCTGGATGGGAAAAAAAGGCCTCCCAACACGCCGTGTTTGTTCTTGAGGCTTGCTTGGCCATACTGCACACCTGATTGGTGAACTGCTGTGGGGGGGGGTGGTGTACAGGTACCCGTACTGATGTCACCCACCGTTGCCGCTGATGTTAGCCACGCTCGTCGTCGGTCTAGTTGCGCAAGCTGGTCAGGCTCTCCACCCATCACCTCGTCCCTCTCCTTGCTGCTCTATAATTGCCTCATCACCCCTCCCCACATCCCTCTTTGTCTCTCTCGCCAGACCGTCGAAGAAGGCGAAGGCGGCGGCTGCGGTGGTGCCCCCGTTTGACTCTGATGAGGAGGACGAGGCAAAGCCGATGTCATACGATGAGAAGCGGCAGCTGAGCCTTGACATCAACAAGCTGCCCGGGGACAAGCTGGGCCGTGTGGTGCACATCATCCAGGTACTGGACACGTGTGTGCTGTGTGTGAACAAAGAGCTTTACAGCTCATCGGATTCCTCCCGGTCTTGAGGTCAAGGTTGCCTGATTCTGTACACGTGGCGGTTCTCCACGGATGCAGGCACGCGAGCCGTCCCTGCGGAACTCAAATCCCGAGATCGAGATCGACTTTGAGACTCTGAAGCCGTCGACGCTGCGCGAGCTCGAGCGCTACGTCATGTCCTGCCTCCGCAAGAAGCCACGTAAGCCCGGTGGTGAGGGGGGGGGGGGCGCATGCAGGCGCCCGTGTGTGTGGCCCAACGAGCCGTGTGAACGTCGCCACGTGGGAGACCAAGGCGGCCGGGCGTGCATGGTGCTTGCCACCACCCAACCCATCCACAACCCCCCCCCCCCCCTCTTGTGTCGTGTGTATCGGCCATTCGTCGATGCTGGCTCGTGAACAGCTCTTGTACCACGAGTCTGTTCAGGCTATACGGCGGGGGGGGGGGGTGTGTGAGATGTGTCGCGGGTAGCGCTGCTACGAACCCGATTACGACCTAAATTCGATTCCCGCTCGCGGTCACCAACACCGTTGACGATTATCCAAACATTTCCTGGCCCTCCCCTAGGTCGACACGGCCTCAAGTGAGCACCTTGTGCGGTGCGTCGTATACGTCGCAACTCGGAGAGACAAAGGCGGCCGGGCGTGGTGCTGGCCACCCACCCTGGTGCCATGCTTTCCTTTGCAGGCGTCGCTCACTATAACAGCATTTGCCTCGGTCTGTTCAAGGATAAACGAGGGATCTTTGTCTTTGTGCCGCAGCGGTGAAGAAGACCGCCGGCAAGAGCCGGGAGGAGCTGGCGCTGGAGAAGAAGCGGGAGCTGGAGAGGAGGCTGCAGGATGTGAGCGGCCAGCTCAACCCCACCAAGAAGCCGCCCAACAACAACAACAAGAAGAAGGGTGAGGGAGCCCTCACGCACCTCGTCTCTCACCCCTCCACCTCACTCGCTCCTCTCATGCCCACTCCCCTCTCTAGCCCTCGGCTTCTCTCGGCAAGGGGCTGGGGGCATCCTGCATCCCCATCGAGCCCCCCCCTCCACTCGTGGCCTGGTCTAAAGGTGCTCCGCGTGGTTTTCAGGAGGTCGTCGTGGGTTCGATCTCGACCGTGACACCTGCTGGAGTTTGCGTGTCTCCCCGTGGTCGCTTCGATTTTTCTCCGGGTCCTCCAGTTTTTCCCTCCACATTTTGAAAAACATGCGTTTAGAGTATTTTATTGCTATATATTTCCACATGATAAGCCACTTCGTTGGGCTACCATTTGTGGGCAGGTCACTGCTGAACAAGAGCTACATAGCTCGGTGGTCCTGACCTGCTAAAATTAACAGTTTCGTTTTATTTATTTGTATTTTTGTCAGCGATTTGTTTACCTTTCCTATACTTGTGACTTTCTGACCCACCCCTACTGGACATCTGTGAAAAAGAGCATCATAGCTCATCAGATTTCTTCAGGATAAAATAAATATTCCCCGCTCGGGTGATGAGTGCACAACGTCAAGTTGAGGTGCAGGCGCCGCTCATGTGCCCATTACCTCCTCTGGGTTGCCCATCGCTGCCTTCCACAGCCTCACCTACCACCATCACCCACCACCTCACCTCACATCTCCACACTCTCAACTCCAACTTCTCGCCTCAGCCACCTCGCCCCTGTCACCGTCGCCACCCTCTCGTCTCAATCGGTCCTAGGCCTTGGCTTCAAATGGGTACCTGGTGCGGTGCGTTGCAAACATTCGCCACTGGGGAGGACCTCCAGTGGCCTGGCGTGGTGCTGGCCAAATAGCCCCGTGGGTGCTGTGCCTCCCTTATCGGTGCGACTCGCTAACAGCGCTCGGTCCAGCAGTCTTTCATGGGGGTGGGGAGTCTGTGTGTGTGTGTGCCCCGCGCGTGCTCTTGTAACACGCGTGTGCTTGTGGAACACGCGTGTGCGTGTGTGTGCAGCGGACAAGCCGGCGGAAGCGCAGGGCCCCGGGGTGGCGTCGCGTCTCTCCTCCTCGTCGTCCTCCTCCAGTTCGGGCAGCTCCAGCACCTCCAGCGGCTCCAGCACCTCCAGCGACACCAGCGACTCGGACTCCGGCTGACTCCTTCCCCGTGTCCGGGCATCACAAATTCCACCGCCCGCCCCCCAACCCCGTTCTGGTCGTCGGCGGACGACGTCGGCGCCAGCGTCGCCGGTCCTGTCGGCGACGACCAAAGGAGCGCAAGGAGACCGCCGTGCCGAGCCGGCGCCCGTCGGCGGCGGCGGCGGCTTGGGCCGACCGGTGGAGACAGCAGCTCGCCCGTGACCGCCCCGGCTCGATACGGTGGCAGGGAGGGCGCACGTCGGGATTGGGGCCGACCGACGCGCCGGTGCGGAGTGGACGACTGCTCGCTGCCGCCACGCCCATCGGCGGAGGTGTTATTGCCGTCGTCGTCGGAGTTTTATTTAATACTTTATGAAAGAACTGCCATGCGTTTTTGCTGCGATCGACGGGACTGGGAACTCTCTCACGGGTTGTTTGGGGGGTGGGGGTGGGGGGGGTAAAAAAAGAGAAATCTTCGTAATGGCGAGAGGAGGAGGAGGAGAAACGATGAGACTTGTACAACTCTGAGCGAGCGCAGATGGACGACAAACGATGAGCGAAGATTTGAGATCCCTGGCATCTTAAGCCCAGTGTGGGAACCGCGGGGTCACACCCCCTACCCCCCCCCCCTCGTGTTTTTCTCCTCCAACTGCATCCGCCGTCACCGCCGAGCAGGAGACGCACTGGGAAGTGGACCACGTGGCGGCGGCGGTTTAGAAATCGACAGCCCCCCCCCCCCCTCCACGATTTGAGAGAGAGGGCGGATGACGAACCCAGGCCGCTGGGCCATTGAGACAAAATGTGGTCGTGGTGGGAGTTGCTGCGGAGGAGACTCAAGAAGCGGCGGCACTGGGAGAGGAGGAGGACCTTTGGACGCGGATCGGCACACGAGAGACGTCATCCCGGGAGCGTGTCCAGGAGCCGGTGGCGGCAGCTGCTGCTGCTGCGAGGGCTGTGGAAGCGTGCGTTTTAGCTGCGCGAGGAGCCGGTGCCAGCGTCGCTGCTCACCCCCCCCCCACCGCCGTGTACAGACGGTGCTCGCTCGCCCCTCGGACTCTCCACCGGCGCTTAGGGGGAGGGGCTGCACGCCAGCGGAGAGAGCGGCGGGGAGGGACCGGTTGGTCTGATTTCTCTTAACTCGCGTTGACCTTCAGGTGTTTTCCCCGTTGCTGTTGTTGTTGTTGCTGCTCGGAACGTGAACATTTGTCAAATAAAGGCATCGTTAACGGCGGTCGATGCGAGCCGACGAGGTGGCGACCTTCACTGGGGGGGTTGTTCCCGTGACGCCACACCACCTCAGCAGACCACTCCGCCACATTCATGGGGAGGGGGGGCGCAGGGAGTTGTTCCCGCTGGCTGGCTGCGTGTGGGGCGGCTGTTGGGATTCTGCGTGCGGTCATGTGCACGGCGTTGCCTGCGCTTGCTTCCTGTGCCAGCCACTTCGCTTGGATTCGGTTCATGATTCCCCGCTCGGAGGTTCCAAGTTGTGTGGAGGAGCATGACGACCGATGTCTTCGTTGCGTTCTCGGTGCTAAGTGTCAAAACGTCGCCGCGCGGTTGACGTTAAAGTGACCGCGAGAAAGAATCCCCTTGAGAGTTTAGAACGCTTCTATGTAAACGCATAGAATTACTTAACAGTTTACACTTCTGCTTTGTGTTCACCGGAGGGAGATCTTCCCGGGGCCTGTGTTCTTGTCCACTTCCCTGCCACGCCGGCGGCCAGCAAGGCGTAGCGACGCGTGTTTGTGTTGACGTTGCGTTACGGGGGTAAGGGGGAGATGGGATTGTTTGTACATTTGCGACTGGGGGGAGAGGGCGGGAGGGTGGGTGGGTTTGTACATTAGCGGGGTAAGCATATGTGTAGAGTGTGCGTGTAAAGACGTGTCCCAATGCCTGCACCGTGAATGGTGGTGTGCCGTTAACTGTGCCGGCGTTTTTTAAGCTGAGGAAGGGTGACGGAGAGGGGGTGCTGAGAACGAGATGAGAAGGGAGATGAGAGAGAGACTTTGACACAACTTTCCCCGGCACACCGCCTCAAGTTCCCACCTTCCCCCCCCGCTCCCCTCCCTCGCCGGATTGCCGACAGACGCCGCGTTTGCCCGGCTGCGATGCTCGTGTCGATGTGGCGAGCCTGTGTACAGGACGCGTTAGCCGGCCGCGGTGAGGGGTTCGTGTTGAGGGGGGGGGGGGTTGTGTCCACACAACCGCTGCCGCCGCATGTCCCCCCACACCCTTCGTAGGAGCTTCCCCCACCCCCCCCCCCCCTCTTTATTTATTTAATTTCCTCCGAATGCTGGTGGCTGAGTTTTGTTCCTCCGGTTCTTTGTCTGTTGTCGTTTTTTTTATTGACAAATACTCTGGCTTTTATGTTTTAATATAAAAAACAACAACTCAACAAACCACCGTTCCACGGTTGTGGCATTGCGTCTGTGTTGTCCCCTCGGTGTGGTCGTCGCTGCTCGTGCACGGCCGCCTCGGTTGATGGACGGGTCACGCCACGTGGGGGTCTGCCAGTGACCTGGCCAACGGCGTCAACCTCGCACATGTCCTGGGGATGGGCCTCGAGGTGCACCTAGGCTGGCACAAGTGACGTGTCGAACGGCAGTTAACATTGCTGCACGTCTCCACCTGGGGGCTGTGAATGAGCTTCTGCAATGTCGAGGATGCTCTGGGAAGGTGCCCAGCAAAAGGCCTCTGAAACAGCTCGGCAGTTCACCGGCGTCTGAGCAAAGCCCGACTCTCCCGCTGCTGGTGAAAGGCTGAATGTCGACAACCGGTCCCAAGTGCTGCTGACGTAGAACCAATGTTGTTGAAATGATGCACTCCCAGAAGGTCGGCTGGCTGATGGTATGAATCCAAGCACAATGGGAAGGACTGGATGGAGTAGACCTCTTATTTAATGTCACTCAAACTTTGAGGTCAATCTGGAAAAAACTGCTGTGTAGAGAGAATACGGTACTAATGGCGAGATCGTGGACATGTTCCAGAAGCTGCAGGGAGCTGGGGGGCAGTGCAACGCTTGTGCCTCAGCAAAAAGGACCTGGGTTCGATTCCTGATGCTCTTGCGTTTCCGTGTGACGTGTGTCCTCACCCTGGGTTCTGCAATGTGGGTGTGGAGTTTGCATGCTCTTCCCCTGTCCTGCATGGGTTTCCTCCCACAGCTCTACCCACAGACACCTTGAACTCATGTTGGATCAACGTCCCAATGCAGCCAAAGTTACCTGCGAATACATCCATTGGGATCTTGCAACAGGATCATCGGCCCGTGTCTGCAAATTAACAAAAGTAGTTTTACACAACTCATTTCTAGAGGACGCTGTTGCAGAGTTGTGCCCGTGATGACCAGGTGGTTCACGTCTGACCTTGCTGATGAGTCGCTTAAGGGTCAACTCGAGTACCTGACGCGGTGTTTCTACTTGGGCACGGGGTACAGAAAGCTGCCCGCCATTGATCACAACAAGTTTGCTGAGGGACGCTGATGAGCCGCTAAAGGACTGAGATCCCTGCAGAATGGTGCTTGTGTTTGAACCGATGTGGTTCAAGCGAGCTCGACTGCTGATGAGACACTGCATTTCGAAACCATTTGAGAATATTTATCATAAACTTGCACCATTGTTCCAGCTGCTTGCCGCCCCTGTCTACAGTACCTCTACAGTATGTAGACTGCAGGTCCCGTGTGCTCACCCATTGTACCGTGGCATGTGCCTGGGTGGCACTGCTCGGCAGATTTACACAAAACTCTCGCCCTGTGAGCCACGTGGCCGGCTCTCTCCAGGTTGAGTCCCCACCAGCAACGCAACTTTCCACTCAAGTTGCACTCATCAGATCAACTCTACTACGAGAATTGCCCTGACCCCACCCCCCGTTACAAGCAGACGGACAGAACAAATGCACGGTGATGATGCTGCTGGCAGTGGTTCACAAACAACAGCTCTAACACGCCCATTAACAGTGTGGCCGTCAAAGAAACTATAGAACAGGTGACGTTTCGGGCAATGGCCCTTAATCTTGAATGGAGAAATGTGCTAGAAAGAAGAGCCATTGCCTAAAACATTGTAATAAACAAACGTGTTTTACAAGAACAAATGTTAAATAAATACAACTTTAATGTTACATTGTTGAATCCATAACGTTAATGAGCATAAGTGAGATGTAAGTCATAGGTATTCTAATTCTATAAACGATTCCATGTTGAGGTGCATCACGTAGTGGTGTTACATGGCGCAGCCACGTGACAACTGCTTCATGTGACGTAACAACCGTGGAAAGCTGTGACGTCACGGTGACGTCACAGCAGAGTGGAGTCTCCTCTGGTCGAGGCGGCCACCTCGCCCAGCGCTGCTGCTCCACTTCTCGGGCTTCAGAGAACTTCGCCACCATCACCACCAACACCACCACCAACACCACCACTACCACCACCATCACCACCAACACCACCACTACCACCACCACCAACACCACCACTACCACCACCATCACCACCAACACCACCACTACCACCACCAACACCACCACTACCACCACCATCACCACCACTACCATCACCACCAACACCACCACTACCATCACCACCAACACCACCACTACCACCACCATCACCACCAACACCACCACTACCACCATCACCACCAACACCACCACTACCACCACTACCACCACCATCACCACCAACACCACCACTACCACCACCATCACCACCAACACCACCACTACCACCACCACCAACACCACCACTACCACCACCATCACCACCAACACCACCACTACCACCACCAACACCACCACTACCACCACCATCACCACCACTACCATCACCACCAACACCACCACTACCATCACCACCAACACCACCACTACCACCACCATCACCACCAACACCACCACTACCACCATCACCACCAACACCACCACTACCACCACTACCACCACCATCACCACCAACACCACCACTACCACCACCATCACCACCAACACCACCACTACCACCACCATCACCACCAACACTACCACCACCATCACCACCAACACCACCACTACCACCACCATCACCACCAACACCACCACTACCACCACCATCACCACCAACACCACCAACACCACCACCATCACCACCAACACCACCAACACCACCACCACGGCTGTGATCTTCACGGCTGTACAGGTCGCCGTGGTTCTGCTGCTCCCCACCACCACCACGGCGATCTTCACGACTGTGCAGATGGTGGTGGTGATGGTGGTGATGGTGGTGGTGGTTTTGCTGCTCACGCAGCCGATGGTGGAACTCCCCGGAGGATCTCGACGTGGGGGTTCGAACATCGACGGCTCCAAAACCACCACCACCATCACCACCACCATCACCACTACCACCACCACGGTCAACAACAGCGGCCACGCAGATGGACGGGAGAGGGAGAGGGACGGCCCAGCCTGGCACGGGATGTCCTGGCTCACGGACAGCGAGGCGACGACTCTCCTGCTGCTGCTGCACGCTGCGGGTCAGCGGTGCAGCAGCAGCCACAGTGGACCACGTGCTCCCCACACAGCCCCACCCCCCACCCAGCCCCTACCAGCCCCTTCCTGCACGACGGACGGACACAATAATCCCCTGTGGGTTGGTGTAACCAGGGGGTTCCTACCAGTATTATTTGGTTCTTTCGGTAAAGTCACATCGAAAAAAATATAAGTGAATAAAAAATACAAACCACAACGTTTCGATCGCAACACCAGCGGTCGTCATCAGGGTTGGCGTCTCAAGGCAAATTGTTAATGAAGGTTTAACATGGCGTAGCCCAAGTGTCAGCAGCGTGGGCGGGCAGCTGATGTTATTGTCGGTGCTGGGCAACGATGGTGCTGGTGGTGGGCTTCCACCAATGAAAGGGCTGTAATCATTGCACCTCGCTTTACACACTCACCCTGATGACGGTGGAGGTTGCTGTTAGAGGTGATGGTAGTAGTGGGTAATGATGGTACTGGTGGTGGTGATGGTAGTAGTGGGTAATGATGGTACTGCTAGTGGTGATGGTAGTAGTGGGTAATGATGGTACTGCTAGTGGTGATGGTAGTAGTGGGTAATGATGGTACTGGTGGTGGTGATGGTAGTAGTGGGTAATGATGGTACTGCTAGTGGTGATGGTAGTAGTGGGTAATGATGGTACTGCTAGTGGTGATGGTAGTAGTGGGTAATGATGGTACTGCTAGTGGTGATGGTAGTAGTGGGTAATGATGGTACTGCTAGTGGTGATGGTAGTAGTGGGTAATGATGGTACTGGTGGTGGTGATGGTAGTAGTGGGTAATGATGGTACTGGTGGTGGTGATGGTAGTAGTGGGTAATGATGGTACTGCTAGTGGTGATGGTAGTAGTGGGTAATGATGGTACTGGTGGTGGTGATGGTAGTAGTGGGTAATGATGGTACTGCTAGTGGTGATGGTAGTAGTGGGTAATGATGGTACTGCTAGTGGTGATGGTAGTAGTGGGTAATGATGGTACTGCTAGTGGTGATGGTAGTAGTGGGTAATGATGGTACTGCTAGTGGTGATGGTAGTAGTGGGTAATGATGGTACTGCTTGTGGTGATGGTAGTAGTGGGTAATGATGGTACTGCTAGTGGTGATGGTAGTAGTGGGTAATGATGGTACTGGTGGTGGTGATGGTAGTAGTGGGTAATGATGGTACTGCTAGTGGTGATGGTAGTAGTGGGTAATGATGGTACTGCTAGTGGTGATGGTAGTAGTGGGTAATGATGGTACTGCTAGTGGTGATGGTAGTAGTGGGTAATGATGGTACTGCTTGTGGTGATGGTAGTCGTGGGTAATGATGGTACTGCTTGTGGTGATGGTAGTAGTGGGTAATGATGGTACTGGTGGTGGTGATGGTAGTAGTGGGTAATGATGGTACTGCTTGTGGTGATGGTAGTAGTGGGTAATGATGGTACTGCTTGTGGTGATGGTAGTAGTGGGTAATGATGGTACTGCTAGTGGTGATGGTAGTAGTGGGTAATGATGGTACTGCTTGTGGTGATGGTAGTAGTGGGTAATGATGGTACTGCTTGTGGTGATGGTAGTAGTGGGTAATGATGGTACTGGTGGTGGTGATGGTAGTAGTGGGTAATGATGGTACTGCTTGTGGTGATGGTAGTAGTGGGTAATGATGGTACTGGTGGTGGTGATGGTAGTAGTGGGTAATGATGGTACTGCTAGTGGTGATGGTAGTAGTGGGTAATGATGGTACTGGTGGTGGTGATGGTAGTAGTGGGTAATGATGGTACTGCTAGTGGTGATGGTAGTCGTGGGTAATGATGGTACTGCTAGTGGTGATGGTAGTAGTGGGTAATGATGGTACTGCTTGTGGTGATGGTAGTCGTGGGTAATGATGGTACTGCTTGTGGTGATGGTAGTAGTGGGTAATGATGGTACTGGTGGTGGTGATGGTAGTAGTGGGTAATGATGGTACTGGTGGTGGTGATGGTAGTAGTGGGTAATGATGGTACTGCTAGTGGTGATGGTAGTAGTGGGTAATGATGGTACTGCTAGTGGTGATGGTAGTAGTGGGTAATGATGGTACTGCTAGTGGTGATGGTAGTAGTGGGTAATGATGGTACTGCTTGTGGTGATGGTAGTAGTGGGTAATGATGTTGCTGGTGGTGATGGTAGTAGTGGGTAACGATGTTGCTGGTGGTAGGTTTCCACCAATGAAAGGGCTGCCAGGTTTAAAATGGAAACATTACAGCCACTTATCACTTGAACTGGTTGATAACGTCCTTCCAGTAATTGCCGAGTTAGTACCCATCTTCTCGGTTTAAATTGTGTCGATGTCTGTATACATGTGTAGTGTTGTAAAGGACGGACTAATACACTTCTTTATGGCACACACTGTTTATTGTCTTTAACACACAGTCCCTATCACACAGAGGGGTATACGGTCCCCTTACCAGTTACCCTGAGGACCTTGCTGTCTATCTAATCTCCCTGCTAACCTAGCGTCCGCTGGCTGGACCTAGGGGAGGCACACTGACCCATCGCTGGCCCGCCAGGTCCCCGACCTCTGCTCGCTCAGGACCTTTGCCCTCACAAGGTGCGGGAAGGCTGGGAGCCAGGGTCCTCCCTATCCAGGACCTAATCTCCCCCGACCACTGGTGACACTGAGCCCGAGCTGCGGAACACACCACGCCCTGGCCGTTGACCCTGCAGGCCATTGACCGAGCAACCCACCAACGTTCCTACCAGCTCCCTCCGCAGGAGGAGGAATGTGTTATAGCTGCAGCGGTCACACCTGATGACGGATGCTTGTGTTGCTTCCGAAACGTCGCGATGTATTTTCGTTTTATTTTATTTTGTTTTCACCTACGTGACTTTACCGAAAGACCCCAGGAATAATCGCCATTCTCTGCACTTTAGACGCATAAGCAATTGTAAAGTAACACTTGCTACCTCGGAGCTAAACAATGTTGTGAGTGCGATAACACTGGTCAACAAAAAAAAATTCTGGCCCCGACTTTTGCAGCTGTTTTAGACTAATTTCAGGGTGCTGATTCCAAATCTGATCTCAGATTTGCTCTATCACATCTCGTTTTAATGCTATCGGCATACCCCATTTTCATTGTATTTACCCGAAATTAACTCTGTCACTTATGATTGCAAGTTGTTGCGAGTCAGTGACTGCTTTAGTGTTAAAATACGGTGCTGTATTTTTAGGATAGTGTGTTTATAATATCATTTTATGTAGATATCCACGTTCATTTAATATTTTTCTTCTGCAGTTTAATTGAAAATGCAATATTTGATATCTCAAAAACCTGATGTGATAGACAAAAACTGATGCCAGATTTAGAATCAGCACCCCACAATGACCTTAAACCCGTTGGAATACCTTATGCCAGACAAAGTGTGTTGACCAGTGGGATAATTCATGGATTGTAGCCAATGTCGTCACCACGCCGCGAGGTGGCAGCAACGCGCCCCGCTACAACCCCCACAGCGACTCGCCTCTCTCCTCACTGCCGCATGCGGCAACCTGTTCACGATGGTCGCCTTCGCGTGACTCCGTTACAATCGTCGCTGTTAAAGTTGACGCAGGAGAATGGCGAAAGTGCCGTGACTCGGGCTTGTTGTTGTTGTGTTGTTTTGTTTGTTGTTGTTTTGTTGTTGTTGGGCGACTAAGATGGCCGCCTGCTAACGCGGCTGCTGCTGCTGCTGCCTGTGGTGGCGCCTTCGCTGTATGAGGAGACGTGAGGAGAGATCTCCCCTTGGGGCAGACGAGGGGGCAGCAGCAGCAGCAACCACAACAACCACGACGACGAAGACGAAGAGACCGCGACTGTGGATGGCGTCTGCATGCAAGGCGGCCTCCTCCTCCTGCTGCTGCAGCTGCAGCAACAGGAGGAGGGCGGCCCTGGCGGTACTCGTGGCCGTGAGTGGTAGGGGCTGGTGGTGCTGTGGTGGGGGTGGTGTGGTGGTGGTTCTGTGGTGGTGTGGTGGGTGTGGTGGTGTGGTGGTGGTGGGTGTGGTGGTTGTGATGGTTGTGGTGGTGGAGTGGTGGTGTGGTGGTGGAGTGGTGGTGGTTGTGGTGGTGGTGGTGTGGTGGTGGTTGTGTCGTGGTGGTGGAGTGGTGGTGGTGGTGTGGTGGTGTGATGGTGGTGGTAGTGGTGGTGGTTGTGTTTGGGGTGGTTGTGTTGTTTGTGGTGGTAGTTGTGGTTGTCGTGTTTATGGTGGTGGTTGTAGTTGTGGTTGTCGTGTTTATGGTGGTGGTTGTGGTGTTTATGGTTGTGGTTGTAGTGTTTGTGGTGGTGGTAGTTGTAGTTTATGGTGGTGGTGGCTGTAGTGTTTATGGTGGTGGTTGTGGTGTTTATGGTGGTGGTTGTTGTGTTTATGGTGGTGGTTGTGGTGTTTATGGTGGTGGCTGTGGTGTTTATGGTTGTGGTTGTAGTGTTTGTGGTGGTGGTAGTTGTAGTTTATGGTGGTGGTGGCTGTAGTGTTTATGGTGGTGGTTGTGGTGTTTATGGTGGTGGTTGTTGTGTTTATGGTGGTGGTTGTGGTTGTTGTGTTTATGGTGGTGGTTGTGGTTGTTGTGTTTATGGTGGTGGTTGTGGTTGTTGTGTTTATTGTGGTGGTTGTGGTTGTTGTGTTTATGGTGGTGGTTGTGGTGGTTACAGTGTTTGTGGTGGTAGTTATGGTGGGCTTGGTGGTGGTTGTTGCGCTCTGGTTTTGTTGGTATTTTGGTTGTCGACGGACCTGTTGTGGGTTGTGCTTGGTGGTGTAGTCTTGGTTGCTGTTGTGGTGGTTGCTGTTGTGGTGGTTGCTGTTGTGGTGGTTGCTGTTGTGGTGGTTGTTGTGGTGGCTGTTGTTGTGGTGGTTGTTGTGGTGGTTGCTGTTGTGGTTGCTGTTGTCGTCGTGATGGCTGGTCTGCTATTGACGAGGTTGTGTGTGTGGGGGGAGCACACGTGGAGCGGTGGCGCAGTGGTTAGCGCAGTGGCCTCTGTCCACGGCGACCCAAGTTCGATTCCCCCTCACAGCCAACATCGGTGGTGCAGACCGAACCGGCCCTGTACAGCGGTGTACAGTATACACATCGCCACCGGGGAGACAAAGGCGGCCGGGCGTAACCCTGGCAACACACAACCCCCTCGTGTGCCGCGCCGGCCTTCATAGGGGCCGCTGGTCAACAGCACTTGCCCCAACTACCCGTTGAAGCTACACGGGGGACCTTTGTCTTTGCAGCTGCTGGTGGCCAGCCTGGTCCTGCACCCCGTGGCTCGGCGTGGCTCGGCCTGGCTCGTTGCCGCGGCAACGGGGAGGCCGCTGCCGTGGCAACACTCGGTCGTCATGATCACGTGCCCCACGGAGGCCGTGGCGCGTGACATGGCACGGTGAGCTGGCACAGAGACACCCATCATCGACGTACAGAGACACCCACAGACTCACACAGACACCCACGACTCACACAGACTCACACAGACACCCACAGACACCCACAGACTCACACAGACTCGCACAGAGACCCATAGACTCACACAGAGACCCATAGACTCACACAGACACCCATAGACTCACACAGACACCCATAGACTCACACAGACACCCACAGACTCACACAGACACCATAGACTTAGAGACACCCATCATTGACGTACAAAGACACCCATAGACTCACACAGACACCCACAGACTCACACAGACACTCACAGACTCACACAGACACCCATAGACTTACACAGAGATCCATAGATTCACACAGAGACCCATAGACTCACACAGACCCATAGACTCACACAGACACCCATAGACTTACAGAGACACCCACAGACTCACACAGACTCACACAGACTCACACAAAGACCCATAGACTCGCACAGAGACCCATAGACTCACACAGACACCCATAGACTCACACAGACACCCATAGACTCACACAGACACCCATAGACTCACACAGACACCCATAGACTTACAGGGACACCCGTTCGATTCACGCTCACGACCCAAACCAGTGACGATTATCTGCACCGGTTCTGGGTCTCCCCTAGGTTGACTGAGCCTCAAATGAGTACCCGGTGCAGTGTGTGAACATTGCCACCGGGGAGACAAATGCGGCCGGGTGTGGTGCCGGCCACTCATCCCCTCGTGTGCCGTTCTGGCCTTCGTAGGTGCTACTCGCTAACAGCACTTGCCCCAACAGTCTGATAAAGGATACTCGAGGATCTTTGTCTTTTGCACGTGTGTGCGTGTGTGTGTGTGCGTGCGTGTGTGTGTGTGTGCGTGCGTGCGTGCGTGTGTGCGTGTGTGTGCGTGTGTGTGCGTGCGTGTGTGCGTGCGTGTGTGTGTGTTTGTATGTGTTTGTATGTGTGTGTGTGTGCGCGTGTGTGTGTGGGTGTGTGTGCATGTGTGTGCATGTGTGTGCGTGCGTGTGTGTGCGTGCGTGTGTGTGCGTGCGTGTGTGTGTGTGTGCGAGCAGTTCATTGGTGGAGAGGCGCTTGGCTGCTTGTGTCAGCATCATCCCTAAGATCACTTCCTTGTGAGTGTGTGGGGAGTGTTCATCATGCAACACAACCACCACCACCACATACACACATCCACTACACCACACATACACAACCACCACGTACACACAGCCACCACATACACACATCCACTACACCACACATACACAACCACCACGTACACACAGCCACCACATACACACATCCACTACACCACACATACACAACCACCACAACACGTACACACAACCACCACGTACACACAGCCACCACGTACACACAACCACCACACCAAGCACACACAACCACCACACCACGTACACACAACCACCACACCACATACACACATCCACTACACCACACATACACAGCCACCACGTACACACAGCCACCACGTACACACAGTCACCACACCATGTACACACAACCACCACACACACACATACACACAGCCACCACGTACACACAACCACCACGTACACACACAACCACCACACCACGTACACACAACCACCACGCACACACAACCACCACACCACGTACACACAACCACCACACACACACAACCACCACACCACGTACACACAACCACCACGTACACACACAACCACCACACCACGTACACACAACCACCACATCCACACAGTCACCACTTACACACAGCCACCACACCACACACAGCTACCACAGCACATACTGACACACACACGCATGTGTGTGTGCGCGTGTGTGCGTGTAATTGTCCCCATTTGTCGTTACAGCTTCCACTGGGAGGGCCACGTGGAGGAGCAGGGAGAGTTTCTTCTGGTACGGAGGACCGGGGGGCGTGGAGGGCGGGATGGGGCAGGGCAGGGGACCACGATGCGGAGTGGGGGGGGGCACAGGTGGTGGAACAGGAGAGCAGAGGGGGCTTCCTAACATTGGAAGGAAGAGCATTCCAGACGGCCGCAGAAGCGCATCTAAAAGCGCGCGATGCGGTGGCCGCTTTTATTCAATGCCGCTGCTGCGAAGATGACCGGAGTTCAGGCGATGATGGTTTATGCTCCTTCAGCCTCATCCCAATTTCAGCTGAACCGAACTTGGATTCCAGACCGGGAGCCTGAAGGCCAAACTTGGCCTCAACCATTGAGACGGAGGTCAGTGTCCAGGCCGACTGCCTCTAAATCTGGCTCCACATTTGAGCGACCAGTTGTCGTGTAGCCAAAATCGCTCCACTCAAAAACGGCGCAACTCCAGTTTGCTCGCAACTGCTTTGTCCACTTCTGGGGGGAGGAGGAGTTGCACAACAAGAAAGTGTCTGGCTGTGGCTAGAAAGTGCGTCTGGTCACGCCACCCAGAGCAGAGCTCCCCCGCTGGCCTAGTTGGCTTCACTCCCTCCCCACTCGCCCCCCGCGTGCAGATTGTGACGGGCAGTGGTAGTTGTGCGAAATGCCGCCGTGTGCGGACGAAACCGGTCGCTACAAATCGCCGAGCCTATCGACGCTCAGGGGTCGAGTCCGTCTCTCCCGCGAGCAGCAAATGGTTGCGGACAATTCCACGTGTAAGTGGCCTAGTTGTGTGCAACAGGGTTGCGCAACCGAGTTGCAAGTTGCGCAACCGATTGCTGCGGTGTGAACCCGCCAGGCCCACGCCGCCAGGGCCAGAGACGACGATTTGTAGCCGGCCTCAAGGCCACGGACCGATTGGGCTGAGGTCCCACAAGTGAGTGGGAGCATCCTGAGCGGGAGTTGTGAGGCTCAGTGAGGCTCTGCTGGGCGTGTGTCCTCTCTGTGCCGAGCAGGTGGTGAAGACCAGGAGCAGCCTGGTGCCTTCACTTGAAGAGCATGTGCGGTGGGTACAGAGACAACGGTCCCCTGTGCAGCCTTGAACGGACTGTTGGTGCAAGTGCTGTTAGTGAGCAGCGCTTAAGACGGTCGGCACCACCGCGCCCTGTTGAGTCAACCTCGGGACTCGAACTCGTTTTGCCACGTTCCTAGCGGAGTGCGTTAACTGCTACATTACCGTTCCCCACGTACACGGGCACACATTACACACTCGTACATGTGTGTGCGTGTATCCGCAGACATACACAATACACACAGGCACACACGTGTAGTGAGGCACTCGGAGACACTAAGAGTAGGAGGCACTATGTTCTAGCCCTCACAGGTGCAACGAGTAACTCCACTGTGGTCAGGACAGCTCACAGGCTGCGTGAAGACGGTGACGGAGACTCCAGCAGCACCACGGTTCCACTCCAAACAACAGCCCCGAACCCCCGCTCGGGGTCCCCCTTTTATCCGCCCAGCGTGGCCTCGCTCCGCCCCCCTTCTAGAACGTACCAGAAGGTTCCCACGTCCCTTTCTCCGGCTTACCACGTGACCTGCTGGCAGACAGGGCTGCTACAACAGCAGATACCCATCTTTGCCAGCAACCAGCGCTACACGCCATAGTGACCCATTCCATGTGACTACACATGCATATACATCAATGAATGCACGTTTATGTGCATCATACACATCAATGAATGCACGTGCACATGCAAATACACACGGACACACGCGTGCGCATGTTTGTCAGTGTGCATGTGTCGGTCGTCTCATTCAGTCAACCCATAGCACCCGGGTCTGTCCCGTGACCTGCCAACAGAGAGCCTTCGACACTTCACGTGGCCTCCAAGTGCACTTAGCCTGGCACTTGGTGTCGTCTTGACGTCACCTCCACTTAGTTGTGACCGGAGGTCGTTGTTGTTGAGACGGTGCTGGCCACATCGCTCCTGTGAACACCTTGACGGCTTTATAACAGGTGCCAGCGATAACGGCACTTGCCCCGTCAGTCTGCGTTGGTTACACAGGGATCTTTGTTTTTGTCTCTGTGCAGGGCCTCCCACCCATACGAAGTCCCGGAGGTCATAGGTCTCGAGATCGAGCAGGGCAGCGCTGCCTACCTGCAGTGGATTGACCAGAGCCTTGCAGCGCCGTGACCAGGGACGGTCGCTCACTCGCTCGCTCCTTCACTCGCTCGCTCACTCGTTCACCCACTGGCTCGCTCACACATTGAGTCGATCACTCATTTGTTCATTCACTCAATCACTCACTCGCTCGCTCCTTCACTCGCTCGCTCACTCGTTCACCCACTGGCTCACTCACACATTGAGTCGATCACTCATTTGTTCATTCACTCAATCACTCACTCGTTTGGTCCTTCACTCGCTCACTCACTCGTTCACCCACTGGCTCACTCACACATTGAGTCGATCACTCATTTGTTCATTCATTCAATCACTCGTTTGGCCCTTCACTCGCTCGCTCACTCGTTCACCCACTGGCTCACTCACACATTGAGTTGATCACTCGTTCATTCACTCAATCACGTACTCGCTCACTCCTTCACTCACTCACTCGCTCGTTCACCCACTGGCTCACTCACACATTGAGTCGATCACTCATTTGTTCATTCACTCAATCACTCACTCGTTTGGTCCTTCACTCGCTCACTCACTCGTTCACCCACTGGCTCACTCACACATTGAGTCGATCACTCATTTGTTCATTCACTCAATCACTCGTTTGGTCCGTCACTCGTTCACTCGCTCAAGCTCTTAGCCACTCTCACTCGATCGTTCACTCGGGACGCTTGCACGCTCTTTGTGTGCTCACTAACGTTATCAATCGATCGCTCGGCTGCTCACTATCTGTGATGCTGTATGCGGTGTAATGACGGATCGAGTTGCATTTCATTAGATTCCTATGAACACCGCACACATTGAATAGCACGACAATTATTGATTTATGTTTATGACATGCGAATGTTGCGCGCGTTTAACATTATAGGCTAGAGGAGTTAAAAATTATATAAACGAGGTGGAATAAAAACGATCATTTGCAACCGAGGTAGGAAACGTAGATAATTCATTTTATACAAAATATATTCCGGACCTCGAATTGTGACAATCATTGAATGTCCTTGAGAGGGTGAATTCTTACATAAATAGCACCCTCGCTCCCACGCTCGCTCTGTCACACGCTCAGCCACACGCTCGCTCGACCACACGCTCGCTCACTCGCCTGCTCATGGCTCGTGCTCGCCCGCGCACAAGGTCAGCGACTCGCTCACAAACTCACTCGGTTACAAAACCGCTCGGCCTCTAACCCGCACTTTCACTCGATAAACTCGCTCGCCTACAGTCTGACTCGCTCACTCGCATGCTCACTCGTGCACTTGTTCGCCAACTCATAAAGTCACTCGCCTACTCACAATCACGCACTCGCATCGCTCGCCCACACTCAACAATAGCGGCTCTGCCTTCACACAACTCTCAGAGAGAATCACTCGGGTGCCTGGGTGCAGCTGCTCCCACTTGGAGTTTCCGGGATACTGTGACCATGCCGAAGTTGCCTCCATGAACGAGGTGGGGGTGTGGGGGGCGCGTATCCTGTCACCTCATCACCGCTCCAGTTCGGCTGGTCCCCTCTCCTCACTTTGTGCCTCTGCGTTTCGATGCGGTTTATTAACCGGATCTGGACCATGATTCAGTGTTACGGTGCTCTGGTGGCGAGATGTTGACTACCTCGCCGGGTATACAAGTCGGTTCGTTCTTGACCCTGATGCCTGCTGTTTATTTGGAGTTTCGTGTCTCCCTGTGGTTGCGTGGAGTTCTCTCTGGGTCCTCCAGTTTTTCCCTCCACATATAGCAACATTCGATTCGAGTATTTGGCTGCTCGACATTTCCACGTGATGAGCGACTTGATGGAGCTATCATTTGTGATCGCCAGTTCGCTTCTGAAAATGAGCTGCATAGCTCAGTGTGGGGGTCTGACCTGGTCAAATAACAAATAGGATGGTTAGCAGCGAGCTCCTCCTCCGCGTTCCCAGCCCAAGAATTCACTTGCACAACCGCTGCCGTGCGCGCGTTGTCCCACGCTTGGGTCCTGAGCCACGATTGGATAGCCTTGGCACGGCTTGGTAGAATGCCAGTGGGAAACCGTCTGTGCCACGCCGGGCCCGTATTGGCATGGTTCGGATGTGCAAGTGGAAGAGGGGTGGTGTGAGAGTCTTACCAGGCCTGCATTACCATCACCATCGTCAGCCATGGTCTATCTGCAGCTGGAGGAAGGGCTCCCCAATCTGTTGTCCTCTCTAAACCGTTATCCCAGCACCGGAGCTAACCAGGTTAGTCTGGGTCGGCGTACAAGTACATATCCGTGCCCCACACACCACATCCAGTATACATCTCGCGATGGGCTGTTGCCACTCCTCGTGACGTGCCACCTACGACAGTCTCCCAGAGACTCGGAAAATTATTCGGTGAGAAATGAATCCCCAGCGCTGAACTTGTGCCTCTGCACTGCGGGTTCATGACTCGCTGGGCGTCAGAGTGGTTTTACATTTTGATGATGACAAATCCGTGATGCTGTTGTAAATGTTTGGAAATGTAGATATGATGGTACGTGTAAGCCCGTTACCAAATCATCCGGAATGCGCCCGATATCGTATCTGCGTAGCTAAGCAAACTTGAGCCTGGATTGTGCTTGGATGGGCGACCGTCAGGCGTGGCAAGTTGCCATCGGCATTCGTAGCGATAGGCTGCAGAGGGTATTGCAACAATGGCGTCGATTGCTGTACTGCACTTCTATGCTCCCTACGCCTTTGCAAATTCCGCACCGACCAGCGTTGGGATTCCACCTGGTGTCGTCAAAACCGAGGTTTGTAGTTGCAGTTGGGTGGCCCTACACGAGCGGCGTGGTGTGGGCAGGCCATCATCTAGCAGTTACATGGCGCTTGAAATACAAAACCCCGGTGTGGAGTTCTCCGCCAGTCCGATCTGTGACCCGTGGCGTCCCCCTCTGTTCTCCGCATTGGAATGGTGCGTCTCGAGGGATCGACGTGAGTTTGAATGAAGACCGTAAAATAATATTTTTAAAATTTTAACCTCTCGTGTACTTTGTATTTTCTCGCTCATGTTGTCACACTTGTGCTCGCGTCGTCGTGAATCATCAAAGAATCCGGATCACTCGCAGAGCCGAGCAACGCTCCCTGTGTCCGAGAGCGGCCCACTGAAGTAGCCACCACAGAGCTACTACCTCTGCATTGCCGGGACCACGTGACCTCTGGTAGGCGCAGGAGAGAGTAGCGAGTTCTCCAACCCACTCTCCCTCGACGCGAGGAATGCTCGACGCATGGCGGTCGCAACGTTGTTTAATTCTCCGAGCTGGAATATAGACATTCAATTAAATGCACATAACTAATTTAATTCAATGTTTTTTGCATGCGCAATTAGTGGGGAACCTGGCTGAGACCATCAACTGGCTGCGCTTGAGAACACAGACTCGTTGGTTCTTTCGGTAAAGTCACGTCAATAGATTCACTTTCGGTAGATTCACTGTCGGTAGATTCACGTCGGGAGACTGAGAACAGAGTTGAATCCCGTGCAGCTCCCTGGATTCGAACCCAGGGGTTTCGGTTGTCCCGGCTGAGGGCCGTGACCCTTGACCCTCAGGATGACGCTCCGGTCTGGTGGACAAGTTCAAGTTCATTTATTAGGTGTAGCCCTGTGAGCCATTCGGCTCTTGAATCGGGTGCAACCGCAACAAACAAAAAAACAAAAACATGAACAAGAAAACATCTTAAAGTGAATACGTGACTAAGTGCAAACAGAAAATCCAAGAAAAGACAGCAAAATATTGCAGAAAAAACACCGTACACCAACGCTGTGTGCAAAAATCCCAGTGGGATGCAAGTCAAACAACAACAACAGGGGTCCTCATGGCCATCACTCTTTGTATGTCCTCATATGTTGAACTTCCTTCACACCGTACGTAGCCAACCGTGCTAATCGAAGCTGCGGGGGAAGGACAACAAACTAAACACAAAGTAGTTTTGAAGAAATGGGTTTTTAATCTCGAGTGCTTAAAAGTGCGTAGCGCCAGTGGGTTCCTCATATCGGAGGGAAGAGCGTTCCAGACAGCCGCAGAAGCGCATCTGAAAGGACTCCATGCGGTGACCCTCTTTGTTCGACGGTTCGGCAAAAGCCGCTGCTGCGAGGATGACCACCGGAGGTCACGTGACGAGATCAGCGAGGAATTGTGGTTCATGTGTGGCAGGCACTTTGTGTGTTATGAGTGCGTCCTGATACTCGGAATCGCCTTTCACTGATGCACACACATGTACAACACACTTTATTGACGAATACTTCCGTTGCTATTTAACAAAGCTGACACTGGGTGGGTAAAGGGAGTTTTAAGTTGATTTGATTTGTTACAGGGATGATCCCGTAGAGACATTTTCTCGGCTCTTTTTACAAGGACGGAGATCCGTGGAAGGGGGTGGCCATCTGGAGTGGAATAGGAGACGTTTCTGATGAGGTGCAGAGCTTGGTGTGGGAGATGACGAGGTCGAGGGGGTGTGCGATGGGGAGTGGGTGTGAGATGAGATTAAACACTAAACCATTTCTATTTTACTCTGTCGTTCTTTCGGTAAAGTGACGTAGAAAGAAAACAAAATACCTTGACCCCAACCTGACTGAGCTTGACCCCAACCTGCCTGACCTTGACCCCAACCTGCCTGAGCTTGACCCCAACCTGCCTGACCTTGACCCCATCGCCCCCTCCACGCGGCCAAGCCACGAGCCGACGGCGCCCTCTGCCGGCGGCTGCGGCCCCTCCTCGTCCCCCCTCCTCCTCCTCACCCCCTCCTCCTCCCCCCCTCCTCGTCCCCCCCCCACTCGTCCCTCCCACTCCTCGTCCCCCCCCCCTCCCCCCTCTTCATCCCCCCCACTCGTCCCCCCCTCCTCCTACCCCCTCCTCGTCCCCCCCCCCACTCGTGCCCCCCACTCCTCGTCCCCCCCACTCCTCGTCCCCCCCCCTCCTCCTCCCCCCCTCCTCCTCCCCCCCTCCTCGTCCCCCCCCCAGTTCCCCCTCCTCCTCGTCCCCCCCCCACTCGTCCCCCCCCTCCTCCTACCCCCCCACTCGTTCCCCCCCCCCACTCCTCCCTCCCACTCCTCGTCCCCTCCACTCGTCCCCCCCCCCCACTCGTGCCCCCCCCACTCGTCCCCCTCCTCGTCCCCCTCCTCCTTCCCCCCCCACTCGTCCCCCCCCCCTCCTCGTCCCCCCCCTCCTCGTCCCCCCCCCCTCCTCCCCCTCCTCGTCCCCCCACTCCCCCCCTCCTCGTCCCCCCCCCCTCCTCCCCCTCCCACTCCCCCCCCCCACTCCCCCCCCTCCTCGTCACTCCCCCCCCCTCCTCGTCCCCCCCCCCCTCCTCGTCCCCCCCACTCGCCCCCCCTCCTCCTACCCCCTCCTCGTCCCCCCCCCACTCGTGCCCCCCACTCCTCCCCCCCCCCTCCTCCTCCCCCCTCCTCCTCCCCCCCTCCTCGTCCCCCCCCAGTTCCCCCTCCTCCTCGTCCCCCCCCCGACTCGTCCCCCCCCTCCTCCTACCCCCCCACTCGTTCCCCCCCCCCCACTCATCCCTCCCACTCCTCGTCCCCTCCACTCGTCCCCCCCCCCCCACTCGTGCCCCCCCTACTCGTCCCCCCCCCCCCCCACTCGTCCCCCCCCCTCCTCCTTCCCCCCCCACTCGTCCCCCCCCCTCCTCGTCCCCCCCCTCCTCGTCCCCCCCCCACTCCCCCCCCTCCTCGTCCCCCCCCCCTCCTCGTCCCCCCCCACTCCCCCCCTCACTCGTCCCCCCCCCTCCTCCTCCCCCCCACTCGTCCCCCCCCACTCCCCCCTTCCTCGTCCTCGGTGCGCGCCCGCAATGAGCCGCCAGGGTATCCCGCTCCTCCGTCACCCCCCGCCGCGACGTTTCGCATCGTTGCCCTGCTCCGCGAAACGTCGATTTTAAGTCGTCGGTGACATCGGCGCTGCCTGACGGACGACGGCACGAGCCCGGGGGTGGGTGGCGAGACGGGGAGACGGGGAGGCTGGGCGGCTGGGGAGACGGGGAGGCTGGGCTCGCGCGGGCAGAGGCTTCCGCCGGCCGGAAGTCGATCGAGTCCCGCAGCGCGGCTAGGCGAGCCCGAGGCTCGCCGCTCGGTAGTAGGCTGCGATGGCCCGAGGCGCCGTTTCCAGGGCGGCCATTCGCAAGCTTCTGTTCGGCGGCCACTTCGTGCAGGTGAATCACGGGCGCGCTCTTCGTCGTCTTCGTCGTCTCTCCCTTCCCCTGTTGCTTGATCGGCGACCTTTGCGTTTGTCGCTGTGGTTCATCGTACCCAGAGAAAGGAACGGGCTGCGGCTGTGGCGATGTTTGCCGTTGTCATGGAGGTTGCTTTGTGGTGGCACTGTGGTTGAGAAAGCGGAGGTTGCGACGAGGTGGTGGTGGTTGTGGTGGTGGTTGTGGTTGCAACGAGGTGTTGGTGGTGGTGGTGGTTGTGGTGGTGGTGGTTGTTATGGTGGTGTTACAGCACAGAGGTTGTGATTGCGATTGTTGGTGGTTGCGTTGTTGCACCGTGGTGAGGGAGGTGATTGCGTTGCAATGCGGTTTAGAACGGGGAGGTTGTGAGGTGGGGGTGGTTGTGGTGGTGGTGGTTGTTGTTGTGTTCCACGTTGGTTGAGGAGGAGGAGGTGGTTATTGTTGTGGTGAATGTGGTTGCGTTGTTGCACAGGAAAGGTTGCGACCAGGGTGGTTGTGGGTGGTGGTTGTGGGTGGTGGGTGGTGGTGGTGGGTGGTGGTGGTGGGTGGTGGTGGTGGGTGGTGGTTGTGGGTGGTGGTTGTGGGTGGTGGTTGTGGGTGGTGGTGGTTGTGGGTGGTGGTGGTTGTGGGTGGTGGTTGTGGGTGGTGGTTGTGGCTGGTGGTGGTTGTGGGTGGTGGTGGTTGTGGGTGGTGGTGGTTGTGGGTGGTGGTTGTGGGTGGTGGTGGTGGTGGGTGGTGGTTGTGGGTGGTGGTGGTGGGTGGGGGTGGTGGTGGTTGTGGGTGGTGGTTGTGGGTGGTGGTTGTGGGTGGTGGTTGTGGGTGGTGGTGGTTGTGGGTGGTGGTTGTGGGTGGTGGTTGTGGGTGGTGGTGGTGGGTGGTGGTGGTGGGTGGTGGTTGTGGGTGGTGGGTGGTGGTGGTTGTGGGTGGTGGTTGTGGGTGGTGGTTGTGGGTGGTGGTTGTGGGTGGTGGTGGTGGTGGGTGGTGGTGGTGGTGGGTGGTTGTGGGTGGTGGTTGTGGGTGGTGGTTGTGGGTGGTGGTTGTGGGTGGTGGTTGTGGGTGGTGGTTGTGGGTGGTGGTTGTGGGTGGTGGTTGTGGGTGGTGGTGGTGGGTGGTGGTGGTGGGTGGTGGTGGTGGGTGGTGGTTGTGGGTGGTGGTTGTGGGTGGTGGTTGTGGGTGGTTGCGAGGGAGAGGCGCTTGTGGTCGTGATGTTTGTTGCACGGGGATTTACCCCGACGTAATTTGGGTTTAATGTCTAAACAAAGATTTGTACCACTATTTATTTATATATATAGTTATATATTCATATATAGTTATATATTTATATATTTATTGACGGCACGGACTGCAATGATTTACAGCGGTCGACTGCGCAGGCTGGGCCCAGAAAGAGACCGCGGTTACATTTCGATGTAACGCTTCTTTCGTGACTGCAGGGATTCATCTTCTTGGTTCTTTCGGTAAAGTCAACACGTAGAAGGGAAATAATACAATAATAAAAATAAAACATAATAAAATACAATTCTCACGAACAGGTCTGTCGGAAAGACAGTGGCGTAGCCTGGATATTTTGCGCCCGGGGACGAACTATACAATTGGCGCCCCCCCCCCCGTTTAATCACATACCAAAATGTAATTACATGACATGTAGGCCGTGTGTGGCGGGATATATAAACTTTTAGGTTGAGGTGTTGATTTGTGCAGTAGTTTCAGGCTGCCGCGCCCGCCGCAATAAGTTATAATGTGACGTTGTAAGCCTCATTTTGGCGCCCCTTTACCTTGGCGCCCGGGGACATATGTACCCCCCTGCCCCCCCCCCTAGCTACGCCTCTGCGGAAAGACAGCGTCATTCAGACGCTGTCTTTCCGACAGACGCTGTTCTTCACCTGAGGACGGCTGCTTGCGTTGTGGCCGAAACGTCGTGAGAATTGTATTTTATTAGGTTTTATTTTTTTATTTCCCTTCTACGTGACTTTACCGAAAGAACCAAGAAGATGAGAGCACGGTTAGTGGCGCTTCGGTGATTGTTTACATCGTGTGGGAGCTAGAGGGCGAGTGGTGGACCCCACAGGGTGAGTGGTGGACTCAACAGGGTGAGTGGTGGACTCCACAGGGCGAGTGGTGGACTATAGGGGCGAGTGGTGGACTATAGGGGCGAGTGGTGGACTCCACAGGGCGAGTGGTGGACTATAGGGGCGAGTGGTGGACTCAACAGGGTGAGTGGTGGACTCCACAGGGTGAGTGGTGGACTATAGGGTGAGTGGTGGACTCCACAGGGCGAGTGGTGGACTCCACAGGGTGAGTGGTGGACTCCACAGGGTGAGTGGTGGACTCCACAGGGTGAGTGGTGGACTCCACAGGGCGAGTGGTGGACTCCACAGGGTGAGTGGTTGACTATGGGCGAGTGGTTGACTCCACAGGGCGAGTGGTGGACTACACAGGGCGAGTGGTGGACTCCACAGGGTGAGTGGTTGACTATAGGGTGAGTGGTTGACTCCACAGGGCGAGTGGTGGACTACACAGGGCGAGTGGTGGACTCCACAGGGTGAGTGGTTGACTCCACAGGGCGAGTGGTGGACTACAGGGTTGTGGTTATTTTGATGATTGCGGTGGGCTTGGTAATTTTGGTTGTCGTGGTGGTTGTGATTACCTTGTGGGATGTGGTTGTCATGGTGGTTGTGGTTGTCATGGTGGTTGTCATGGTGGTTGTTAATGGTGGTTGTTAATGGTGGTGGTTGTTGTTAATGGTGGTTGTCATGGTGGTTGTCATGGTGGTTGTCATGGTGGTTGTCACGGCGGCTGTCGTCATTATGGTGGCTGGTTGTTGTTGTTGTTGTCGTGATTGTTGTGGGAGTGCTGGTTGTAGCTATCAATGTGTGCTGCATGTTGAACTTCTTTCGCACCGTACGTAGCCAACCGTGCTAATCGGAGGTGTGGGGGAAGGACAACAAACGGAACCTCTGTGTGTGGCTCTGTGTGTGACTCTGTGTGTCTCTGTGTGTGTCTCTGTGTCTCTGTGTGTGACTCTGTGTGTGTCTCTGTGTCTCTGTGTGTGGCTCTGTGTGTGACTCTGTGTGTCTCTGTGTGTGTCTCTGTGTCTCTGTGTGTGACTCTGTGTGTGTCTCTGTGTCTCTGTGTGTGGCTCTGTGTGTGACTCTGTGTGTCTCTGTGTGTGTCTTTGTGGCTCTGTGTGTGATTCTGTGTGTTTCTGTGTGTGTGTCTGTGTATGTGTCTCTGTGACTCTGTGTGTCTCTGTGTGTGTGTCTGTGTATGTGTCTCTGTGACTCTGTGTGTGACTGTGTGTGTGTCTGTGTGAGTGTCTCTGTGTGTGTTTCTCTGTGTGTGTCTCTGTGTGTGTGTGTCTCTGTGTGTGACACTTCATATTCCCTGGGCTCCGAGTGGTTTCGCTGGGCATGCTGCTGATGTCTGCTGTCTCAGTGACTCCGTTGCTCTGTCTGCAATCCCCCGTGTCACCCCGTGTCACCCCGTGTCTCTGTTGACTCCGATTCCCTGGGCCACGAGTGGGTGTCACAGTCACTGTGGCTGCACGTGATGAGCCACTTCCTGGAGCTATAATTTGTAATAGCCAAGTTGCTTCTGAATATAGCTACACAGCTCAGCGGGCCTTAGCGGCTAAAACACAAATATTTTCCAAGTTCCCGTTCGTCGTGCGGCTGGGCGTGGTGGTGTCTCCATGTCCCCTTGTGTGTGCCTGTCTCTGTAGACCCGCTTCCCGGGGCTCCGAGTGAGGCACCTCTTCCTCGTGTGGCTGGGCGTGCTGGTGGGGAGCTGGGTGCTCTACATGCAGTACTCCTCCTACACGGAGTTGTGCCGTGGAGCCGTCTGCAAGATCATGGTGGTGAGACGAGGGGGGTGGAGCAGGGTGGACGAAGGTGGAGCAGGGTGGACGAAGGTGGAGCCGAGTTGAAGCGGGGACACTGTTTTGACGTTACCGCTGATTAGCTCTCCATGCGTATGCATGCTGGATGCAGACATTTTGAAATGTGATTTGTAACTTTGAGCCTGACCTGTGTATCGATAGTTCAATGTTCATGTGCCATTCTATTGAGCGCTACTGCGTGTGCTATCTTGGCGTGGTCTGGGACTGTTTAATTGTTGTTTTTGCTCGGTCGACCAATCCTTCAGCGGGTACCTGGTGCGATGTGTAAACAACAAATGTTGCTGGCCTTGGTTCTGGTCACCTGCTTGGTGTGCCGTGCCAGTCTTCATCGGTTTTCGTGGACACCACTTGCCCCAGCAGTCTGTTCACTGCGACAAGGGGCATCTGTTTGTGTGTGGGCGCGTGGGGAGCGGTCGTTCATCGGTCAGCGCGCTGCGCTACGAACCCGGCGACCCGAGTTCGATTCCAGCTCACGGCCAACACCAGTGACGATTATTTTAATCGGTCCTGGGCCTCCCCTAGGTCGACTCAGCCTCAAATAAGTACCTGGTGCGGCATGTAAAAACATCGCCACTGGGGAGACAAAGGCGGCCGGGCGTGGGGCTGGCCACCCACCCCCGTGTGCGGCACCGGTCTTCACAGGTGCTACTCGCTGACAGCACTTGCCCTTGTGTGTGTGCGCGTGTGTGTGCGCGTGTGTGTGTGTGTGCGTGCGTGTGTGTGTGCAGTGTGATCAGTACAAGAAGGGAATAATAGCCGGATCGGCCTGCAGTGCCCTGTGTGAGGAGAAGACGCTGCAGTTCCAGCGCTGTCTGTCGACTCACCCCACTCGCCAGGTGAGCCACGCTCCCACGTCACCCTCTGGCATCGCTGCTGTACGCGTGTGTGGTACACGTGTGCTGTACGCGTGTGTGGTACACGTGTGGGGTGTGGTTAGCGTGTGTGGTACACGTGTGGGGTGTGGTACGTGTGTGCTGTACGCGTGTGTGGTACACGTGTGTGGTACACGTGTGTGGTACGCGTGTGTGGTACACGTGTGTGGTACGCGTGTGCGGTACACATGTTTGGTGTGGTTAGCGTGTGTGGTACACGTGTGTGGTACGCGTGTGTGGTACATGTGTTTGATGTGGTTAGCGTGTGCGGTACACGTGTGTGGTACGCGTGTGTGGTACACGTGTGTGGTACATGTGTTTGGTGTGGTTAGCGTGTGTGGTACACGTGTGGGGTGTGGTACGTTAGTGCTGTACGCGTGTGCTGTACGCGTGTGCGGTACACGTGTGCGGTACGCGTGTGTGGTACATGTGTTTGGTGTGGTTAGCGTGTGTGGTACACGTGTGGGATGTGGTTCACGTGTGGGGTGTGGTACGCGTGTGCTGTACGCGTGTGCTGTACGCGTGTGCGGTACACGTGTGGTGGCAGGTGTACACGGGCCGCTGGGGCAAGGCGGACGTGGTGATCAAGTGCGGACTGGAGGAGGCGTTCCGCCTGGACCTGGAGCCCGACTCGTCCCCGCGGCGCGAACTCGTCCTCTTCGACAAACCCATCAAAGGCACCTCCATGGACGAGTTCAAGGAGATGCTGCTGCACTTCCTGCAGGTGACCCGTGCCAGGCGCAGTGCCGCAGCCTGTGCCAGCCGCGTTGGGGCATCGCGACTCCCCACCCCCTTCCGCCCCCACGCGACCTGCCCCCGCCACCCACTGGCGAGACGAAGCGTGATTTAGGGCTGCGAGGAACAGGAGCCGAGCTCGTAGCAGCTGCAAGGGGGTCGCGTAAATCTTTCGCGTATGGCAGCGTACCACCGTCCTCCCCACGGTCCTCGCCTCCATCCTCACCACCACCACCATCATCATCACAGCGATCATTGTGTTGAGTATCAATATGATTGTCATAACAGTAATTTTGATCGTCATCATCGTCGGTGTCGCCGTGATCGTCGGCAACGTCGTCGTCATCAGCTCTCACGTCCATTTCCCCTCATCTTCTCCACCCTCTCTCCCATTAAAGACAAAGATCGCGCCGTAACGCCTTCATAGACTCTTTGGACAAGTGCTGAGAGCGTGCAGCACCTATGAAGGCTGGGACAACATACCAGGGGGGGGTATGTGGCCGGCACCACGCACAACCACCTTCATCTCCCCAACGGCGATGTTTACATACCGCACGAGCTGCTCATTTGAGACTGTCGGCTCAGGCAGGCCCAGGACCGCTTCGCGTCACCGTCGCCGGTGTTGGCGGCTCGTGTCGCCGGTTATCGAAGCGCTAACCGCTGCGCCACCGCTCCCCACCGCCTCCTCCTCCTCCTGTTCTTCTGCGCAGACCAAGCTGGGCAAGCAGCCCAGCCTGCCGGAGCTGGTGTCGCACCTCATCGCGCTGGCCGACGTGAACCGCGACGGCAAGGTGTCCCTGGCCGAGGCCAAGTCGGCGTGGGCGCTGCTGCAGCGCAACGACTTCCTGCTCATGGCGGTGCTGCGCGAGCGCGAGCACGCGCCCCGCCTGCTGGGCTTCTGCGGCGACACCTACGTGACGGAGCGCGTCGGCGTCACGCGCCTCTACGGCGTCGCGCCCCCGTGGCCGCTGGCGTCGGTCGTGCCGGCCTGGCTGAGCCGGGCGGCGGAGCGGGCCCTGCTGGCGCCGCCCTGGGCCCTGCGCGCCAAGGTGTCCATCGGCCTGCTCGAGTTCACCGAGGAGGTGTTCCACGGCGCGTACGGCTCGTTCCACGTGTGCGAGGCGGGGCCCGCCGCCTTCGGCCATAACGAGCGGCACGACGCCCGCCTCCTCGACCTCGGCGCCGTCGTGCCCGAGGCGGCGCTGCGCGAGGCGCTGGCGGCGCGCCGCTGCGACTCGGACGGGGACTGCGTCGTGGGCAGCGACTGCCGCGCCGCCTGCGACCGGCTGGCGCGCCGCTGTTCCCCCGACGCCATCCAGCCCAACCTGCCCAAGGTGTGCGCGCTGCTCGCCGAGTACCTGCTGGCGGGCTGCCCCGCCCACGTGGCCGCCGAGCTGCGGCGCCAGCTGGCCGTGTGCACCAGCCTGCGCGGCTCGGCCAACACCATGGAGGTGCACCACTCGCTGGTGCTCAACAACCTCAAGGCGCTGCTCTGGAAGCAGATCTCCAACGCCAAGGAGGCGTGACGGCGACGCCGCCGTCGGCGCGGCGGCGTCGGCGCCGCCGCCGCCCACCGAGCGAGATTCGCAGAAAGCGAGAGTAATGTAAAGGCGGCGAGGAAAGTCAGCGGAGTAACGAGCGAGCCGCAAACACGACGACGGCCACCTCGGGTGAGGGTGGCGCCTGCAGGTGAGGGTGGCGCGCGGGAGACGAGCGGCGGCCATCCGACGGTGAACAAAACATGAAGGAGTCTACAGAAATGTGAAGGTAGAGGGTGTTTCAGGACACAAGGGGAGTCTACGATGGGCTGGTCCCACTGATCGGCTGGTGCCAGTCCTAGCAGCTGACGTCACTTGTCAGCCGGTGCCACTGATCGGCTGGTGCCACATGATCAGCTGGTGCTAGTTCTAGCAGCCGGTGCCACTGATCAGCTGGTGCCAGTCCAAGCAGCCGGTGCCACTGAACAGCTGCCAGTCCGAGCAGTCGGCACCACGTCTGTCAGCTGGTGCACTCGGATTGAGGGGGGTGATCTGACATTTGGGCACCAGCGGGAGGACGTCGATGTGTGAACGCGTCGTTCTTGTTGTTGCTGTTGAGGGTGCGGTGGCAAGTTGAGATATTTAGTTGAACCACTTAGCGATGGATTTGCACTTGAGAAATCAGCTCATCGCCTCCCCCCCCGATGACGATAGGATCCAGCTCCCGAAGACGCGACGGTGGCTCTCAACCCGTGGTGAACTCTCCACGACGGTTTCTGTAAAAGTCGCCGTTCGGAATGAAGCATCAGTGAAGATCACTCCCCTCCTCACCCCATCCCGTAGCGCGGTCCACATCGGATCGGGCTTGCAGCTACTACCTGCAGCAGCAGCAGCAGCAGTACCAACAGCTTTGTAAGCAGCAGCAGCAGCAGCAAGAGCAAATGAACAGAGAAATTGAAAGTACAGCAGCATGCAGTGCAGTCAAGAGCCTCGGGCATTGGCACGAAATTACTGACGGAGCTTCCCCCCCCCCCCGATTGGCTGGTCAAATACTGCAGCAGGGTGGGATGTGACAATAGCCACGGCCTAGAGCGAGGTATACTGGACGTGGTGTGCCGGGCATGTCAATGTTTTCTGGGTCACCTATCCGGCTGAAATGAATACCCTGACAACTCTGCGCTTCTAATTAGTATGTGTGCGCTGTCAGGCTGCGTGGGGAGCCAGAAGTGTAGCGGTTAGCGTGCCGCATTATGAACCCGGCGGCCCAAGTTCAATACCCGCTCATGGCCAACATCAGTGATGATTATCTGGTCTTGGGCTTCCCCTCGGTCGACTCAGCCTCAAATGATTACCTGGTGCGGTGTAAAAATTGCCACCGGGGAGACAAAGGCGGTCGGGCGTGGTGCTGGCCACCCCCTCACCCCTGATGCGGCCTTCACAGGTGCTGCTAGCGAGAAGCACCAACAGCCTGTTGAGGCTGTGTGGGGGGGGGATGTCTCTTTTGGCAAGAGCAGCCCCCCCCCCCAGCCCCTTGCCCTGTACTCTGGCAAGTGTGGCTCACGCCCAATTGGCTGGTGGCAGTTTCGTGGGGGCTGGTTTGCAAAGAACCGGCAGCAGTCTGTCTGTTGAACTTCTTTCACACCGTACATAGCCAACCGGTGTTATTTGGAGGTGCAGCAGGGTGGGAGGTCAAACTCAATTTCAAAGGCAGTTCTACAGAAATGTGGATGTGGAGACTGGAAGGAAATCTCTGCCAAGTGATCAGGAGACTCTACTTTGCAGGGATGGACCCGCGGCCGTACAGGTCAGGACACTTTCTCCTGACCGACGATGCAGCTGCTGCTGCTGCTTGGTCCTCTGCACACCGATGAAGGATGGACTGCAACACTGAGCAGCTGGTGGGCAACGGCTTTGTGATGATCTCGGCTTGCTCCCCACAATCAATCCTCTTGCCACCCCCTCACAGGGTCCCCATTTACAAAGGGTCCCCCATCTCCAATTTTAACTTTGGGGGGGGGGGCTCCATGGATGTGTAAAACAAAAAAAGTGAATAACCACTACAAGGAACCACCACACGGTCCCCACCCATTGAAATTGCGTTAAATTGTGCTCGTTTGAAGCGCTTCAATGCCACTGCAGTCGAGGGGGGCACACGGGCCCCTTGCACACCCCCACCCCCTGGTGGAATGACCACCAGTCACGCGGCATTGGGTAGGAGCAAGGCAGCTCGACCATCGCGACGCGGGTTGTGCGAGGTGCAGTTACAAGCCCTGCTGCATCCCATACTTGATCCTAAATATTTATTTAGCTTTTGTTCAAGCCCTCTACCTCCCACCACCACACTCGCTCTGGGGTCGGCTGGTAAAGCCCCACACTGGGGGGCACCGTCCACCCCCAGGGTAGCCCCTCCCACACAGCTGCAGTTTACACGGCGCCCTTTGCACAATTGTGTCCACGAGCCAAGGGAGGCAGCACTCCCTGACGGACAGTGCAGGGGACGAGGCTGGTTGATGTTGAATTCCTTCACCAGTGGGGTGAGGGTGGGGTGGGCCAGGTGGGGGGAGGGGCAGTTCCATCTCTGTGCAATCGGCATCACAAATAAAAACAAGCCACTCAAAACCCAGCTCAGGCTGTTCCTCGTTTTGTGTCTTTTATTGAAATATCCAAGGTTAGATCATTTACGAATGCTTTCCCAACCAGCACCACAAGCTCCCGCCCTGCAGCACGCGCATGCTGCCCTTGGCCGGCAGCTGTGGCGCTGGCAGCATCACAGCCCCAATAGCGCACGTCACTCCGCCGGCTCGCTGGCCTGCGCCCGCAGGAAGCTCGCCTTCTTCTGAGCAACTCTGTTCTTGCGCTGGGCCAGAGACAACTTGGCACGGTTCCACCTGCGAGGCAAGAGCACACCAACGTTAGCACGAGGCAGTATCAGTGGACAATGACTTTGCCACCCCATTCGTTCCCATAATGCAGCGCTTCTCAATAACGCTTTGGCACCATGGACCACTGACAATGCAAACATTTCCGTGGACCACCCAGCCCCCCCCCATCATCGCTGGTGACAAAACCCATTCACTCATCTCGAATACAAAGTGATGGCTATTACTGGAAAACTTTTTTAATGCAGCTAGGATTAGGGTAGTTTACCTAACTTAATTTTAAGTTAAATATTAATTTACAAAACAGGTATGATAAAGTCATCATTTCCAGATCAACCACTGCCCTCAGAGCTGCTGTGTGCAATCCCCAATCGAGTCATTTGCAGTGTCATGTTCTTTGAGTTTGACATATTTGCTCAACGGCCAACGACTCGTAAATGGGATCGTTAACCACAGTTAAGTAGTATTTATCTGTTAATACACACCAAAGTATTGACCAGGGCAACCCGCCAGATTCGAACCGCAAAGCTCTGCAGAAAGTGTGGTCGGGTGTGACTATCCGCTGTGGTAGTTGTGTATTTTGGGTAGTTGTGTATGTAGCAGAGGTGTGGACTCGAGTCATGTGACTTGGACTCGAGTCAGACTCGAGTCATGAATTTGATGACTTGCGACTCGACTTGGACTTGCATAACAATGACTTTGTCCCACCTCTGGTATGTAGCTGGGCGGTTGCCATTGTATGTAGAACTTTTTGCGCACCCTACGTAGCCAACTATAAAGTGTGGGAACACACGACATGCGTGTCTACCCACCCCGCCCAGAAAGACGGTACCCCCCCCCCCCCCACCAAGGCACTAGCAGCGCCGTGATCAGACCCGTCTTGATGGTTTTGCATCAGCGCATGGGACCAAGGACCAACTTGAGTCTCCTCAGAGCTTGGATGTCATCACCTCACGGCGCCGGCTAGGCTGGGCTTGCAGGAGCAAGCAGGGGAGAGCTGGCAAGCGCCAAGATCCAAGTCCGCCATCATGGTGGGGCTCACCAACTACGCCGCCTACTGCACCAGCCTGCCGCTGGCACGCCGCACAGATTCTCACTATCGCCTGCCTACCCTCTTCACCCTGCCACACTACCCCTTCCTCGCCGCACAGATTCTCACCATCGCCTGCCTACCCTCTCACCCTGCCATCACACTACCCTTTCACGCCGCACCGATTCTCACCATCGCCTGCCTACCCTCTCACCCTGCCATCACACTACCCCTTCCACGCCGCAGATTCTCACCATCGCCTACCTACCCTCTCACCTTGCCATCACACTACCCCTTCCACGCCACACCGATTCTCACCATCACCTACCTACCCTGTCACCCTGCCATCACACTACCCCTTCCACGCCGCAGATTCTCACCATCGCCTACCTACCCTCTCACCCTGCCATCAGACTATCCCTTCCACCACCACGCTACACTCCTCACGTACGACTGTGAAGTTGAGCAGCTGTGTGTGTAGCTGTACCATGGTGTGATTATGATTGTGCAGCCGTGTGGTTGTGAATCCGTGTGCTTGTGTAGTTGTGTGGTGGTGGTGGTGGTTGTGTGGTGGTGGTTGTGAAGTTGTGCTTGTGTAGTGTGGTGGTGGTTGTGTAGTTGTGGTTGTGTGGTGGTGGTTGTGTGGTGGTGGTTGTGTAGTTGTGCTTGTGTAGTTGTGCTTGTGTGGTGGTGGTTGTGTTTGTGTGGTGATGGTTGTGTGGTTGTGTAGTTGTGGTTGTGTGGTGGTGGTTGTGTGGTGGTGGTTGTGTGGTGGTGGTTGTGTGGTGGTGGTTGTGTGGTGGTGGTTGTGTGGTGGTGGTTGTGTGGTGGTGGTTGTGTAGTTGTGGTTGTGTGGTGATGGCGTCCACTCAGACCTCTTGGGCTTCTTCGTCACTTCCTTCTTGGGCTTCTTCTCGTGCACCGGGTTCTCTCGGATCGTCTCGTGAGCCTTCTTGAACAGCCCCTCCACCTACACAGCGGGGTTACAACCTCAACATCACCACCACGAGCCTACACCCAACATTCCATCTACACAGCAGGGTTAACCACCTCGCCACCGCCTCCTCACACTAACCCTCATTACACAGCAGCATTATTTAAAACTAAACTATAAAAAAAATTTATTTTACCAGGTTAGGCCCACTGAGCTATACGGCTCTTTCAGAGACAACCCGGCCACAAATGATCGTTTAATGAAGTGGCTTATCAGATGGAATGTTCTAGCAGCAGTTAATTTATTCTAAACGCTTCTATTCTAAACGTGGAGAACACTGGAAGACCCGGGAAGAAATTGACACCACCACGGGGAGACACACGGAATATAGCCCCCACTACCTCCTGCGTACCAGGCAAGGTAGTTAACATCCTGCCACCACGGCGTCCAACCCCAACCACGGGCGACGCTTCCCGAGTGGACCCACTGCGCTGGCGGTGTACATACACTGAACTTATTTCGCGCCATACGTAGCCAACCGCGATAATCGGATGTGTGGGAGGGGGGGGGTGACCAAGTAGCGCACCATGTCGGGGACGACTCCGCCCTTGATGTAGCGAGAGAACTGCCGCTTGTAGGCGTCCTCGTCGTTCTCCATGAGCGAGCGCATGTAGTCCGCCACGTTCACGCCCAGGATGTGCTTGCGGTGCACGTCCGCGTTGAACTCTTTGCTCTCAGAGTCGTAGCCCGGGAATCGCTTGGTGCTGCACAACAAACACAAACCACCGCCGCCACTTACAGCCTCCACCACAGACTACTGTTGTGTATGTACATTGACTCGTGTTGTACAGCCTTGACCACAGACTGGTGTATGTATGAACATTGACTCGTGTTGTACAGCCTCTACCAGACTGTGGTGTATGTACGTATGAACATTGACTGGTGTTGTACAGCCTCTATCACAGGCTGTTGTGTATGTACGTATGAACATTGACTTATGTTCGTGCAATATTTAAAATGTTTCACGTTGACAGACGTTTTTACTCAGATGTATATTAGCTTCATCCCTGTAACATTTTATTTTTTTCTGATTTTGTCGATTTAGCAACTTGGGTCAATGATGCGAACAAGACTCCTATCCTGGTCTCTTAAAAAAAAGAGTTAACCGACTACAAACTTGAAAGTATGCACCACACACACCCCCACAACACCCACTAAGCCTACGCACCACCCAGCTCAGAAAGGTACCATAATCTCCCTTCCCCCCAGGGCTCTAGCGGCGCCGTGATCAGACCCGTCTTGATGGTTTGGCATCAGCGCATGGGACCAAGGACCAACTTGAGTCTCCTCAGAGTAAGGACGTCATCACCTCGCGGCGCCGGCTAGGCTGGGCTTGCAGGAGGGATCAGGGAAAGAGCTGGATTTGACACAATGGGTGGGCAGTGTTGATGAGGGCAGTGCGCTGATAAAGGGCTGTATAGCTCAGTGGGCCTTATCTGATAAAATATAAATTTATTGAAAAAATGGTTTATCGTTTTTATAGAGGGTAGGCGATGGTGAAGATCGCCATGCGTTGGGATCGCAGGCGCGAAGGAATCGCAATAGAATGACGGTGAGGTCACGTCTGATGGCAAGGTGAGCTGTATAGCTTGTTCCATAAGTGACCTGGTCACAAATGATATCTCAACAAAGCCGCTTGTCATTTAACAGCAGCCAAACACTCTCAATGCATATTGCTAAATGCGGGGGAAAACCCGGAGGACCCAGAGAAAAATCCACTCAACCACGGGGAGAGGGAGAGAAATGCAAACTCTAAATATACAGCAGGCGTCAGGGTTGGGATCCAGTGCACGACCATCTGTATATACCAGGCGTGCTAGTTAACATCTCGCTACCGCCAAAGTACAGTCAAGCGAGCGGCAACCTGCGAAGGCCGCAACCGCGCGGGGTACCACGCGCACATGCCCTGCCAAACTGTGGTGTCCCCCGGTGACGATGTTTACTAAAACGCACGGCTCCCGGGACTCGTTTAAGGCTGAGTCGACCTCGGGGAAGCCCAGGACCGGACAGCTACGCACAAGGTGCGAGATGACATCGCCTTGGCTGGCAAAATTTATCCTCTTTAATTGTCCAATCCTGCGATAAGTTTTTATCAACGTGGGCAGGTTTCCCTCCAGGGTCAAATTCCCAACGGCAACAAAGGCGGTCGCAGCTCAAGCGCAAACCCGTCGCAGCCAACGTCACGCGTTCACAACAGATTCTTGGTGCAGGACACCGAACGATGCGACCAAATAATGTGCGGCGGCGGCGTTGTGAAGAACCCTCCACCAACCGACACGGCTCAACACAAATAGGATGGTCACGTGGGGTACGAGCGTTAGACGCTCACGTGGCACCGGCGAAGGTGGAGCCGATCGATCCTCAAGTGCAACGAGCAGACACAAAGTAAATCCATCTGTTGAGCCGCGTTGCAACTGCAACCTCCCCGTGCACCCGCTCCTTGAATCGCTGGCAGCAGCTGGAGAGTGTGGGGGGAAGAGAGGTATAGAATGTGTGCAGGCTGGGTGTGCAGGCTGGGTGTGCAGGCTGGGTGTGCAGGCTGGGTGTGCAGGCTGGGTGTGCAGGCTGGGTGTGCAGGCTGGGTGTGCAGGCTGGGTGTGCAGGCTGGGTGTGCAGGCTGGGTGTGCAGGCTGGGTGTGCAGGCTGGGTGTGCAGGCTGGGGGTGCAGGCTGGGGGTGCAGGCTGGGGGTGCAGGCTGGGGGTGCAGGCTGGGGGTGCAGGCTGGGGGTGCAGGCTGGGGGTGCAGGCTGGGGGTGCAGGCTGGGGGTGCAGGCTGGGGGTGCAGGCTGGGGGTGCAGGCTGGGTGTGCAGGCTGGGGGTGCAGGCTGGGTGTGCAGACTGGGCGTGCAGGCGTGGAGGTGTGCAGTTGTGCCCACCTGTGTGGGATGGAGAGGCCCCCGTCGACGGCGCCCTTGAGCGCGCCGAACACCTTGTTGCCGGTGGTGGTGCGCGTGAGCCCCGCGTCCAGGTAGCAGGTGAAGGCGCCGGGCTGGCCGTCAACGCTCTCCACGTTGAACTCATCGCCCGTCACGTCGGTCTGCCCCTCGTACACCTTGTCCAGGCCCAGCTTGGCAAGCAGCTGGTGGACGGGCGACGGAGCGGTGGCCGGATTAGACGGACACACGTGTGCGGACAGACGCGAATCGAATGGATAGGACAGACGCATAGATGCGCGAGCTCACATGGCAGACACGCATTAAACACAGCCATAACACAGACGGCGTGGACAGAGAACACGAGACAGCAGACACGCATTGTATGTATGTTGAACGTCTTTTGCACCGTACGCAGCCAACCGGGCTAATCGGAGGTGCGAATAGACAGACATGAAACTGAACACAGGCAGACACACACAGCAGACACACCGATTGGACACAACAGACATATATAGTGCAAGTACAGAGCGCACACACACTACAGGTACACGTGCACTGAATACACAAAACAGACTCGTGTATATAACACAGGTACACGTGCACACGCACACAGGTAGTAGACCCACACACAACCCCGCACCTACGATTAGCGCGGTCGGCTACGTACCGTGCAAAAGAAATTAATCAAACGAACACATGCACTCAAGAGACAGACCAGACGTGCATTGAACATAGCAGATACACAGCAGTATGCATGTTTGTTGAACTTCTTTCACACCGTACGTAGCCAACCGTGCTGATCGGAGGTGAGGGAGCATGCAAGACTACACAACGGAGCATGGAACAGAGGAACCACGCACGTGCTCAACGCACGCAGCAGACGCACGAACGCTGGGGACCGTAGCCCTCAAACTCGAGCCTCCCCACACACACAGCTACGGTACAATCTGCGCAAATAAAAATTGCTCTCCAGGGAAGTTATAATTCAACATTGACTTACGTTCGTGCAATATTTAAAATGTTTCACGCTGACAGATGTTTTTACTCAGATGTGTATTAGCTTCATCCCTGTAACATTTAATTTTTTTCTGATTTTGTCGATTTAACAAATTGGGTTAATGGTGCGAACAAGACTCCTATCCTGGTCTCTTAAAAAAAAGTTTGACTACACAAATTTGAAAGCATGCACCACACACACCCCCACAACACCCACTAAGCCTACGCACCCACCACCCCGCTCAGAAAGGTACCATAATCTTCCTTCCCCCCAGGGCACTAGCGGCGCCGTGATCAGACCCGTCTTGATGGTTTGGCATCAGCGCATGGGACCAAGGACCAACTTGAGTCTCCTCAGATTTAGGACGTCATCACCTCGCGGCGCCGGCTAGGCTGGGCTTGCAGGAGGTATCGGGGAAAGAGCTGGATTTGACACAATGGGTGGGCAGTGTTGATGAGGGCAGTGCGCTGAAAAAGGGCTGTATAGCTCAGTGGGCCTTATCTGATAAAATATAAATTTATTGAAAAAATGGTTTATCGTTTTTATAGAGGGTAGGCGATGGTGAAGATCGCCATGCGTTGGGATCGCAGACGCGAAGAATGACGGTGAGGTCACGTCTGATGGCAAGGCGAGAGGACAGGCGATGGGGAGGTCATGGTGGTGGTGAGGGTAGTCTGGTGGTACGGAAAGAGGGGGGAGGCGACGGTGCTGATCGGCGCTATGGCGGCGAGGATGGCGCTGCACGGTGGGGTGCGGCTCTCACGCGGCGCGCCAGCAGCAGGCCGGTGCAGTAGGCGGCGGCGTAGTTGGTGAGTCCCACGGTGATGCCGTACTTGGAGAGCTCGTGCGAGTAGGCGGCACACACCATCACGTCGCCCTCGATCTTAGCGTATGCCACCTGCAACGCACCATGTACACAATGCCATGATGGGTACGACGCAAAAACACAGCTTACGAGGTACACTGTACAAAAACGAAGCGATGAATGATACGAAATAAAGTGTAACTATGGTTGATAATTAGCGTATTTTGGGTTGCATCGTGTCGGCATGTACTTTTTAATACCACTTCACCCGACAGAGCCAATTAAATCGAGGTGTCACGTCAAGGGAACATTTCGCAATCGAGTGGGTTTATCAGCCAAATTAAGAGGAATGTTTCAAACTCCAAGCAAAAGGTTGAAAACGTTGTACGACGTTTCGCTGGGAAACAACCAGCGTCATCAAGTGTTTCAAAGCAGCTCTCATGCGAGAGCAGAGCGTTGCTAACACGCAACGACGCCACACAGCCACTTGATTACACAGCCCAAGCACACCACCATACCGAGGTCCCACTCAAACGCCGCCACCGTATCAAACGTGAGGCAGTCGAGGCGAGCTCCGCCTTGCGTACCCCGACTGGAGTTGCTGACCCAGCTGCCCACTAGGGGGAGCTTCCATCAGATTTTGGGCAACGAGATTTTTCTAGAAATGGGGAATGCCACCAATGACGATTTCTCTAACGCTGTCCCAGAGGACCCATTGTCTTATTAAGTCTCTGCCACCCCATTCTATTTAACCAGGTAAGGCGCACCGAGCTAAATAGCTATTTTCAGAAGCGACCTGGCCACAAATGATAGAAGTGGCTTATAACGTGGAAATTTATCGCAGCCAAATGCTCTAAACGCGCGTTTATATAAACGTGGAGAGAAAACCCGGAGGAACCGGAGAAAAATCCACCCGACCACGGGGAGAACACACAAACTCCATGTATAGAGTAGGCGTAAGGGTCGGAACCCACGATCTCCTGTATACCAGGTGAGGTAGTTAACATCTCCGCAGTACCCGACTTTGCCCCCCCCCGCCACCACCCCAGTAAGGGCAGCCACAGGCGGCCGTCCCTCCTACCTGGCAGATGACATCACGGTTGGTGAGGCGCACAATCAGCCGGTACTTGGGCGTGTTGTACTTGTTCTTGTCCTGAACGATCAGGCGCTTGCGTGCAAAGTAGTCGGTCTTTCCCTCTGTTTCAGAGAGGGAACAAGGGACACGGGGGAACAGATGAAGCGAGAGGAGGCAGCAGTGAGTGGAGGTCGGGAGTGGAGGAGGGGTGAGGGCGAGGGGTGAGGGGAGCGAGGGAGGTAGGGGGCAGGGCAAGGAGGGGGTGGAAGCCGTAGAGTGCATGTCGGCGTCACTTGTGGGTGAGAGGTGGCGAGCGAGTGAGACACCGCTATTTATGCATTTCAAAGTTGATCGACTCTGCTCTGACGGAGCTGAGTGGACACCGCTGAGATCCTGGGTTCGAATCTGGGTTTTAGCCAGACGTGGTTGCGACTAAATCAGGTTAAGTGTAGCAAGTTGATGGGTTGGTGGCCAGGAATGACTGTACAAAACCCCATATTAAATCTAGAGTATGAACCCCATATTAAAGTTGGTTCTGCACTTTGTGTTTAAATTCCAGCTTGACCGTCATGCGACGAACAGCATTACCCCTTGTACAGCAGCGTGGGTGGGAAAATGATGACCTCTAAGGTGTGGACCAGAGATCACTCGAAGATTCCAAAGTAACTGTGTGATAGATTGAAGCCTCCACACGGAGGATCGCATTGGTGTGTGACAGCTCCGAAGGGATAGTTGTCTCAGCGCAAATGGATATGAAATCGTGGTAAGTGTATTTAAGTGATGCGAGTACGAAGGGGAACTCACCACGACGCCTCTTGAACTTGACCTGGTAGCGCTTAAAGTACGCCTTGCTCTTCACTGTCTTTATGAACCCCTTCTGCATAGTGGACAAGTGCACACAGAAACAACCGTCATCACTGCATCCTCACACGGATAACCTGCACCGGTGCAGTGGAATTAACAAACCCGTGGAAAACCGTGCTTGTAAAAGTGAATTGCGATTCATGTGAATTATATAATGCGTAATTTGGAGAAAAAACTGGGTAAGACACTAGCCACTCATCTCCCACAACTATCACCACCACAAGCACCATCACACTTCAGCACGCAACACCTCGACCAACTCTCTCCATCGTCACAACTACCATGATTTTCTAAGCGACGAGGCCTTCCTGATCCGCTACTGCATGAAGGGCTCGCCCAAAACCGTTTCAATCTCTCACGACCCTGCACGGTAATAATGCGCCGTAGCACGTGTACACTCGACTCGCTCGAGGATTTAATCGTCGCTGTTAAGTGGACGCCCTCACGGACGCGTCCCATCGCTTCGCTGCCATTATGAAGACGGCGATTAAACATACTTCGTTTCAAACTGGATTCGAAGCTTTCGTGACTGCAGGAATTATTTGGTTATTTCCGTAAAGTCACGTAATTATTTATTTTCTTTCTACATACTTTATTTGTAAAGTAGCATCAGGTTCAACCCGATGTTTTACACGTGCAACTTGTTGGCAAACCCACAACCGCGCTCGAGACCCCCCCTCCCCCACGTGCTGAAAATGGTGGATGCGCTGCGCGACCAAACTTGACCACGTGGGTTCGTGTCGGTAAAGGCGTGGGGAGCATAGTAGTGGAGTACAATAGATGTGGTCAGTACCCCTAACGTTGCCCGCGAGGTATCAGCTGCCGATTTAATGAGGTCTCCAATTCAAGCGTCGTTATAACCAGGCTCGGCACCCGCTTGGCTTGCGAGCTCTGACCCCTTAGCAATGCTCACCGACAAATTCATCCGTTCCAAGTCTCGCAAGCCGACCCTCGGGGGAGCTGTGGATAATGGAGCCTCAGAAGCCCATTTAATAAGCCAACACGGCCCAGTCCGAGAGCCATGTGTTCGCAGTAGGCCTCACACCCCGTCGAGGACGGATATTTTCTCACGGCCCCGGGGCTCAAACCCACGTAAACTCGAATCAAGGCCTGTGATGTTCGCAGAAAAATACATAAACTTTACGCTACGTGCGTATAAGCCACTGCGCCCAACCACCCCCGGAGGCTGCAGCCCGAGTTGCCCAACGACCACCAGGCGGCCTCTTGCCTCGGGAGGCGCGGCTAGGCGAGGAGCGGGGAGCCGGCGTAGGGCCTAGGGCGATCCGTCACCATCCGTCGCCATCCACCGCGCGGGAGTCGGTGGATTGCGGCGACGTGACGCGGGGAGGCACGGGCGGTGCGGGGAAACTGCCATTTGCACGATATGGGAGCCGCAAGGAGCCGCGGGGAGCCACTTACCATGGTTGCCGAGGACTCGGCTTCCCCGCGATGGCGCCGCTTCGGCCCGGATCCCAAAGGGAAAGGAAGGGCGTTGGGCGCATGCGCGGACTTGAGCCCGCCCACTTCCGAGAGCGCCGATGAGTCGCGTTCGCTGATTGGTTAGAGATCAGTGGGCGGAAACGCTTGCTGACCAATGGGCAGCGGCGACACAAATAGGTCCTGCAAGAGTCGTATCGATTCAGTTCCATGGATCGATTGCAATCGACTCCGTCGTCGTCATCAGCCATGATCTTGCCACTGCTGGATTAAGGCCTCCACCACACAAGAGCTGATTTCACCGTTCCGTCTCCGTGGTGGACGTGCTCTTACGCACGTTCTCTCCACTGGCTGCCATCCATTCGTTCGCGTCTTGCCACTGTAGGTCAACCTCGCTCCTCCTGCTCATACTTCGCACTGTTCTTCCATTGGAGTTCCCTCTTTACATCATCATCGTTGTTGCTTTCCCAGCCCCCAGCCATCAAAACATAACCTTGCTCAATTCAATTTACGACGTTACACTCATGTGTAACTTCACCTCCGATTAACACGTTTGGCTACGTACGGTGCGAAATAAGTTAAACATACGTGTACGCACTTCCATAACGGTGCTGTTTGTTGCTGACCGCTTGGCGATTTGGGCTTTTGTTCAGCAACTGTTTGAAATTAAAACACCTCGTTAAGTTCGACCATTGGCGGCTTTAAATTTCCACATGATGAGCCACTTCGTTGAATTATCATTTGTGGCCAGGCAGCTTCTGAAAAGGGCTTTACCTAGTTAAATACAAGTGTTTATTATTTTAGTGATGTGTTTGCCTTACAATTACTTTGCACTCCGATCGTTTTTTTGAATATTTGTTGCAACTTTCTGATCCCGTGCACCTACTGGAGACATACTATGAAAAATAACTTCACGGCTCATCGGATTCCTCCAGGATAAATAAGGATTATAATATCGCTTTCGAACTGATACCGCCGGCCAAAGCTGGCTTGAGAAATCTCAACACGTGTGATAGGGGTTTCAAAGAGCTCACAAACACCACGTTGTGAAAGACCCAACGCAGGAGATCCCAGGTTTTGACCTTCCACGAAGCTCATGGTCCACTCTAAACCGTGTCCTACAAACCATGTCAGATGCAGATACCTGATGCACAAATGGAAAATGTAAAACTCTCCAATGTGCGATTGTGGTCTTCCACAACAGACCATAACAACATGTAATTATTGCAATGCCCGATCCACAACTATGAAGGAGACATCACAGTGATACATTCCGCTTCTCCTGACGCGGTTACCTGGCTTGACCGCCTTGAATGTGACATTGTAGATGCCATACGAAAGACGAATCCACTTTTAGAATTTTTATTTTACCAGGTAAGGCCCACTGAGTTACTGTCGCTCTTTTTCAGAAGCGCCCTCACTATCACAAATGACAGCTCAACGAAGTGGCTTATCGTGTGGAAATGTAGAGCAGTCGAATACTCTCAACGCGTAATTCTGGAAGACGATTGCCTCGCGAAGTTCACTCGCAGCGTGCCGTCCATCATTTGTCATCGCTCGGGGCAGATCAATGAACCGCGTCCCTCCCGCCTGCGGATGCCTCCGATTGGCTACGTACGGTGCGAAAGAAGTTCAACACAGTACCAATACCAATACTAAGTGAGGGCGACGTCACCTGTGGCAGGTCAGATGCACTTTGATGCCATATGAAGTGTCGAAGGCTCGCTGACAGGAGGGCACGGGACAGACCTGGGTGCAATGAGTCGGCTGACTGAGATGACCGGCAGATGCACACCACCTGTGCCCCCTACTGTGCCAAATCGCTGTATTTTACCCGCCCGGCGCTCCGCTCATTGTTGTGAGCGTCGCTGCTCCGCCCTTCGTTGTTTTTGGAGGGCGACTGACCAGTAGCATCGTGGACCCTCCCGTGATTCGCAGCAAGCCATGCACTGGTGGGCCCAGTTGATGCTGTACACAAAGTTATTGCCACACAGGAACCACAACACCTCGCTGATCTCGTCAAGGAGTATAAACCACCACCATCACGTGAACTCCGGCGGTGGTCATCCTCGCAGCGGCGGCTTTTGGATGCCCATCGGACAAAGACGGTCACCGCATCGCCCGCTTTCAGATGCGCTTCTGTGGACGTCTGGAATGCTCTTCCTCTCGATATTAGGAAACCACTGGAGCTATGCACGTGTACATCATCCAGATTGAAAATTCATTTCTTTAGAACTTCATTTGTTTGTTGTCCTTCCCCACACCTCCGATTCGCGCGGTTGGCTACGTACGGTGCGAAAGAAGTTCAACATCCACACATGAATGGTGCCAGTGCTCCTTCCCTTGCAGGACCATATTTGCCCTCCTGGATTGGCTTCCGATGTTCCGGCAGTTCACCCAAAATGGTTCAAGCAAAACTTTACTGCTGATGAGAGACACTGAATGTGAAACCGACCCAGAGGTTGTTTTTGTACCGAACCAATCAATGCTACGTGACTTTACCGAAATAACCAAGAATATGAACCAATGCTGCTGAAATTAACTCCCCAGAAAGCCATGTGGCTGATGAGATGTGTCAAATTGGACTTTTTTATGCGGACAGATATTGTAAGGAGATAATTGTCTGATAATAAATGTAATAAATAAAAAAAATAACAGCTTGCGTTGTCAAACAAGCGTGCCAATAATGAGCGTCACCACACATTTACACCTCCCACTTCTCACAGACCTCCCTCCCTCCCCCTCAGCATGACGCGCAGTTGGTTTGACCCACTCCGCGAGCCACCGGCGGCGACCGCCAATCGCCTCGTTACGCAATGAGAAGGGGGGCGGGGCGAGCGCCTCAGCGGACGAATCCATCTCGCGCTCAAGCGAGGGGGGGGGCGGCGCGAACCAATCGAGGTCGAGGCGGCCCAGTCAGCTCGGAGGGCCTGAAGCGGGAACTCCGGAGCCGCGCAGTGGCAGCAATGGCCGCCAGCGCGAGGAGCAACAATGGCAGTCGAGGAGCGGGCTGCTCGCGCGTGATCGTCATCGACATATCCTCTGACGAAGAGCCTCCCGTGGCTAAGAAGGCAGCGGCTGTGGTTACAACAACAGCAGCAGCGGCGGTAACGACGGCGGTGGCGGCCGTGGTGGATTCAACAGCGGTGGCCGTGAAAGAAGAAATGAAGACGACCGCTGGTCAGAGACTATTCGCTGAGGTGAGGATGGATGGTGGAGGCGACTTGGTGAAGGTTTCCACCTCACGGGGTTCTCCTGGGAATCTCCTCAGCCTCCCCCTCGTCTTGCTGGGGGAGGGGGGGGTCTCGGTAGGTCGGACACCGCCGCTGTGGCTGAGGGCCGGTGGAGGCAGATCCCACGAGAAGGTTCTAATCATGATGATTTTGGCCATCATCTTCATGATCTTGGTCGTTATCATTACAGAGGTGGTGGTGGTGGCGATCAGCGAGGATTTTGACACTTTCTTGGACTTGTTTTGCACTTGTGACGATGACGGTCGTGAGGGCTTTGACTGCTTGGCACTTGTCTGACATGACGATGCATCTGCTGCTGAATGTCGAACTTCTTTTACACCGTACGTAGCCAACCGCGACGAGCCCAGAGTAATCGGCTTCTGAAGACTCTGATGGTGGTGGTGATGTGGGGAGGGGAGTCGAGCGGTGAGCTCCGAGGTCGTTTCCCGCTCACGGCCAACACCGCCAGTGACGATTATCTCAACCGGTCCTGGGCCTCCCCTAGGTCGACTCAGCCTTTAATGAGTACCTGATGCGGTGTGTAAAAGAATCGTCACTGGGGAGACAAAGGCGGCCGGGCGTGGTGCTTGCCCCCCTCATCTTCTGGTGTACCGTTTCAGCCTTCAAAGGTGTTGCCCCAACATGCTGCTAAGACTACGGCGGATCTTTGTCTTTGATGGTGACATGATGGCATTGACTGATGGTTGGTGGTGGTGATGATGATGAGGTGGAACCACAAAGGCCTCTAGCTCGGTCGTTCTTCACTGGCGGCCCCTACGTGCGGGCCCCGACAATACACCCCATCATCATCATCATCTTCCTGCTGTCAAATCCAATAGTTTTAAATGGTGTGCCCCCCCCCCCCCCCCGGCAATTAGTGAAGAGCTCTGCTCTAGAGATATCGGACCACCTCCTGAACTTGGCCGCATTGTCAACGTCAACAGCCTTGACGTGACTCCCACTGCTAGTGGTAAGAGGGCCTCCTCCTCCACTCGAGGGATCTCCAAGGGAGCCCCTTTCGGAGGGGTTATTTGGCTACTCCAAGTTGGCCAGGCGTCTTGGGATCGCTAGGCTTTAACCACACTCTACCCCATCACACGAGACCTTCTGATAATCGTCGCTATTATTCTCCAAGAGTTCTTACTAGTGTAGTGCCATAGGAGGGGAGGGGCTGCTGGGGGGGGTCCACACTACTGTAGTGTCAACTCGTCTCACGTTATCGCCTTTTTGTATTCGTTGCCATTTATTTTTTTATTTAGCGAATGCTATTTCACGCCACTTCCCACAGTCAAAACATCGTCGCCATGATCACTGCTAGTTAAGTCATCGGTTTCTGAAGTTTCATTCTCTTTAATTTACTCTCCAGCAACTCTGAATTGTCCTTGGTAAGTTAAATTGGTGCACGTTACAAATGTAGTACGGTAATGAGTGAATAGGAATGGATTCCCAGGACTGACAGGGGCTTGTTAAGAGGAGGGTGTTGGTGCCAACCACACGCTCGTATGAGCCTGAGAGAAAGACAACTCGATGACTAACTTTTTATTTTACCATGTAAGGCCCAATGAGCTATTGGCTCTGGCTATTACAAATTATATCTCAATGAAGTGGCATATCCCTACCTTGAAATTTATAGCAGCCAAATACTGTAAACGCATGATTCTAAATGTGGAGGGAAAAATCTGAGGACCTGGAGACAAATCTACGAACAATGGCGAACACGGTGGAACAAGCGGACGTCCAGGATAAAAACGCCTCGTTCGAGACCCAAACATCGCACTCCCTGGCTCTTTGACATTTCCCTTAAGGTCCACCTCGGTGGGAACATCATCTGCATCAAAACATTAACAGGCCGATACATACATCTCCTTAATAAATGTAACATTAGATAAGCAGCCATAGCAATGCGACCAGCCATACAACCCAAACTATGTACCAAATAGAAAAACGATATGAACTCTCTCTCCTTACGCCTTCTTGCGTGGCTTGCAGCCCTCGACGATTGCATTCAACCTCTTGAACATTTTGCCATTTGCAAGAACAGAATACAGGCGGACTCCGGTTTAAGACGATCCACATTGATGACACGTATTTATATAACTAGCCTTTTGCCCGTCCAAGGACGGGTGTATTACAATACATCTGAAACTTGCAAGTGAAAAGCAGACCGCGACGTGATATTCATTGCATCCAATCGTGTGCAATTTTAAACGCCGCGGTGACACAGACCTATTTCATTTAAAGGTTATAATCCCTCGTTCATCATGACGTCCTTTTTACTTCTATGTCTCAACAGCGCTACGGAGATCGCGTGACGTGAGGGTTCTGCCTTTGTAGTGAGGCTTGTAAGTTGACGCTGAGGAGGGGGGAGGAGGCGCCTCGCCCCCCCATGTGGAGTGACGTCACCCGCAAATTGTTATTAATGGTGGGGGGTGTCCATTTGGAGGACGTCACCTGCTCAATTATTTATGAGGGGGGTTCTCCATGCGAACGGACGTCACCCGCTTATGATTATTAATTAGGGGCGGGTCCATGTGGAGGACATAACCTGTTCATGACTATTAATGAGGGGGGCTGGTCGACATGGAGTGACGTAGTTCAGCAAGACTAAATCCGTAATTGTATCTTGACATTTTGATGAATGGTAATGGTCATTGTCTATTTCGAGGCCTTAAAATCAGAGCCTGGAGTGGTGTGTAGTAAACATCAGAACTGGGGAGACAAAATCATAATCGGAATATTTGTTTATTCGAGAGGAATCCGACGGGCTATAAAGCTCTTTTTCACAGATGCCCAGTAGGGGGCGGGTCAAAAAGCTCCAGCAACAAACAATACAAAAACACAAGAGGAGTGCAAAGTATAGGAAAGGTAAGCAAATCAATTAAAACATTAACTCTTTATCAGGTAAAGCCCACTGAGCTATTAGCTTCATTTTCAGAAGTGACCTGGCCACAAAATGATAGCTCAACGAAGTGGCTTATCACGTGGAAATTTATAGCAGCCAAATAATCTATGTAATATAAACACCGGGAGCTGTGCCGGCGTGGTGCTGGCCACCCACCTACCCCGTTGTTTGCCGTGCCAGCCTTCATAGGTGCTCGCTAACAGTGCTTGCACACACAGTCTGTGAAGTCTGTCACTTGCTGACCCGGCCCTACTGGACATCTGTGAAAAAATTGCCTCATAGCTCATTGGATTCCTCGAGGATAAATACAGATTCTCAATATGAATTCTACACATATGTATTTATTTATGTTGAACTTCTTTCGCACCGTACGTAGTCAACCATGCTAATCGGAGGTGCGGGGGAAGGATAACAAATTAAAAAGCATTTCTAAAGAAATTAGTTCGTCAATCTATATGATTTAAAAGTGCACAGCTCCAATGGCTTCCTAATATCGGAAGGAAGAGCGTTAGAAGCATCCGCGGAAGTGCATCTGAACGCGTGCGATGTGGTGACTGTCTTTGTTCGATGGCTAGCCATAAGCCGCTGCTGCTGCGAGGAGTTTGCGTCATGGTTTACGCTGCTTGACGAGATTGGCAAGGTGTTGTGGTTAATTTGTGGAAAGTCCTCTGTGCAATGAGTGCGACCTTCCAACGCATTCGTTCGGCAACCGGAAGGCAAGGCAGCTCGGCGAGCACCGGACAGACGTGGTCGGACCCTGCAGTACCCGTAACGACACGCACACGGTGGGTGAATCTCCATCTTTGTTTCTTGTTCGTGGGCACAGTTCCTGGAGGTGTGCGCACGCGTCGCCCACAAGCACCCCGAGGTGCTGAGCTTCCTCAGGGCGAAGTACGCCAACACCACTGCCGCATTCAAGGAGTCGGCGGAGTTGCGTGCCGTGCTGCGCCGCTACGTGCGCAAGATCTCGGAGAAGCCGTCGCGCACGTACGTTTACATCAACGAGGTGGTGGCGGTGCTCAAGGCCAACGCTCAGCGCAAGCGTCCTCGCGGTGAGTGGCGGGCAGGCGAGGGGCGGGCGGGAGCTGCGGCTTCTTCTCCTTCTTCATTCGTGTGACTAATGTAACTTTAAAGCTAAACTATTTATTTTAGCTGCTAAGGCCCACTGAGCCATATAGCTGTTTTAAAAAGCAACCTGGCTATCACAAATAATAGCTCAACGAAGTGGCTTATCATAATGTGAAAATGTATGGCAGCCAAATACTTTTAAACATGCAAATTCTAAATATACAGGCGTCAGGAGGGGGATTGAACCCACGACCCCCAATATACCAGGAGAGGGAGTTAACATCTAGCCACCGCAGATGCACGGCAACAACTACAATTTCACATTCAGGTGGTCAAGCCAGATAACCGCGTCAGGAGAAGCGGAATGTATCGCTGTGGTGTCTCCTTCGTATTTGTGGATTGGGCATTGCATCGTTACATGTTGTACGTTTTGTTCGAGATGACTACAGGTATCCGCATCTGCCATGGTTTGTGCAGTGGATGCGATTTAGGGTGCTCCATGAGCAATCGTGGAAGATCAAACCCAGGAATCTGCTTTTGGTCTTTCACAGGTTGCTTGCGAGTTGTTTTGAACTCTATTTGTTCGGCTCTTCAGGCTCCATCGAGGTTGAATTTGCATTGTTCAAGGTTAAGCGCACGGGTCGAAAAGGCTCACGTGACTGTAAGCGATGACGAGGGACGTGATTGAGGTTACTGATGAATGGGAAGGCGACCATTTTCCTCGATTCACAGGATTTCCGGGAGGGTTACAGCGTTCCGGTGGATGGGTGGGGGAGAGATGTGTAATAGCAGCTTGAACCCCCCCCCAACCCCCCCGATGAGATGTACGGAGTGTCTCAATGTTGAGCTTGAACCAGCACCGCTGACAATCCTGGGTTGGAATCTGGGTGCCGACCGCCTGTGATTTAAACCGGGCTCTCGTCAAGCGTAGAGAGTCCCTATTCGCAACCCGGTCGCCAATGACTGCATGATTACATCCATCAAATTACATTTTGTACTGCAACTATTATTGTTGTTGTTGGTTTTGCCAGCCAGCGTGAGAATCTGCGGTTGTGCCTTCTGTGTTTTCTGGTTGTACTGCCACGACGTGTTGTTCGGCACGTCCGACATTTCGCTCCACCTGCTGGGAGCTTGTCCAGGAACTGAACTAAGCAGTTCTCCCCGGTAATATTACTCAACTGCCGTCGAACACAAGTTTTTTAGTTCTGTTCCTGAATAAGCAAGTGGAGCGAAACGTTGGTCGTCATTCCAAACAACACGCAGCGCTACCGGGAAATACACATCGGGGCAGCTGCAAATGTCGCTTGCCCTTAGACGAATTGTCGCGAACAAACGGACCCTGAGCCCTCGCCAACCCGAGCCCTCGTTCCACCTCCCCTCCCTCCACCGTCTTGGCACAGAGGATGCGTCGTCGGCAAGTGGCGGCGAGGCGCCGGCGCAGAGCGGAGGTGGCGGTGAGGCGCCGGCGCAGAGTGGCGGTGGCGGTGAGGCGCCGGCGCAGAGCGGCGGTGGCGGCGAGGCGCCGGCGCAGAGCGGCGGTGGCGGCGAGGCGCTGGCGCGGAGCGGCGGTGGTGGCGGGGTCGACTCGTCCGAACCGGCGGTGAAGAGGCCCCGGGTGAACGACGCGGCGCACAGCAACGGTGGCAGCGGCGGCGGTGGTGATGATGGCGGCGGCGGTGCCGGTGCCAGCGGTGGTGGTGGTGGCGGTGGTAAAGATGATGCCAAGGCTGGCACGGCGGATGGGGCTAAACCGCGTGCTTCTCGGCGTCAGATTGAGAGGCTGGAGGACCTGCTGCGTCTCTACAACCGCGAGATTCAGCGACTCCAGGTGCGGTTCACCACAGGGTTGGGGAGGGGGGGTAGGTGGCTCGGCAGGTTATCTTTGGCAGTACAGATGGCAATCCCTCGAGTGAATGGGTGGGGAGAGGAGATGGCACAGCTATCCCTCGATTTACGAAAAAAAAACGCACTTAAAACGAAACGTTCTAAATCGGGACCAATTTTCCATTAATTAAATACAAAAATATAAGGAATCCATTTCAGACAGTCATTCCAACTGTACTCCTAACCTAAAAATACAATATACCTCCATAATTTTTCACAATACAATAATAAGAAAGAACATGAATATTAAAACGATTGGTTAATAATTAATTAATTTAAACACTTTTCGGGAAACTCTCCAAAGGATCTGCTGCATGTTGGAATCCCTGGCAAGGTGGCGGCGTTATTGCTGTCGCTGCCGGGACACCGTAACGCTGTCGCGGATGGATGATGCAGCCTCCTGGGTGGCTTCTTGTTTGATAATCTTGTGGCGCGTGCCGTAGAGAAATTTCGTTCGCGCGGAAATTCGATTTCGTTAATCGAAAATTGTCCATAATTTGTCAGTTGTGTTCACGCGAATTCGTAAACCAAGAGTCTGTTAAGGCTACCCAGGGGATCTGTGTGTATGTGCTAACAGTGGTGGCTCCAACAGTCTGTGAGAGGCGACAAAGGGGAGATGAGTGTTTGTGTGTGCTGAAAGCACTTGCCTCAACAGTCTGTTAGAGGCTACACGGGGGGCCTTTGTCTTTGCGCGTGTGTGTGCGTGCAGGAGCGAGAGCTGGATCTGGACGAGCTGGGCCGCGATGACTCGTCCTACGTGCAGGAGCACCAGCTGAAGCGCAAGATCATGAGCATCTTTTCGCGGCTGTGCGAGCTTAAGGGCTGCACCAACATGACGGGGCGGGTCATCGAGCAGAGGCTCTTCATCAAGTGCACGCGCCACCCTGAGGTCAACCGCCACGTGGAGCGGCTCATCAACAAGCCGGGCTTCTTCCCCGACCTGCAGGTGCCGTTGCCCGCGCTCGCGCGTTCACGTTCACACACCGCAACGACAAACGACAACGTCAACAGCCGCGGTGGCGAGATGTTATCTCCCCCGTCTGGTGTGCGGGAGATCGTGGGTTTGATCCGAACCCTGACGCCTGCTGTATATTGCTATGGGGTACGTACATATATATTAGAGTTTGCGTGTCTCTCTCCCCGTGGTCGTGTAGATTTTTCTCCGTTTCCCCTGTATTTTACTTCCACATTTAGAATGAACAAGCATTTAGATTATTTGGCTGCTATACATTTCCACGTGATAAGCCGCTTCATTGAGCTTTCATTTGTGGTCAGGTCGCAACTGATAAAATAACTAATAGCTGAGTGGGCTTTACCTTGTAAAATTAAAATAGTTTAGTTCATAATTTATCTGCCTTTCGCCACTAAGTGGTGGTGATGTCACCATGGTACTTGTGTTAGGCCTTCTCACTTTGAGACTCGCTGCTGCTGGCAGGTCACGGGACACTCAGGTGGTGGCATGGGTTAACGAACTGAGATCACCAGCAGAGGCACTGTGCCCGATACTTTGCCAGCTTGCTGCATTTTATCCGCCCGGCGCTCTGCCTCCTCCAATCATCGGTGCTTGCTAACGGCACTTTCCCCGACGGTCTGTTAAAGGCTACACGGGGGATTGATTAGCGTGGTTGGCCACGTACCGTGCGAAAGAAGTTCAATCTACATACGGTACATCTTGATCTTTTTGGTGGCCTGCAGGACGTGAAGGGAGTGGTGCGTGCAACCAACCAGCGCTACAACCTCGGCCTGTCTCCCCGCGAGGTCCACAACGTCTCCCTTGACGCCTTCCGGTGAGAATCCCCCGCCCCCCCCCCCCACCACAATTCGCTGCTCCACGACAATTAACGATGCTAATGAACACCCCCGGTGTTCGCGCCACCCTTGGGGTGTGCGGCTATCGCGAAGGCCGCTATGTTATAAGAAAGAGTGAATTCAGGGGGGAGCGACGATTGCTCTTTGTGTAATCCCCATTGCGTAATGAATTTGCGGTGCGACTTTGGCAATATGTGGACCGCGACGTTGGCTCACCCGTTTCTAATGACGACCAGAGGGTTCTTTAGCGTCCACGATGAAGCAGACGGCGTGTGCGTGCGTATTTCATGGTTGACGCGCAACGCAGTATTAACCAGGGCGGATTGCCAGATTCTACTCGCAAGCCTCTGCAGCGACCGCGCGACTGCCGGAGCCATTCGTTCACCCGAGCCATCAACTTCCCGTCCCCTTGTTGTTAAGTTCTCTCACGGCACTTGCTCCGACACTCTGGTAAAGACGATAGGGCGTCTTTGTGTTTATATGGGCGTCTTTGTGTTTATATGGGTGTCTGGGAGCAGTCTGCATGTATGCTGTAGCGGGGTACAGCAGGTTCGTGCACTGCACCATAAATCCGGCTCATAGCCACCACCAGTGACAATTTTCTGACAAGGTCCTGGGGCCTCCTCCCCGAGGGAGGCATTGTGTTGGCGACCCCACCTTATCGTGACCCGTGTGCCGGCCATGATAGGTTGCTGCTCGCTAACAGCGCTTGCCTATTGAAGGCCACACGGGGGATTTCTTTCTTTGCCTTGACCGCATACGCAGCGAGGCATGCACCAAGCTGCAGGAGCGACGGCACCTGGATCTGGTGTACAACTTCGGCTGCCACCTAACGGAGGACTTCAAACCCTCGTGCGACCCGGCCCGCTACGACGGCGAGCTGGAGGCCAAGCTGCGGCGCAACCGCGTCGTGGCCCTGCAGCACCTCGAGGACGTGGTGAACAAGTACGCAGAGCTGGTGAGCTCCCCCCCCCACACACACCCCCACCCCCACACCACGTGTAGTGTGAACACGCGTTAAACGGGGGGATTTGTGTGTATGCAAGTATGTTGAACTTATTTCGCACCGTACGTAGCCAACTGCTAAGTGGAAGTGCAGTGGAAAGGACAACAAACTAAACACAAAAAGCAGTTCTCAATAAGTGAGGTTGTCAAGCTAGATGATGACGACTTAAAAGTGCATAGCTGCCGGTTGCTTCCTCATATTGGAAGGAAGAGTGGTCCAGACGGCCGCAGAAGCGCACCTGAAAGCACGTGATGCTGTGACCGTCTTTGTTCGATGGCTAGCCAGCAGCCGCTGCGAATGTGTGTGGTGGTGGTGGTGCCGGGTCTTGTGGTAAGATTTACTCAACTAGCCGTTCCTGCCGATTGAATCGGTAAACTACCGATTTTGAAATCCTTTTCTAGCCATACCGTGCTGCTCCGTAGACAATTCATGAATTATTTTCTTTGATCGCTGTGGCCAAATTGCATTCTTTCTGATATATAAAATGTTAATGTATATTTTTTAATAGAGTGATTATCTTACATTTCCTGTACTTTGTACTCGTATTTTAAAAAAAATATATTTTTTCTTTTTCTAACTTTCTCACCCGCCCCGACTGAGCATCGGTGAAAAAGAGCTTCATAGCTCATTGTATTTCTCCAGGATAAAAGAATTATTCGGATTCTGATGAACCGAATTTGCCAAACGTGTGCGCATGGCGTTCTGCCGGCCATGTGAACCACTCGTTGCGGGGACGGTCCGTTACGACATCCGTTGTGAGTTCTGGGATTAGTCTCCCCAGCCTTCTTGCGGGATTGGTGCCATCTGCTGTGCTCGTTGGCGGCGGTCGCTCCACCTCCCGTCGCCGGTGTGCGCCCGTGCCGCCTAGTGGCCTTGCCGCGGGCGCTCAGAACCCGCTCGCCTCGCCGAGACGTCGGCTCCGTCTCTTGCTCTCGCCGCTACGTCTGCCCACGAGTACCGTCGGAACATTTCGGCTATTTGGTCGGCGACCTTGCAGTGGCTTGCCGTGTGACGACGCGGTAAACGTTGTCGTCATGTATGTTGAACTTCTTTCGCACCGTACGTAGCCAACTGTGCTGTTATTATTAATAATGACAATGGAGGTTCCGCGGTTGCGAGATTTTCACCACTACGCCTGCTATACAGGAGTTTGTGGGTTCGATCTTGACCCTGATGCCTGCTGCATATTTGGAGTTTGCATGTTCTCCCCGTGGTCGCGTGGATTGTTCTCCGGATTCTCTAGTTTTTCCCTCCAGATTTTGAATCGCCATGCGGTTAGATTATTTGGCTGCTATACATTGCAACGTGATAAGACACTTCGTTGAGCTGTCATTTTGTGGCCAGGTCACTTCTGAAAAAGAAGCTAATAGCTCAGTGGGCTTCACCTGATAAAATAACGAGTTTATTTTTAAAAGTAATTGCTTATCTTTCCTATACTTTGCACTCCTATTGTGTTTTTGTTTTGTTTGTTGTTGTAGCTTTCTGACCCGCCCCCTACTGGGCATCGGAATCCTCGAGTATAAATGAATATTCCGATGATGATTCTGTCTCCCCAGTGCTGATGTTTACTACACACCGCTATCATTTGTGGTCAGGTCACTTCTGAAAAGAAGCTACATAGCTCGGTGGGCCTTACCTTTAAAATACAAATAGTTGATCGTGAGTAACAATAAAAATAATCGTGATTGTTATTTCCCGATCCGTTCTCCGTGTCTGTCGGTGTCCCGGTCCGCAGGAGATTCCAACTAGCGAGCCGGACAAGCAGGAGCCGGACAGGCGAGACGGCCGGGATAGTCGGGGCAGCAAGGACAAACAGCCTCGCCGCTTGAAGTTGCTTCCGTCCACCTCGGCGGCGTCCACCTCGGCGTCCACCTCGGCGTTCACCTTGGCGTCGGCGCTCACGAGCGACGGCCACCTCAACCCGGATCCGGACGAGGAGACGGTGACCGTCGCGCCGCTGTCCTCTCGCCCACGCGAGCTCAAGGGGCAGGAGGAGCAGCAGCAGCAGCGGCAGGAGGAGGGGAAGCAGTGCGATGAGGCGGATGACCATGACGATGACGAAGAGGATGAGGACGAGGAAGATGAGGACGATGAGGACGACGAGGACGACGACGATGACGACGATGAGGAGGAGGACGAGGAGGACGAGGAGGACGAGAGCTCCGAGCCAGATGTGGACATGGAGCTGGAGGGGATGGAAATGAACGGAGGTGAGGGCGCATTGCCCCAACACAGAGTTGCTTTCCTGTTCAAGTGAGCGTTGAGACATCGGTGTGCATCTCCCGCTTTACAGTGCCGAGCCAGCGGTGTCAATGCCACGCTCGTATGGCAGAGATGAGGCAATCCGTAGGACAAGCGTTTTTGACTTTCCCACAAACTTGTGCCCTTTTCTTTGACTCCTGCCGAGATGGCGAATCACCCCCCCCCCCTCCACCACCGAATCAGGATTTGAACTCTCAACCTTTCAATTGCGTGCCGCTCTCTCTGCCGCTGAGTCGCCTCGACGCTCATTGAGAATGCATTGTTCGCAATTCATACACGTGCAGCAAAGTCCCCCCCCCCCACCTTGAAACTCGTGGAGTCTGAGTCTGTGAAACACAGCAGAGCCTTTCTTTGTGATTACAATAATAACCTTTATTTTATAAAGCGCCTTTCATGTTGAAATATCTCCAAAGCGCTGTACGTAAAAATAAAACTCCAATCACTGTCCCTGCACTTATTAGATTTGAGTGATTACCATGTGTACTAAATTATTGTTTTTAGTGAAATGTGTGATGATGCACCGTTTAATCCAGGGATGATGTTTGACTGGTAGCTGTCCTGCCACATCTCGCGTGTGTGGGCTCTTGGGGGCTTGTGTTCTTATTTGCAGCTTGGTTTATTTATTCATAATACTTAACAAATCACTTACCCAGTAGAGCCACACTCAGTCGTAGGACTCTTTTTCAGGATGGTCCTGCTTTGGGTTTTTATTTCAAGATGTTTTGAGCCAATTACTGAGTGCCCATTGTACAAGTGGGAAGGGGGGAGGAAAGCGGAGCTCCCGGAGAAAACCCCCCGACGCCTTGTGCGAGGGGGCAATGCTTTATCCTCCATACAGATGGAAAGGGATGGCTATTAGTCCACTTGCTGTACCGCCCTCTCCTGGCGACCCAGGGATGTGGAAACTCGATACTTCCCATGGGAAGGGAGTTCAGCAAGATTTGTGCGGTGATCCCCCAACCCTTGCCGATGCCTCCACGGCGCTGGGTTACAGGCAGCCGCGTGCGGCGGCGTAGCCCCTATCACCGCCCAGCTTCTGGCCTATGACGCGGCTCAGGTCAGGCGTGAGCCGCTCAGTTACTCCAATTAAACGTTAACCATTAATGTTATGCATTATATAGTTTTGCATCAAACTGGGACCCATATCTTCATACATGAAGAAGGGTCTTTGCCAATAAACATCTGGCAGTTCACCGGTATTGGTTCAAGCAAGCCGAACTGCTGACGAGACACTTAATGTCGAAACCAATCCAGCACTCCCAGAAGCCCATGTGGCTGATGGGATGTGTAATTATATATGTTATTTTCCTGGAGGAATCGTTACATGGAGTGGCCTAACCGATAAGCAAAGTGTTAGTTTGTTTCTCAGTCCATTTGTCCAGGTGAGGGTCGCGGTGGCAGCACGTTGAGTCGGGCGGTTCAGACCTCCCTGGCGACAGATTCCAGCTCTTCCTGGGGAATCCCCGGGCCTTCCCACCCCAGCTGAGCGACATAGTCCCGCCAGCATTTTCTGGGCCGGCCCCGGGGTCATTTTGTTGAATTTTGCGTGCGGATGATTGTTTCATCCGTCGTGTTGCTTACGTTTGGTATCTGGCGTGACGCTCTTGGTATTTGGATGTATTATGGATGGATGCCCCAAGTGGCGCGTGGTGCATTCCCCACACCAGGTGAGTATATTCATCAACTCGCACTGACCGGCCTGGCAAAGTATGCTCACGTAGCTTTAACGCAGCTTCAAAGCACTGTCCTCGGTCACCTGCCGCCCTGAATTCACCAAATACGATGCCAGCGGGGGGTAGGCGTAAGGGACCGTCAAGCCTGATGGCACGTCCACCGAGGAAATGCAGCGATGAAATCGGCCGTATGTGCAGGTGCGAGAGGTGGATTAATCACAGATTTGTGAGGGATGGTTATTATAGCCACTGTAGATGTGGCTTGTAGAGGCTTTCATCCAGCAGTAGATTGATGATGAATGGATGCAAGTCATGTATTAGTTGTTGCTTGGATGTGGTTCTTTTGAATGATCTGGTTGGATTAATTCAGTTGCTTGTGTGTGTGCTTGACATCTCTAATCCAGTTCCATCTGATTATATTTATGTAGAATCCTCTTGTGTCTGTTTGCATCCACCCTGTTTCTTGTATTAGGCAAATGTATATCCATACATGAATAGTTGGTTGCAACCTGTTGGTTGCTTTATCTGGTTGACTTGTCACACCTAGATCCATTCATCTGCCTGCTTGAACCCAGTTTTTAATCTGAATTTTAGTAAAATCTGGATATTTGTTTCTGGTTAATCTGATTTCGTGTATCTGGTAAAAATCTGACTTGGAGTAGATTGAGTCTGGTTGCTTACATTTATGTTTAATTGAAACTAGTTGCTTGTACCTGGTCCAATCTGGTTGCTCAGATATTCTAATGAATTCTGATTATGCTCGGACACCCAGTAAATGTATTTATGTTAATGCTTTCACACCGCACGTAGCCAACCGTGCTAATCGGAGTTGCAGGGGAAGGACAACCGAAAGAACCAAAGAGTAAAGAGAGTAAACTAACCATAAAAACAAGGAGTTCTAAATAACTTAGTTTTCGATCTAGATGATGATTTAAAAGTGCATAGCTCCCAGTGTCTTCCTAATATCGGAAGGAGGGCCTTGAACAAGTTTTTTAGCAGTAGGGGGGCGATGTCGCTACTGTGTTTGTGTGTGTGTGTGTATGATCCCGATTGAGTAATTTGCAGTGTAGTTTTTCAGCATTGATATTATTTTGGCCAATACGCTATGGGAGTAGGAAACGCGGAGGAAGCCCATGCAGGACAGGGGGAGAATATTCAGCCACCATACAGAAAAGCGCCCGAGCCTGGAGTAGAACCCATCCCCTTCTTGCCCGGAGACACGAGCACAAGCAGCGTGACCACCACCCTGCCGCCTATGAATGTGCTTTAGTTGTTCTGGTTGGTGTGCAGCCGATTGAGTCCGGTTTGTATTCACTTTTTTTTCAATCTTGTTGCTTGCACTTGGTTGCAGGCAAAAACTACGATGAGGAGAAGGAGGGAGAGGATGGAGAAGAAGAGGGGGAACTGAAGCCATCCGAGAGCGAGGAACCCACCTCGCCCCACGACTCCGTCTCCAGCAAGGAGGCCACCTCGCGGAGGCACCGAGATGGCTCCGCCAGGATCAACGGAGGCTCCGCGGCAGAGGAGGCGGTGCCGCTGAGCCCCGCAGCGGAGGAGGTGGGGCCACAAAATTCCACGGGGGTGGCGGCGGTGGTGGTGTTGACGCGGGTCTCCACGGAGGAGGTGGCGGTGCTCCTGAACCCCACGGTGGAGGTGTTTGCACGGACGGATGGCACGGAGGTCACGAGCACCGCTCCCAGGGTTGTCTCTTCGGGGGAAGTGAAAGACTGCATCTCTGTGATGGAGGTCAAAGACTGTGTCTCCAGAGCAGAGGTGAGACACTCTGACCCCAGCACGGAGGTCCCAGATACTGTCTCTACAGCGGAGGTGAAAGAGGCCATCTCCACGGTGGAGATAACAGACGACACGGACTCCTCGGTAGAGTTTATGGACATTGATTCTGTGACAGATGTCACAGATGATGTTCCTATGGCAGAGGTCACAGATATTGACTCGACGGCGGAGCTCCTGCAGAGCGAGACTCGTGAGGTGGAGGAGTTGAAGGAACTGAACAGCCAGCCCCCAGCGGAGTTTGAGGAACCCACTGCAGAGCTGGGGCTGGCCGTGGAGCGGCAGGAGAATGTGGCTCCGGAGTTGGGCTGTGGCAATGGAGGCCCCAATGTGGAGCTGGTTGAAGGCCCCAAGGTGGAGATGGCTGAAGGCCCCAAGGTGGAGCTGACTGGAGGCCCCATTGTGGAGCTGGTTGAAGGCCCCAAGGTGGAGATGGCTGACAGCCCCAAGGTGGAGCTGGCTGGAGGCCCCAAGGTGGAGTTGGCTGAAGGCCTCATGGTGGAGCTGGCTGAAGGCTTCATGGTGGAGCTGGCTCACAGCCCCAAGGTGGAGCTGGCTGGAGGCCCCAAGGTGGAATTGGCTGAAGGCCTCATGGTGGAGCTGGCTGGAGGCCCCATGGTGGAGCTGGCTGGAGGCCCCATGGTGGAGCTGGCTGGAGACCCAAAAGCGGACGAATCTTCTTGTTCAGCAGAGAGGCTCTTATCCACGGTGTGAGGCGCATGCACCTGCCACGTGGACGTCACGTGAACAACACGTGCACACGTGTCACGCACATAACACGTACACATTGACACGTACACATTAACACATAACACGTACACATTCACACGTACACATTCACACGTACACACGTTCACACGTACACATTCACACGTACACACGTACACATTCACACATAACACGTACACATTCACACGTAACACGTACACACGTACACATTCACACGTACACACGTACACATTCACACATAACACGTACACATTCACACGTACACACGTACACATTCACACCTAACACGTACACATATACAAAAAAACAAAGATCCCCGTGTAGCCGTGAACAGTTTTTAGGGGCAAGTGCTGTTCGCGAGCACCTATGGCGATCGGCATGGCATTTCATTGGGGTGGGGTGGCCACCACCATGTTCAGCCTTCTTTGTCTCACGAGTGCTGTTGTTTACACACTGCACCATGTGCTCATTTAAGGCCGAGTCAACTTAGAAGAGGCTTAGGACCGGTTAAAATATTCGCCAGGGCTATTATTTGTGAGCGGAAATCAAACTGGAGTCACCGGATTAATAGCAAAGTGCACTACCGCTGCCCACCATTCGCCACTAAGCGGTGGTGACATCACCGCAGCGGTCGTGCCGAGCTCGATGCACTTTGGGACCATGTGAGGCGTGGAAGGCTCTCAGCTAGCAGGTGGTCACGGGACAGACCCAGGTGCTCTGGGTTGACGGACTGAGATTGCTGGCAGATGCAGCAGCAGTGCCCCCCCCCCCCCACTGTGCCAACATTTCGTGTGATCCTCCCTGGCACTTCCCTCGTTGTGAGCGTCGCTCCTCGGCTCTCCGTTGTTGTTGGAGGGCGACGTCCTCCGACTGCCCAGTCGCACATCCTTTATGAGCCTCCTCCACACAAGGGGGACATGCAAACAAACACACGCCCATCCACACACAAGCACTCAGACATACACACGCGCAGACAAACACTCGCTCGCACTCTCTCTCTCACACTTTTCACCGCCCAAGGATCCGCTGGACGCTATTTGATTGGTCTTTTGGTGTGATGACGTCACTGCCCCAGTCCCTGGCCGTGCTTGGCCCCCAAGCCGTAATTCAATGTCTTACGAAGCCAGCTCGGCATGGCTCGGTGTCGGCTCGGCTCGGCAAATAGCCGGTGGAAGAGTACCGGCATCGTGGTAAAGATGTTCCAGTATAAAAAGGTGATTAGTGAGGCTTTCTTGGTGTCTTGTAGGCGTCCAAGTCAGGACTGGCAGCTGAGAATGACGTCGCTGCCACGCCGAGTGGCAGTGAAGTGCTGGAGGAGGTCTTCGGGACAGAGATCCCCACCGTGGAGAGGGTTCCCAGCATGCAGGAACTCTCCAATTCAGAGGTCCCCAGAGCGGAGGAGTTCCCCAGCACAATGGAGGTCCCCGACACGACGGAGGTCCCCGGCACGACAGAGGTCCCAGACGCGGAGGAGGTCCCCAGCGCGGAGGAGGTCCCCAGCGCGAAGGAGGTCCCCAGCGCGGAGGAGGTCCCCAGCGCGGAGGAGGTCCCCAGCATGGAGGAGGTCCCCAGCGTGGAGGAGGTCCCCAGTGCGGAGGTCTCCAGCACGGAGGTCCCCAGCGCGGAGGAGGTCCCCAGCGCGGAGGAGGTCCCCAGCGCGGAGGAGGTCCCCAGCGCGGAGGAGGTCCCCAGCGCGGAGGAGGTCCCCAGCGTGGAGGAGGTCCCCTTATCTAAGGCGGTCCCCCTCATGGAAGAGGTCACCAGCACAGAGGAAGTCTCCGTCGTGGAGATCTCCAGCGAGGATGGCATTCCAGACAAATGTTTGACGGTGAGCCGATGGTGAAGGCTTGGCGGGTAACGGACGCGCCTGTTGGCCCATTTAAAATCAGTTCTTGCGCTCATGGCGCACACGCTACATCGCGCTCCTACGAATTGTACGGCCGTGTTCTGAATATTTTTTCGATTTAAAGCTTTCGTGACTGCAGGGATTGATCTTCTTGGTTCTTTCGGTAAAGTCACGTAGAAGGGAAATTACATTTTTTTTTTTAATGTTTTTAGAAAGTTATTTTTATTTCCCTTCTACGTGACTTTACCGAAAGAACCAAGAAGGTGTTCTACGTATTATAACATGCTCCGGAAAGTGATTGAGGTGCAGCCCCAATTTTTGCCTTTAAAATACAGGAGGGAAATGTATTTAATAATCCAGAGAATACATGATTACACGCACGCATGTGGGCGCTTGTGTGTGGCTGTGTGTGGCGTAGCGGGTAGCGCTCCGCGCTACGAATCCGGCGACCCGCGGTCGATTCTCACTCGCGACCAACACCAGTGACGTTAATCTGAACCAGTTCTGGGCCTCCCCTAGGTCGACACTGCCTCAAATGAGTACCCGGTGCGGTGTGTAAACATCGCCACTCGGGAGAGAAAAGGCCGCCGGGTGTGGTGCTGTATTACTTTAGGATAAATACATGTACATTTTTATTCATATGTTGTTTTTTTCTGACTTTATGTGAACGAAAAGACACAAATTTGCCCATTTTCTCATTGAAAATGGATACATTTCAAAATATCACTGTCCTGGTCACAAAAGCAAAGTTTGTGGGGAATAACAATCGCCATTTTCTGTAGTTTTGAGGCGTAAGCAATTAGGAGATAACACTTCCTACCTAGGAACAAAACAAAATTTTTGTTACACAGTGTAATCCAATACCGTGGAAGCGAGGGTTGTGGATCACACAATTGTTGTCAAACTGCCTTCCCCGTGAGCGTCGAGGTGCCGTACCCAGCAGCAATGTGAACCAATCTTACTTCACCTGTACAGGGACAGAGTGTTGCCCACTCGAAAGCGTGCAATTTCTCCGGTCGCCGTTCCTTGCTTGAACACATCTTAACGTACCGTGTGTGGCTCCTTCTTGAGGCGATCTTCGAGGGTGGCGATCAAACGCCGGCGCTGCCACCGACAAGTGCCCAATTTGAATCTTTCTTTAAACTGGAGGAATCCGACATTTGGCCATCTCGGCAAACTAAAGTAAACTAATTTTATTTTAAATCTTGACCTAAAGCTTTCGTGACTGCTGGAATTCATATTCTTTGGGTCTTTCGGTAAAGCCACGGAGATAGAAAAATGTTGTTATTTTTTCTATCTCCGTGGCTTAACTGATATGTTATTTGACCAGGGAAGGCCCACAGAGCTACGTAGCTCTTTTTCTAGAAGTGACCTGGCTACCACAATTGATAGCGCAACGAGAAGTGGCTTATCATCATCATCATCATGTGGATCTTTATAGCAGCCAAATACTCTAAACGCGTGATGTCGATTCTAAATGTGGAGGGAATACCCGAAGGACCCAGAGAAAAATTCACACAACCACGGGGAGAGAGAGAGACACGCAAAATCCAAATATATAGCAGGCGTCAGGGTCGGGATCGAACCCACATCCTCCTATAGACCCGGCGAGGGAGTTAATATCTTGCCACTGTGGCACCCGCTCTGTGTCCTCCCCTCCTCTCCTCCTCCGCCGCCGCCGCCGCCCTCTTCCCTCGCAGCACCGGCTGGTGCCACTGCGCCCGTCGCTGCACGAGCACTCGTACAGCTCCTCGCAGACGGTGTCAGGGGGCCGGTCGGCCCACGCCGCAACGGCGCCACTCTGCTCCTCTCCCATCCAGTTGCAGCGTTCCGGCACCCGCAACTGGCAGATGGCGCTGGCGTTGTCGCCCATGAAGCCGGCGGGCGCGGTAACCGCCAAGGCGGTGCAGGTGGCGCCCATCCGGGTGCTGCCCGGCCCGCAGAGGCCCAAGCCGGTGCCCACACAGTCGGAGAGCGCGCCGTCGCTCCTGCAGGCCGGGGTGGTGCGGTGTGCGCACGTGGCGGTGGAGCGGGCGGCTGCCAACAGGTGTCTAACTCATTCCCTACCCACCACAGTGTCATTTGTGTTACACAGCGTCCCGCGTGTTACACAGCGTCCCGCGTGTTGCGTAGCTTTCGACGCGTTACACGGCTCAGCGAGCCTTGCTAGGTAAAATAAAATTAATAGTAGTAGGCCTACTCCATCTCCCGCGTTTAACTTCCCCCCCACCTCCCTTTCCGCCCCTGCCGGGCTCCCCCCACCTCCCCCCCCCCTTCCCTGGCCAGCCACCAACAGCGGCTCAGCAACCCAATTCTTCTGGATCTCAGGGAGCTCCCTGGCCGCCCCCCGCTATCGGGGTCCGCATCGCCATCCAGGCTTTTGTCTGCCGCCGGCAAACCGTACAAGGTAAGGGCGCCGGTTGGCTGCCTCTCTCTCCTCCGTCATCTCACGGTTGGCTACGTACGCTGCGATAGAAGTTCAACATGCAGATCTGACCTGCGTCGCGCGCACGGTCGGCCACACCGCCACCTAATGCGCCGTATCGCCTATCGTAGGCCTCGCTGATGACACTTGCCCCAACGCTGTAAGGCCGCACGGGGGATCTTTGACTCGTGTGCACCTGTGCGTGTCATGCGAAGGTGAGCGTGTCAACGCAGTGCGTTCCTCAAGACATCATCGTACTCTCGGACTCGGACTGACCGTTGGAGACGTGCACAGTGATGGGAGGGTGAGAGTCCGTGAAATGGCCGAGCGAGTGCGGCGAGACTCGTCGGCAACGGCAACCTGGAGCCGTCGAGCATCTCGGCATGTCAACCACACGCACGCCGCACGCGCACAAAGATCTGTACAGCCTTCGGCAGACTTGGACCGAGTGCTGTTAGCGAGCGGCACCTGTGACGGCCAGCACGGCACAGCGCGCGGTGTGTTGGGTGGCCCACGCCGTGCCCGGCACCGTTGTCGGTCGGGAGCAGGAATCGAACTCTGGTTGCTGGATTTATGGCGCAAAGCGCCAACCACTCTGCCCACGCTTCCCATAGACACGGATAAACACACAGAGACAGGCAGACAGAACAAACACAGACACACACACAGACACACATTCACAGACACACTCACACAGACACACTCACACAGACACACTCACAGACACACTCACACAGAGACACACACAAACACACACACACAGAGAGAGACACAGACACACTCACAGACACACAGACACATACAGACACACACACACATAGACACACACACAGACACACACACACAGACACATGCAGACAGAACAAACACACACACATGCAGACAGAACAAACAGACACACACAGACAGACACACACACGCAGACAGAACAAACAGACACAGGCAGACAGAACAAGCACAGACACAGGAATGCACACATGGACAAAGTACACCACATAACAGTCGGCACACCGATATACACGGACACAGGCATACACACACACAGCACACAAGAGACACGTGATTTTTTTATAGTTAAAATAAATTCTATTTTGAAATGTGTGTGTTAGTGTGTGTGTTAGTGCGTGTGGGTGTGTTAGTGGGTGTGTGTTAGTGCATGTGGGCGTGTGTGTTAGTGCGTGCGGGCGTGTGATAGTGCGTGTGGGCGTGTGTTAGTGCGTGTGGGTGTGTGTGTTAGTGCGTGTGGGCGTGTGTGTTAGTGCGTGCGGGCGTGTGTGGGCGTGCGTGCGGGCGTGTGTTAGTGCGTGTGGGCGTGTGTGTTGGTGCTTGTGGGCGTGTTAGTGCGTGTGGGCGTGTTAGTGGGTGTGTTAGTGCGTGTGGGCGTGTGTGTTAGTGCGTGTGTTAGTGCGTGTGGGCGTGTGTTCTGACTCGCACCAATGTGTCTTTGACCGCTATTTATTTGTGTTTAAGTACAGGAAAGGGGAGGGGGAGCCGCATAGTTGTGATTGGCTGAGATGGGGTAGTCGTCGTCGCTGATTAGCCAATCATAGTGCTCGGACACACGTGTAGGTGACACGCTATTAAATGTAGGCCAATAGGGTGCAAAACAAATTGGACAAAGATACCAGAAACAATACAAACGAGACGGTAAAAACGAGAGAGAATCGATTGTTGAATCAAATCCTGGAAAGTCATGGAATCGTTAGCGGGAAGTTTGTGAGGAGCTGAATTGTTATAATATTTTTGTATGGCGTCATTCATGTAAATCGCATTTCGGATTGCTGTAGAATTTGCTTCGCCGCGCGTGTAAAACCGCAGACGAGGGGGGGGGGGCGGCCACAGAACCAACCACTGCTGCCTGTTTAAAGTTCCCAAGAGCTGCGGTCCTGCGTCGGGATGTTTGACCACCTCCACTCGTGAGCGCGGCGACACGTGGGAGGAAAGCCGATTGCACGGAGGAGACTCGCGCACGCTCGAGGAGGCCCGGGGATGCGGCACCGCTAACTTCTTCCTCGCGCGTGCGATGCGTGGATGGGAGCGGTGTAATTGACTGTATATGTACACGGTGCACATGGGCGTCTCCACTGTGTATATTCTGTACATAGCCCGTCTGTTTGAGTAGCGAGAAATAAATGAGCGTGGTTCCACGTTGCGCTGCGCTGCACTGTCGGTGGGAGAAACTGTTGAGAGTGAAGTGGTCCTGACCCTCGCGTTCAAGCCGTCTTCTCCTCCGCTGCTACACAGCGCCCGCTTGTCCCAGCCTGATTCTGGGGACACGCTCGGGGCGTACCAAGCTCGGGGCGTACCACGCTCAGGTACCACGCTCGGGGCGTACCACGCTCGTGTACCACACTTGTGTACCACGCTCGTGGCGTACCACGCTCGGCGTACCACGCTCGTGTACCACACTCGGGGATAACCTCGCGACGGCCGAGTCCATGCGTCTGCGTGGTTTCCCCAACCCCCCCCCCCCTACCATGTGTATGCGGTGCCACCCCGGGTTGCGTGACCAACACTGATGAAGCGCGTGGGGCGACGGACGTTGGTGGCGTCCAGTTTCCTTTATTCAAATAATTTTGAGGAAAGTAGAAAAACTAAATGCGAAACGATGGACAAACGGGAGTTTGGGGCTACTCTGGAACGCCCGCATGGCTGCGCAAACGACCCCCCCACCGCCACGCTGTGGCTCACGGGGGTGGTGGTGCTACAACGACAACATGAAGCTGCAACATTGCGAGCGCAGGCTCGACCCTTCATTAGCTGGTTCTGGTGGCGGCGCTTGTGCACAGGCCCTGGTGGCGGTGATAGTGGTGGCGGTGATAGTAGTGGTGGCGGTGATAGTGGTGGTGGCGGTGATAGTGGTGGTGGCGGTGATAGTGGTCGTGGCGGTGATAGTGGTCGTGGCGGTGATAGTGGCGGTGGTGGCAGTGATAGTGGTGGTGGCGGTGATGCGGAGATCCAAATTTGCCGGAAAGAGCTGTCTACGCCTCGCTGGTGCAGCCACAGCCATTAACTTCCAGTGGCGGTGGTGGCGCCGGTGTTGCCACCAGCGCTGGCGGCGGTCGGCGGCGATTAATGAACGAGAGTTCCATTTCACCAAGAGCAGCGCCTGCTTTTGCCGGTGGCCGACTCGACCATTAACTCCCGGCGGCGGTGCTGGCGGCGGTGGCGGCGCTGGCGGCCTGGTGCAGCGTCTCGAGGTGGCGCCGGCGCTCCTTGGCGCGCGTGACGGTGGCGCGGAAGAGGCCGCAGTAGAGGCGCACGGCGCTGGGCGAGTCGTCGTTGCCCGGCACGGGGAAGGTGACGATGCTCGGGTCGCAGTTGGAGTCGACGATGCCCACGGTCGGCACGCTGAGCTTGGCGGCGTCGCGCACGGCCACGTGCTGCTCAAACGCGTTGTTCTGCGTGCCCAGGAACACCAGCAGGTCCGGCAGACGCACGCCCACGCCTGCGTGGGGGAGAGGAGGGGGGAGATGCGGGGGGAGGGACAACAGGTCGAAGTGACGTGAGCTCGTGGGCCGTGCCCATCCCATGGCCGCAAGTTCCCCATCCCCGGCACTCGGGCAGCGTTCGCTCGGAGCGTGGTGGGGGAGGGGCAGGGAGGAGGGCTGGCTCACCGTACTGCACCGGCGCGTTGGTGAGCAAGCCCCCCTGCCAGTAGCGCGCGTGGGCGAACTCGCCGCACGCGCGCGCCGTCTCCTCCACGAGGTGCGCGTGCTGGCGCGCTCTCGTCACGAACAGCACGGCGCCGCCACGGTACGCCACGTGCGCCGTGAAGTTCAGCGCCGACACCAGGTGCTCCAGCGTCTGATCCAGGTCGATGATGTCTTGACCCAGCCGGCAGCCGTAGATGTACGGGGTCATGTACCTGTTGGAGGTGGAGTGGGGGGGTCAGAGGTCAGATCGATTCGGGTCAAGTTGCATCCGTCGCTAAGCCACCCATGATGAGGAGCAGCTGGGGCTCCAACCGAGCCGCAGACGTTGCTCCTTCTAGAGGCAACACTTTCGTTTGTAACACAAAGGGGTGACTGCCCCTTCCCCAGATACAGCCTCAGGTGGTGACCACCCAGCTAACTATACAGAGGAGTTACTGCTACGAAGGGTCGGGCCCTCACTCGGGTCCGCAACCACGTACAATTGTGGCCAGGTAACCCAACCTATGGCCCATACAGTAAACCCATAGAAACAGATATCTGTAAACATCTATCGAGATACATTAAAGACAGCCACATTGTTACGATTGGACCGCAAAGTAAACTGCTGTGTGGCGAGCAGCAGCAACAGAACCTCACCATTGGCATTGAGTTCACGGACGCAGGGCCATCATAGCGAGAAGACTATCATCTGTGTGTGAACGTGACAATCTCATCCGAGTGGTGGTGCAGGGTGGCATAAAACCACCACCACGTTGACTTAACCCTAACGAGAGACACGTGGGTGGCATGAGGAGGAGGAGGCTACCTGTTGCGGCAGCCGCGTTTGTGGCCCAGGTGGACGCGTGCCGTGAAGAGGTCGCGCAGGGACACGAGCTCGGACACGCGGAAGAAGTCCGGGTGCTTGAGCGGCTCCTCCAGCACGCGGCGCTGCCACTCGGCCTCCCGCTCTGCCACGCAGACACCACATGCGTACAGACACCACATGCGTACAGACACCACATGCGTACAGACACCACATGCGTACAGACACCACATGCGTACAGACACCACATGCGTACAGACACCACATGCGTACAGACACCACATGCGTACAGACACCACATGCGTACAGACACCACATGCGTACACCGCATGCGTACAGATGAAGATCCCCCGTGTAGCCTTAACAGACTGTTGGAGCAAGTGCTGTTAGCGAGCAGCACATGTGAAGGCCGGCACTGTGGCACAAGAGGGCTTGGTGAACACCACGCTCGGCCGCCTTTGTCTCCCCAGTGGCGATGTTTACACACCACACCGGGTACAGACACACACACATGTAGACACACCGCACCAGGTACACACACACACACGTGTAGACACACCGCACCAGGTACACACACACACATGTAGCAACACCGCACTGGGTACAGACACACACAATGTAGACACACACACACATGTGTAGACACACACACACACAATGTAGACACACCGTACCACACTGAGCCACACTCTCCTGGAGCCTCCGTCCCCTCGTTCTCGCTCCCCACCCCACACCCCCCACACCCCTCACCCCCCCCACACCCCCACACACACACACCCCCCACACCCCCCACACACACCCCCCACACCCCCACACACACACAGCCCCCCCACCCCCCACACCTGCCGGCGTGCCGCCCCCACGAGCCGTCTCGAGGCCTCGCTGAGCCGGGACGGCGGCGAATGCGGCCGCGCCGCTCCTCCTGCTCCCCCCCGCCGCTCCGGACGCGCCAGGGAGCCGGCCGGCCAGCCCTGCCAGCCCTGCCCGCGCGCGGGAGATAGAAACAAACCGAAGCGACTTAGTCATCACAAACGATAGCTCCACGAAGCGGCTTATCGCGTGTGAATGTACAGCAGCAGCAGACACATTCTCTATGCGCGTGACGTTTAGAAACGTGGAGTGAAAAAAAACCGGAAGACCCGGAGAAAAATCCACGCGACCACGGGGAGAGAGACGCAAACTCCAAATATACAGCAGCAGCAGCAGGGGTCAGGGTCGCGATCGAACCCACGACCTCCTGCACAGCAGGCGAGGTAGTTAACGTCTCACCACCACGGCGAGGACACACGAAGCCATGAACCACAAGACATCAATGATGTCGTCAAGGAGCTGAAATCATCACGTGAGCTGCGTCATCCTCGCAGCAGCTTCTGGCTGCTGCCGTTGAACAATGACGGTCACCACATCGCGCACTTCCAGATGCTCTTCTGTGGCCGTCTGGAACGCTCTTCCGTCCGATATTAAGAAACCACTGGAGCTGTGCACTTTTAAATACTGCAGAATGTAAACTCACTTCTTCCTCACTTGTTTAGTTGGTTGTCCTATCCCCCGCACCTCCGATTAGCGCGGCTGGCTACCACCACCACGACCGGTACAGAAGACGTGCACTGGCTTGCTCTGATGGCCGCTGTATAATTGGAGTTTGCCTCTCACTCTCTCTCCCCGTTGTCGCGCGGATTTAGCATCTCCATTTAAAATCAACGTGTTGAGTATTCGGCGGCTAAAGATGTCCACATGACAGGCCACGGCGCTGAGCTGTCATTTGTGGGCAGGTCAATTCTGAAAAGGATCTACATAGTTCAGTGGGCCTCACCTGGTAAAATAAAGACATCGTTTAGTTTATATTTGTAGATACAAGGCGCAGGTTCGTGGGAGGGGACCCGGCAAAGGGGTCACAGGGAGAGGGGTCACAGGGAGAGGGGTCACAGGGGCAGGCGGTATCCAGGGGAGGGGAGCCAGGGGAGGGGACACTAGAAAGGGGACCCAGGGGTGAGGGGACCCTGGGACAGGGGGCTCAGGACTCAGGGTGAGGGGACCCGGGGAAGGGACCCCCAGGGCTCAGGGACCCCAGGCCCCAGTGGGAGGGGACCCGGGGAAGGGGGCTCAGGGACCCCAGGGTGAGGGGACCCCTGTGGAGGGGCCCCTGTGGGAGGGGGCCCGGGAAGGGGTCCCCGGGACTCGGGGTCTCTCACCACGCAGCGACCTCCACGCCGACATGACGGGGGCGGCCATTGCTCCGACGTCACTCTCCCACACGTGACCGCGCGGCAAGCGATGCCAGAATCTGGAGGGAAAAACCCTCCGCAATGAACCAGCACCATCGGCATTGCTCTTTCCACTGCTAGATTAGCCCCCCCCCCCCCACGGAGGTCATGGGGTCACTAGACCATACTTCACCACGCTGGTCTGTGCGGGCTCTTTGACGGCTTACGCCGACCTGCCAACTCACCCCGTGCTCACACTCACCCCCGTGCTCACACTCACACCGACCTGCCAACTCACCCCGTGCTCACACTCACCCCGTGCTCACACTCACACCGACCTGCCAACTCACCCCGTGCTCACACTCACACCGACCTGCCAACTCACCCCGTGCTCACACTCACACCGACCTGCCAACTCACCCCGTGCTCACATTCACACCGACCTGCCAACTCACCCCGTGCTCACACTCACACCGACCTGCCAACTCACCCCCGTGCTCACACTCACACCGACCTGCCAACTCACCCCGTGCTCACACTCACACCGACCTGCCAACTCACCCCGTGCTCACACTCACACCGACCTGCCAACTCACCCCCGTGTTCACACTCACACCGACCTGCCAACTCACCCCGTGCTCACACTCACACCGACCTGCCAACTCTCCCCCGTGCTCACACTCACACCGACCTGCCAACTCACCCCGTGCTCACACTCACACCGACCTGCCAACTCACCCCGTGCTCACACTCACACCGACCTGCCAACTCACCCCGAGCTCACACTCACACCGACCTGCCAACTCTCCCCGTGCTCACACTCACACCGACCTGCCAACTCACCCCGTGCTCACACTCACACCGACCTGCCAACTCACCCCGAGCTCACACTCACACCGACCTGCCAACTCACCCCGTGCTCACACTCACACCGACCTGCCAACTCACCCCGAGCTCACACTCACACCGACCTGCCAACTCTCCCCGTGCTCACACTCACCGACCTGCCAACTCACCCCGTGCTCACACTCACACCGACGTGTGCTGTCTGTCCACCAGTTGCCACTGCTGTGCACCAGCCGGCGCTATTACACTACATGGTGGGGAGCCATGGCACAGCGGAAAGCGCACCTCACTAGACGCACCCAGCAACCCGAGTTGGATTTCTGCTCAATAACAGTAGCGAATATCTGAACCGGTCGTGGTCTTCCCCTAGGTCGACTCAGCCTTAAACGAATACCTGGTGTGGTGTATAAAAAGGGAGACAAATGCAGCCACCCACCCCTCGTATACCGTGCTGGTCTTCAAAGGTGCTTGCAAACAGCACTTGCCCCGACAGTTTGCTTAGGCTACACAGGAGATCTTCGCCTTTTTATGTTAAAGGTGCGTGGCGCAAGAAATTGCAGGGCTGCACCTGTAGCTTGTTCGGTATCAGACACAGATGTGTCACCACGGTGGTGAATGTGAACCGTCTCGCCTGGTCCACAGGTCGTGGGGTCGAACCCGACCCTGACACCTGCTGTAGATTTGGAGTTTACAAAGTCTCTCTCCTGATGGGAGCATTGATATTTCTCCGGGTCCTCTGGTTTTTCCCTCCACATTCAGAATTGACGTGCGTTTGGAGTATTTTGCTGCAATCAATTTCCACGTGATCAGCCACTTCGTTGAGCTGTCATTTGATATCCAAGTCACTTCTGAGAAACAGCTATAGGCTCAGTGGGCCTTACCCGGTAAAATAGAAAATAATAATACAAAATCCAGTAATTTTGACTGTTCAGAAACATCGGCCAGAGTTGGGCACGTCGCTGGGATTAGGGACAATGGTTGGCGGTGAGAAAAACAACTTGAGCGGCATCCAAAAGGAAGGATTGTGCCTTAGAGGACATCCACGGTGAAGATAGAGCGATGAGATCAGCTCGGTGGGCGCTGGTTAGATCGTTACATCGCGCAGCTCCATCCTATTCCCCGCTCGCATCTTCATTTGATCTTTGTGATCCCGGTCTGCCTTCAATAATTGCTATCAGTGCACAGGCCCTGCTTGTGTATGTTGCATTTATTTTGCACCGTACACAGCCAAGCATGCTAATCATTTTTTTATGTATCGATGTAGGTTTCACAGCTTGATTTATTCGAGAAGCTCTGAAAAACTGCTCTTTGGGGATAGCCATGGGGGGCGCTGCTTCTGTGAGCGCTGTGAAGGAGATGGGAGCAGCGCTCGGCACGGATGTCCAGAAAGGGCAGCTTTCAAGTAAGAGCATTTCTCAATCGATTCCTTTATTTCAGCGAAGCCCGCTGTACGCTGACAGACACAGGACCCGGGCAAAAAAACTGTTGGTCTTTGTTCATTTACAGAGATTTGTAAACTCAATCACACGCCCTCCTGGCGAGTCCCAAGGACTGCAAACCCCCACACTGTCCCTGGGTATAACCCTTGGTTCATGATTTTGGTATATTCGCCACCACCCCGACAAGAACCCATTCCACCCAACATGTCATTCCTCGCCTGTTTAACCTCACACAGTTGATGGATCCCATCAACCTCCGTTAACCGCACAGTTGCCTCCCTCCTGCTAACTTCCTTTAACCTCCCACAACCAAGTTTGTACGTGTGTTGAATTTATTTCGCACCGCACGTAGCCAACCGTGCTAATCGAAGGTGCGGCTAACGCACGGTCGGTCAACCTTCACACAAACATCTTGCTGAGGGCGCGGCCCAGCCTGGCCGCCTCCTCCCTCTCGCGCGCGCGCACCCCCTGCATGGCGGCGAGCACCGCCGCGTTCCTCGGCTCCGCGCTCAGCGCCAGCTCCAGGTCGGACCTCGCCGCCTCCAGCTCCCCGAGCTGCGCCAGCGCCGTCGCCCGCCGGTGAAGCCACTTGGCCGAGCCCGGCACGAGCTCCAGGGCCCGGCCGCAGCTCTCCACGGCGTTGCGCGGCTGCCCCAGCCGCAGCTGGCACGCGGCGGCGTTGGCGTAGAGGGCGGCCGCCAGCGGCCGGAAGCGGTCGGCGGGCAGGCGCGGGGGCCGCAGCGGGAGGAGAAGGCGCAGCGCCTTGGCGTATCGCCACGCGGCGGCGCGCGTCGAGCCCTCCGAGAAGCGGGCGGCGCCGCGCTCCTTGTGGTGGAGCGCGCGGGCCCAGCGCGCCTCCGCGTCCATCTCCCACCACTCGGGCTCGCGCGTGAATCCGCGCAGCTCCACCCGGAGCGGCGGCGGCCGCGGCGGCGCAAGGCGGAGCCGGAGCTCGCAGACTTCGCCGCGCCGCATCGTCTCCAGGCACCGGTCGACCGCGTCGACCGCGTCCGTGTCGCCCTCGCCCACGGTCACCTGGAGCCACACGTCCAGCACGAACGGGAACGACGGGCACGGGCTCCCGGGGCCGGGGGCCGTGGAGTCGAGACCGGAGCTCGGGTCGGCGTCGGAGGCGCTGGGTTGAGGGTTGGGCTTGATGGAGACGGAACCGGTCACTTTATCGGTCGAGCCAGGGTTGAGGCTGCAGCTGGCGGAGCCGGGACTGGAGCTCGGCTCGGGGTCTGTGGAGCTGCTCCCGAGATCGGCGAGGTCTGCGACGCTCGGGTTGGTATCAGAGTATGTGGAACCGGGATTAGGGCAGGTGGAGGCGGACCGGGAGCCTCGATCGTTGGGGTTGACGGAGCCCGCGGCCGCCCCCGGCGCGAGGCTAAATCTGACGAGGCAGCGCGCGCCGTCGCGCGGCCTCCGGAGCCCGTGCCCCGGCGTGATCTCGCGCTTCGTGAACACGCCTCCCGGGCACCGCCACTCGCCTGGTGCCGACTGCTCCTCCATGAAAACCTCTGGGGGGAGACACAGAAACATTGGGGGGGTGTGAGAGACGGGAGATAGAGGGGTCTTCATTTCTTGTATGACTGATGTAGATGCAGAGCCACTGCAATTTCATTCAGGTGGTCAAGCCAAATAACCGTGTCGTGAGCAGCCGAGTGGATCGCTGTTGTGATGTCGCCTTCGTATGTGTGGGTCGGGCATCGCGTCATTATACGTCGCATCAGGTATCCGTACCTGCCATGGGTCATGCAGCGGATGCGATTTAGGATGGAGCATGAGCTTCGTGGAAGGTCAAAGCCAGGGGTATCTTGTGTTGGGTCTTTCACAAGGCGGTGTTTGTGTGCAAGTTCCTTTGAACTCCATTCAGGTCTCCAAGCTTCATCGGGGTTCAATTTGTATTACTTAAGGTGAAGCGCACGGGTCCAAAAGGGCTCACGTATCTTCAAGCGATGCCGAGGGACGTTGAAGTTCCTGATGGATGGGAATGGATGGGGAGAGAGGGGAGATCACACAAAGCAAATGGGGACCCCGACCAAGCGGGGGGGGGAGGGAGACGCCCCCCTTTGTGGGGGGAGAGAACCCCGAGAGGCGAGCGGGGAGTCTTCGGGGCGAGGGGGGGACCCCACGAATATGTGATTCGAGCCTAGGGCGACACCAGATAAAGGGGCGCCCTGATTAGGGGACCCTGTGGTGAGGGGACTGTCGAGAAAGAGACTTTGGGGAAAGGGAGCACGGGGAGGGTAGGGGGACCCCTAGAGAGGGGGGAAAGGGGGTCTCGGACCCCGTTGAATGGGTTCGGTAGGATTCTTAGGGTTCTACGCACCGTGGTGGGATGTGCAGCCGCTTCCTGCGCGCCGCAGTCACGGGGGGGGGGGGGGGTAGTTTCACCCGTCGCGTTTGAGTCGCCAGTCCGCAGCTCTCAGCTCGCAACTCCCACGCGGAGCCGGCGAGACGCCGCGTCCCCCCCCCCCCAGAGCTCACCTGGCGAGACGCCGCGTCCCCCCCCCCCAGAGCTCACCTACGAGACGCCGCGCCCCCCCCCCCCCAGAGCTCACCTAAGAGACGCCGCGTCCCCCCCCCCCGAGCTCACCTACGAGACGCCGCGTCCCCCCCCCCCAGAGCTCACCTACGAGACGCCGCGCCCCCCCCCCCCAGAGCTCACCTGGCGAGACGCCGCGTCCCCCCCCCCCAGAGCTCACCTCGCGAGACGCCGCGTCCACCCCCCCAGAGCTCATCTACGAGACGCCGCGTCCCCCCCCCCAGAGCTCACCTACGAGACGCCGCGCCCCCCCCCCACCCCAGAGCTCACCTGGCGAGACGCCGCGTCCCCCCCCCCCAGAGCTCACCTACGAGACGCCGCGCCCCCCCCCCCCAGAGCTCACCTGGCGAGACGCCGCGTCCCCCCCCCCCAGAGCTCACCTCGCGAGACGCCGCGTCCACCCCCCCAGAGCTCACCTACGAGACGCCGCGTCCCCCCCCCCCAGAGCTCACCTACGAGACGCCGCGCCCCCCCCCCCCCAGAGCTCACCTGGCGAGACGCCGCGTCCCCCCCCCCCAGAGCTCACCTACGAGACGCCGCGCCCCCCCCCCAGAGCTCACCTGGCGAGACGCCGCGTCCCCCCCCCCAGAGCTCACCTCGCGAGACGCCGCGTCCCCCCCCCCAGAGCTCACCTACGAGACGCCGCGTCCCCCCCCCCAGAGCTCACCTGGCGAGACGCCGCGTCCCCCCCCCCCAGAGCTCACCTGGCGAGACGCCGCGTCCCCCCCCCCCAGAGCTCACCTACGAGACGCCGCGTCCCCCCCCCCCCAGAGCTCACCTGGCGAGACGCCGCGTCCCCCCCCCCCCAGAGCTCACCTGGCGAGACGCCGCGTCCCCCCCCCCTCAGAGCTCACCTGGCGAGACGCCGCGTCCCCCCCCCCCCAGAGCTCACCTACGAGACGCCGCGTCCCCCCCCCCCAGAGCTCACCTGGCGAGACGCCGCGTCCCCCCCCCCCAGAGCTCACCTACGAGACGCCGCGTCCCCCCCCCCCCCCCCAGAGCTCACCTGGCGAGACGCCGCGTCCCCCCCCCAGAGCTCACCTACGAGACGCCGCGTCCCCCCCCCCCCCAGAGCTCACCTGGCGAGACGCCGCGTCAACCCCCCCCCCCCCCCCAGAGCTCACCTACGAGACGCCGCGTCCCCCCCCCCCCCCAGAGCTCACCTACGAGACGCCGCGCCCCCCCCCCCCCAGAGCTCACCTGGCGAGACGCCGCGTCCCCCCCCCCCCAGAGCTCACCTACGAGACGCCGCGCCCCCCCCCAGAGCTCACCTGGCGAGACGCCGCGTCCCCCCCCCCCCAGAGCTCACCTCGCGAGACGCCGCGTCCCCCCCCCCAGAGCTCACCTCGCGAGACGCCGCGTCCCCCCCCCCCCAGAGCTCACCTCGCGAGACGCCGCGTCCCCCCCCCAGAGCTCACCTACGAGACGCCGCGTCCACCCCCCCAGAGCTCACCTGGCGAGAGCCTCTCGGGGCCAGGCCGCGCTCCACAATCCCCAGCGCGGATAGGCGCGGGCGCGTGACGAGTCGAAGGCCGCGGGTCACGTGATAGGCCGCAGCGGACCAATGGGAGCGCGGATGCTGTCCCGAGTGCGCTCCTACGCGAGAACCAATCGGGGGTCGCGTTGCTGGATGCAATTGGCCAATGGGAGCGCGCGAGAGTGGCGGAGACGGCCACATCGGCATGAGGGGCCTGGTCGCTGTTGCCATGGGGACGCCGCCTGCTCCTCGCCCGCGCTAATTGCCGCCTCGTCAAGGAGTTCGGCCTCCTCGTTACCTCCTCGTTACCGCTTCGTTACCTCCTCGTTATCGCCTCGTTACCTCGTGACCGCCTCGTTACCTCCTCGTGACCGCCACTGGAGTCTCGCCAGAGTGGAAAACATTCCCAGGTTCACGGCGCGTGGGGGACGGCGGCGAGAGAGGAGCGGAGTTTTTGAGAACGTCGAGAGTGACGTTTGTCTTGTTGAAGGTAATAACTTGACGAGGCTTAATTAGCGCTCATTAACGCCACTTAAGGCGGCCACACTTGGCGGCGGCGTCGTCGTCTTGAGACTGTGGACGTCGGGCGGGATGGTGGTTGTGTGTGAGGGAGGGTGGTTGTGTGTGAGGGAGGGTGGTTGTGTGTGAGGGAGGGTGGTTGTGTGTGAGGGAGGGTGGTTGTGTGTGAGGGAGGGTGGTTGTGTGTGAGGGAGGGTGGTTGTGTGTGAGGGAGGGTGGTTGTGTGTGAGGGAGGGTGGTTGTGTGTGAGGGAGGGTGGTTGTGTGTGAGGGAGGGTGGTTGTGTGTGAGGGAGGATGGTTGTGTGTGAGGGAGGGAGGGTGGTTGTGTGTGAGGGAGGGTGGTTGTGTGTGAGGGAGGGTGGTTGTGTGTGAGGGAGGGTGGTTGTGTGTGAGGGAGGGTGGTTGTGTGTGAGGGAGGGTGGTTGTGTGTGAGGGAGGGAGGGTGGTTGTGTGTGAGGGAGGGTGGTTGTGTGTGAGGGAGGGTGGTTGTGTGTGAGGGAGGGTGGTTGTGTGTGAGGGAGGATGGTTGTGTGTGAGGGAGGGAGGGTGGTTGTGTGTGAGGGAGGGTGGTTGTGTGTGAGGGAGGGTGGTTGTGTGTGAGGGAGGGTGGTTGTGTGTGAGGGAGGGTGGTTGTGTGTGAGGGAGGGTGGTTGTGTGTGAGGGGGGGTGGTTGTGTGTGAGGGAGGGTGGTTGTGTGTGAGGGAGGGTGGTTGTGTGTGAGGGGGGGTGGTTGTGTGTGAGGGAGGGTGGTTGTGTGTGAGGGAGGGTGGTTGTGTGTGAGGGAGGGTGGTTGTGTGTGAGGGAGGGTGGTTGTGTGTGAGGGAGGGTGGTTGTGTGTGAGGGAGGGTGGTTGTGTGTGAGGGAGGGTGGTTGTGTGTGAGGGAGGGTGGTTGTGTGTGAGGGAGGGTGGTTGTGTGTGAGGGAGGGAGGGTGGTTGTGTGTGAGGGAGGGAGGGTGGTTGTGTGTGAGGGAGGGAGGGTGGTTGTGTGTGAGGGAGGGAGGGTGGTTGTGTGTGAGGGAGGGAGGGTGGTTGTGTGAGGGAGGGAGGGTGGTTGTGTGTGAGGGAGGGAGGGTGGTTGTGTGTGAGGGAGGGAGGGTGGTTGTGTGTGAGGGGGGGTGGTTGTGTGTGAGGGAGGGTGGTTGTGTGTGAGGGAGGGTGGTTGTGTGTGAGGGAGGGTGGTTGTGTGTGAGGGGGGGTGGTTGTGTGTGAGGGGGGGTGGTTGTGTGTGAGGGAGGGAGGGTGGTTGTGTGTGAGGGGGGGTGGTTGTGTGTGAGGGAGGGTGGTGAAGGGTTAATTAATCGCCACCAAAGCCGTGAACTGTGAAGGCGACAGAGTGGCGAGAGGGGCCGCGGGCGAGAAGATTCGTCATTGGGCTCCCTCGAAACTCACGAATAACACCGATGACAGGGCGGCACTGCGATTGTCTTAATGCGAGGTGCAGTGCTTGAGGCCGTGAGTGTCGTCGTTGTCGCTGTGATGAAAGGTTGTTGATGTTATTACGACGAGTGTCGTGGTCGCTGCGGTGTCGCTACTGCTTCAGGAAGTACACGCTGCTTAATACAGCAATGACATTGGTTATTGTAGTTACCTTGACTTAAAGCTTTTCTTTAGTCACTTTATTTTCATTTGTATTCTTTTATCGTTCTATCTACGTGACTTTACCGAAAGACCCAAAGAATATTGCAGTTATCGGCAATTATTGCCGCCGCCACCACCCGGAAAGAGTGCTGTTTCAATGCAGCAACAACAACCCTCGTTAACCTCCATAGCACTCGGGACGCAGTCGGGACGCAGGCGCGAGGGAGGATCACGGTTCGCTCGCAGTGCGTGGCCTTGAACCCCGACACGTCGTTCCGTGTCGCTCGCAATGCGTGGCTTGGCAAGGGGACGTACAGTGTGGACAATAGGCGACGATTCGGGCAGTGACCTTTCTGTAGAGCGCACGCACAGAGAGCTGTTGAAGTTACCCGGCGGCTGTGCTCCGCCTGTCACTGCCGCCTGCTGGGCAAGGCCGCTGCTGTTCAGTCTCTTCCCTTCTCCATTCTGTCTCCACCCAGACCTCGGTCTGCGTTCCATCTCTGTCGTCAGTTGTTTGCATGACGTGTCCTGCCACATTTCACATTTCCGCCTTCACAGCAACAGCAGCATCGTAGACGTCTCAAGTTGGACATGAGTTGCACGGTCGCTTTGTCGAGACGAGAGGCACGAGAATGTGTGGTGGAGAGTATCATGAGATGAGAGGGGAGAAGCAGGAGAGTGCGTGGAAGGTAGTAGAGTGAGGGGAGAGAGAGGTAAGATCGGTATTGGCTAGTCCATTGACACAAACCATCTCTATTATTAAGGGTGACCTACATACACCACTGCTCTGATTTCTATTTACAGTCCTTCATTGCTGTTGTTTATTTTACGGATTTAACTGTTGCCATTATGGTGACCCAGGTCTCAAATGAGACTCCTATCCGAGCCTGGGTTCTCACCTGTTTAAACAAAACGAACTGATAACTGGAACACAAAGCAATGCAATAAACATGAGATGAAGGTCAATAACCCAACCCTGTACACGTGGAAGACGTCACTCGTACCCCACAGGGGGTGAGAACTCGAGCCGAATGCATGGCAGCAGCAGATCACGTCATTACTCTCTGTAGGTCTATTGAGCTTCAGGCTAGAGATGGGTCTTGTTTGACCAAACTCCACGCTGGTTCATGCGGGTTGGTGGAGAGGGGGGGTAGGACCGGTTCGGATATCGCTCGCCGGCTGGTGTTGGCCTCTGCCGGGAATCAATCTCGGGTCGCTGTCGTGAAGGCATCTCATCCCGGTTATCTGCGATGTACACATTCATCGAGTGGATTGACAAAGGGCTGTACATTATGACGTGGAAGCTGTTTTTAGGCGTAGGTCAAAAATAAGCAACACGTCTCTGACACTGGTGGAGGAAGGCAGATAGAGATGCATCTAAACTAAACTACGTTTTATTTTACCAGGTAAGATCCACTAAGCTACATAGCTCTTTTCAGAAGAGACCTGGCCACAAATGATAGCTTCAACAAGGGGCTTATCGCGTGGAAGTTTATAGCAGCCAACCACTAGAAATGCACTTCGATTCTACATGTGGAGGAAAAAGCCAGAGTGCCCAGAGAAAAATCCACGCTACCACGGGGAGAAAAACACGCACATTTCAAAATACAGCAGGCGACAGGTTTTCGATTGGACCCATGACCTCCTGCATACCAGGCGAGGTAGTTAACATCTCCTGGCCACCGTGGCACCCCAAGCTCACTGCATAGAAGCAGCGAGAGGAGATCAGCGGTGCAGAGGGTCGCGGTTCAAATTCGGGAAGGCCAACCTGGATATTACCATGGTGGATATTAGTGATGTAAAATGCTCGCCATCTGCTTGCCCCGACTTCATTCGAAGCGAGGTAGATGATTCATTGTATGCCGGCCTGCGGCACGGGACAAACTTTTACAAATGTGAAGCGAAAAATTACACCGCAAAAGTACTCAATTGGAATTACACACGTCTATATCCGTAGGTGAAACGGCATGAAAGTTGAATGTTGATCATGATGATCTCACTCTTATCATTTGACAGCTGACCCCCACCTTTGTCTGTGACGACCCCAGAACAACCCTCTCAGCACTGCGACCCTGAGCTGACCAGCGCTGCCCGTTGATGACGAAGACGGTGATGATGATGGCGCCGGTGGCAGCGGCGTGATGATATGATGGTCGTGTACAGGGATTGGGGGGGGGAGCAGTGAGAGGGGGAGCAGTGAGAGGGGGGAGCAGGGCGAGGGGCTCGGCGATGTTTGCGAAACTGAAGAAGAAGATTTCGGAGGAGGAGGGAGGAGGGGCCGTGCGGGGCCTCCCTGGACCGGGCCTTGCCGGGCGACTCCCGCGCACACTCAGCCGCGAGTCCCTCGCCTCCACCGGCGCCGACTCCGGGGACGACGCGGTGAGAGAGCCACTCTCACCGCACTGCACCCACTGTGTCCGTGTGTGTCCGTGTGGTGGCTCTGCGCCGTGTGGGGAGCGGTAGTGCAGCGATTAGCGCGCTGCGCTACGAACCCGGCGACCTGAGTTCGATTCCTGCTCACGGCCAGTACCGGCCTCAAATGAGTACCTGGTGCGGTGTGAGCACATCGCCACTTGGGAGGCCAAGGCAGTCAGGCATGGTGCTGGCCACCCACCCCCATGTGCGCCGTGTCGGCCTTCATAGGTGCTACTCGCAAACAACACTTGCCCCAACAGACTGTTAAGGCTATACACAGTGCCGGATTATCCTAGTAGCAAAAGTAGCATATGCTTCTAGATTTGAAGCTTTCGTGACTGCAAGGAATCATATTCTTAGGTTTTTTCGGTAAAGTCACGTAGGTAAAACATCAAAATTAATTAAAATAAAATAAAAACAAAAATCACGACGTTTCGGAGGCAACACAAGTCTCCGTCATCAGGTGGGACCGTCACAGCCGAATTAGCTGCATCAAGTGAGGCAATGATTCAAGAAGTAATCCCTTATAAGCAAGTTGAAGGGGGGAGGAGAGGGGGGGCTCATCAGAATGTGGTAGCCAATGAATGGAACGTATCGGGAGGGAGGGGGGCGGGGCTCAAAGACAGCACGGAGTGCTAAGTACAACGCATCGGGAGGGGGAGGGGGGGAGCGGGGCCAAAACAATGGACGACGGCTTGGACGCGGTTGCTGCTGCACACGCCAACACAATGGACAGAGAGGGGGGAGGGGAGGTCTGATACACATGATAGACAAAAGAACGAAAATGCCCACGTTTATACCAATGCTGGCTGAACAATGAAGAGAGCACTGCCAAAAAATAACTGGGGATGTTAACACTCGGTAAAGTAAAGTAAAAGTAAAATAGTGCCTGTCAGATAAGATGGTCCAAAAAAGTGTAATTAAGTCTTTTTTGCGTGGTTGATAACATCTTTCCAATGATTACTAAGTTTGTACCCATCATCACGGTTGAAATTATGTCTGTGTTTGTATATTTGTATGGCTTCGTGTACAAACCTTTGATGGTAGCCGGGAGGTTTGCAGAGAACCTTGGTCTCGGAAAAGACAATTTCATGAGAGCCCACCGAGTTGTAGCAATGATCGGTAACGGCAGAAGAATCAGTTCTGCCGTGTTTCAGATCTGACTTGTGCTCGCGGACACGATCAGAAACATGACGTTTCGTTTCTCCAATGTAGCAATCACCACAAATGCAACTCAATTTGTAGACTCCAGGATACTGTAAGTCAGGAACGACATCCTTCACAGATGGAATCAGATCACGGATTTTATGCACTGTACTGAATCGGACTTGGATCTTATGTTTGTTTAGAATTTTGGAGATCTTTTTGGTCACGCCTGCTATGTATGGTAACGTGATGGTTTTGGTCGGAGTTTCAAGTGGCTGTTTCTGTGTGGTGGGAGAGACAGCTTGGCGGATAGTACGGTCAGAGTATCCGTTCATCCTCAGGGCCCGATGTACATGTCTTAATTCACCGGTCAGGTGGTGTTTGTCAGAAATGCCATGGGCTCTGTGGTATAGCGTTTTGATGAGAGAATTCTTTTGAGATGGGTGGTGGTGGGAATCCGGTTTCAAGTAGGAATCTGTGTGGGTGGCTTTCCTGTAGACAGAATGTCCCAAGGATCCGTCAGGCCTCCTCTCAAACAGAATATCCAAGAATGGTAGTTTACCGTCTTTCTCCACTTCCATGGTGAATCTGATGGATGGGTGTCTAGAATTGATGTGGTCCAAGAAGTGGTTCAATGCTGGGAGGCCATGTGGCCAGATGACGAAAGTGTCATCCACATACCTCTTCCACAGGGAAGGACGCAGGGTAGATGTCTGGATGGCGTCTGATTCAAACTTTTCCATGAACATGTTGGCTATAACTGGTGACAAAGGGGAGCCCATAGGGGTACCCTCATTCTGTTTGTAGAAGGTGCCATTCCAGGTAAAATAGGTGTTGGTGAGGCAATGCCTAACCAGCGCAGGTGCATCAGAATTCAATCCATGTTGGACTAAGTCCTCAATTATTGTTAGGGTGTCCGGTACTGGGACTTTGGTAAACAAAGATACTACATCAAAGCTGACGAGGATGTCATCAGGAGATAGTACCATGTCCTTAACCATAGAGACTAATTGGGTTGAGTTGAGTACTGCCGAAGAGGTCTTGCCTGTGAAAGGGAGCAGAGTATCTGATAGAAAACGGGCTAGTTTGTACGTAGGAGAGTTTATCGTCGACACAATGGGTCGTAGCGGGGTGCCTTCCTTATGGATTTTGGTAAGACCATAGAGTCTGGGAGGTCTTGCCGCCGATGGTTTTAGAGAGGGACGTTTGCTTGGTTCGATTAGGGAAGTCGAACTCGTGATGATACTGTTGGTTTTCGTCGTTAGGCTTTTAGTGGGATCGTTTTTAATTTTGGAGTAGCATATGCTACGGGCCCCGCACTTTCAAGGGCCCCGCGCTAAATGCTTTCAAGCTATCAATTCCGATTCGGTGATTCTGCACTTGCTCTATTACTACAGTACTATACTGCCTTCAAGTTTTACGAACGACTGGGTGTTTAAGTTTAACGACTTGTCGTATTATCTGGCTGTATAGCAAATGAAAAAATACAATTAATTTACTATTCAAGTAAAAAATGTGTGTTTTAATATTCATGTATAAAAAAAAATTGTTTCCCTATATAACATAGGCCCTGCACTAGCTTAACCCGGCACTGGCTATACGGGGGATTTGTGTCTTTGTTGTGTGTCTTTGTTGTCTTTACTCTGCGCTGTGTGGCGAGTGGTGGCGCAGCGGTTAGTTCACCGTGCTCCAACTCAGCCACCTAAACTCGATTCCTGCACACGCTCACCAACATCGGTTACGAATATTTGAACCGGCCCTGGGTTTAACGACTTGTCGTATTATCTCCCCTTAGTTGACTTGCTCTTATATTAGTACCTGGTGCAGTGTGTAAACATTTCCACCGCAGAGACAAAGGCGGCCAGGCATGGTGTTGGCCACACGACCCCCTCTATTGGGGTTTTTGTGCGCCGTGCGTGTGACTGTGGGCACTGCGTGTGGTGTGCCACGCTTAGTCTCTGGATGGCAGCGCCTCCAGGGAGGAGCTGCTGGTTCTGCTGTCGCGCCGCACTGACCAAATCCGCAAGCTCGAGGCCAAACTCGGAGGTGAGACACACGGTCACGGGGTCACGGCGTCACGGTTAGGGTGGACGGCTCACAGGTCAGAGACGCTCAGCTGGCACCGCTGAGGTCCTGGCTTCCAATCTGGGTAATTGATGGTTTGTATGGTGATGGCAATGGTGATGTAGGTGGCAATGGTGATATGGGTGATGTCGACGGTGGTGATGTTGATGTGTATTTATGTTGAACTTCTTTTGCACGGTACATAGCCAACCGTGCTAATCGGATGATGATAATGTGGGCGTGATGATAATGTTGGTGTAGTTGCGATGTCGATGACGTCGATGTGGGTGATAACGTAGGTGATGGTGGCGATGTGGGTGATGTGCAGAGTGTGCGGAGCAGCTGAGGAACACAGCGCGGCTCAAGGAGAAGCTCGAGGCAGCGCTGGAGCGCCAGCAAGACTGTACGTGTCACTTTGTCGTCACCACCCGTCTAATCATCATCATCGTCATGATCCATCTTCGTATGTATTTAGAATTTCTTTGGCACCGTACGTAGCCAGCCGTGTCAATCGGAGGTGCAGGGGAAGGACAACAAACTAAACACAACAACAAGCAGTTCATCCTCACGATCCATCATCATCCTCGTCTGCATCATCGTGATCATCACGATGGTCACCGTTATTGCCGTCGTTATCGCCATCGGCCTTGTCAACATTGTTGTCGTTGTGACCTCTCGCCCCCACCCCTTGACCCTGTGACCCCGTGATCCTGGGCAGCCTCCATGAGGAAGATGCAGGAGCTGAATGAGTCCTACCAGGCCAAGCGCTCCAAGATGGCGGAGAACGCTACTCTTGCTCTCGAGAAGAACAACAAGGTGATGGTGGTGATGGTGGTGGCAGCAGTGGTGGTAATGACGGTGATGGTGATGATGGTGGTGATAGTGGTGGCAGCAGTGGTGGTAATGACGGTGATGGTGATGATGGTGGTGATAGTGGTGGCAGCAGTGGTGATGATCGTGATAGTGGAGGTGACGATGGCGGTGATGGGGATGATGGTGATGGCATTGATGGGGGTGGTATGATGGTGATGGTGGTGGTAACAGTGAAATGTGTGTATTTGGTTGCTATAAATTTGCACATGATATGCCATTTCGTTGAGCTTTCATTTGTATCAGGTCGCTTCTGAAAATAGTTATTTAGCTCAGTGGGCCTTAACTGGTAAAATAATTTAGTGGTGAATGGCAGATGTTGGTGGTGATGATGGTGATAGTGTTGTTGATGGTGGTGGTGATGGTGGTGATGGTAGTGGTGATGATGACAACAGCGATGGTGTTGTGGATGTAATGTTGATGATGAGACTAATGAGAATGACGTTTGTGTTGTGTTGAATGGTGTTGACGGTGATAGTGATCTAAGGGACTGCACATCTGTGAACTATCGGACAGCTGTGAAAAAGAGCTTCATAGCTAATGGGATTTTCCAGGATGAATAAAGATTCTGATGATGATGTGTTGTTGTCCCCCAGGAGTGGACGGAGAAGCTTGCGGCGATGGAAAAGGTGAGTGCCACCATGACATCCTTCCAGCTCGCTCACTCACAAACCTTCAGAGTGAGCATCATGGGTCCAACCACCACCACGTGATATTCACGTGTGTGGTGTCGTGTGTGTGCGTGCGGTGCATTCGGAATGATCCAACATCATCAGCCATGGTAACTCCACTACTGGATGGAGGCGTTCGCACATTGATGCGTATCATATTGATTATGCTGGGTTTCTGACGGTGTGTACGGTGTGCGGCGCTGTGGTGAGGCATGGCTCGGGTTGTGTGGTGTATTGTGGCATGGTGGTGTATTGTGGCATGGTGGTGTGGTGGTGAGATATGGAGCTGAGTGGACTTGCCGATGTCCGGTACCAGCGGTGTCAAGATCGGCCTTTATGTAGGAGGCTCGTGAAGGAAGCTACTGGGCAGTTGGAGGGCAGTTGCCCTCCAACATCAACGGAGGGCAGAGGAGCGATGCTCACAACAACGAGCGGAGCACCGGGCAGCTGAATTTCAGCGAGTTGGCACAGTTGGGGGGCACAATTGGTGCATTTTCCAACCATCTCAGTAAACCCATGGCACCTGGGTCCGTTCCGTGACCTGCCAGCAGCGAGAGCCTTTGACACTCCACGTGCCCTTGGAAGTGCACCTAGCCTGGCACTAGCGCCAGCGGTGACGTCACCGCCACTTGGTGGCAAACGGCGTCTGCTGCTGTTGTTGTTGTGTCACGGCGTGTCAGGAGAGGCGGGAGCTGGCGCTGCGCCTGGCCGAGTTTGAGGAGCGCAGCGCTGACTTCTTCCAGCGGCGTGACGAGCGCGATGAGCTCACGGAGCTGCAGCAGCAGGAGACCGCCAAGGTCAAGCACATGGTGCGACACCAACCTCCCGACCCCCGGCCCTGCCCTCCGATAGCTCCGTCGGTCTGCCCGTCCATCTGTATATTTTCAGTTTGCGGTGTCTCTCTCCGCATGGCAGCGTGGATTTTTATCCGGGTCCAGTTTTTCCCTCCACCTTCAGAATCGACGTGCATTTAAGTATTTGGCTGCTATAATTTTCCACGGGATGAAAAGCCACTTCGTTTGTGGCCACGTTACTTCTGAAAAAGCAATATAGCTCGGTGGGCCTTACCTGGAAAAATTAAAAGTTTAGTTTAACATAGACTGGGACGAACTCACGCAATTCACTGTTCGGCCGTCTGTGTATCGGTCCATCTGTCCCGTGTATCTGTCTCTACATCTGTCCGTCTGTTTGTCTGTCTGTATGTATGCCCTGTCCATCCAATTCTTTGTCGATCTGTTTGTCGGTCACGGGATGGGGGAGGGGGGTCTCGCTAATTATTGTTAATCATATCAACAGAACTTTAGTGTACAGTGAAAACTCGCTAAAGTGATTAAACAATTATTGTCATGCATATATCTGACTGAATGTGTGTGTATTTTGTTAATGGGGAGCGGTAGTGCAGCGGTTAACGTGCTGCGCTACGAATCCAGCATCCCGAGTTCGATTGCACTCACGGCCAACACCAGTGATGATTATTTGAACCGGTCCCGGGCCTCCTCCCCTAGGTCGACTCAGACTCAAATGAGTACCTAGTGCCGTGTGTAGTAAACATTACCACTCGGGAGACAGAATAGGCCAGGCGTGGTGCTGGTCACCCACCCCCTCGTGTGCCCGTGTCGGGCTTCGGAGGTGCTGCTACTTGCCAACAGCACTTGCCCCAACAGCCTGTAACAGCTATACGGGAGATATTTGTGTGTGTGTGTTTGTGTGTCAGCTGCTGCGCAAGGAGGAGGAGAGCCGCTGTCTGGGCGAGGAGGTGGCGAGCACCAGGCAGGAGGTCGCCGCCCTCCAGGCTCGGCTCGAGCGGGCGCAAGAGGAGCTGGCAGCGCTCCGGGCCAACGGCACCGCACTCAAGAGCGACAAGTGGGGGTCCCCCACCCACTCCCCCCCCCTGCCAAAGTGGAGGCCCACACCTCCCCCCTGACAACCCCCACACCCAACGCCCACCACCCCATGTCATCCCCCCTCTCACTTCCCGCGTCCGCCATCTCACCATGCCGGTAACACGGCTCTGGATTTGTGTGTCTGACATGTTTATTGTGTGTGTGTGTGTGGCGTGTGGCGTGTGTGTGGTGTGTGTGGTGTGTGCGGCGTGTGTGTGGTGTGTGCGGCGTGTGGCGTGTGTATGTTTGTGTGTAGCTCGTACCTGCGGCGGGAGCTGGAGGAGGAGCGCCAGCGAGGGGAGCAGCAGGAGAGCGCGCTCTCCCTACAAAACCAGCAGCTCTCCCACGAGCTGGCGCAGGTGGCACCGCTCTCCAGCATGCACACACGCCACACGCCACACACACGCCACACGCCACACACACGCCACACGCACGCCACACACACACACGCCACACACACCACACACACGCCACACACGTCACACACGCCACACACACACATACGCCACACACACGCCACACACACGCCACACGCCACACGCCACACGCCACACACACGCCACACGCCACACACACGCCACACGCCACACACACACACACGCCACACACACGCCACACACGTCACACACATGCCACACGCAGACATGTCACACACACGCCACACACGTCACACACACCAGTATGGTGGGGGTGAAAGTCGTGGTGGTGGTAGTGTTGGTGCTAGTGGTGGTGGTGCAGGTGGTGCTAAACGTGGTGGTGATGGTGTCATGGGGAGGGTGGTGTTGGTGGTAGTGTAGTGTTGGTAGTGGTTTTGTGATTACGAGGGATTGTTTATTTGTGTGGTTGTTTGTGTGTTTTCGTTGGCCTAGTTCAGCAGTTCATTGCTTGTCTGGTTATGTGAAGTGTTGGTGTGGCTACGAGTGGTTGTTTGGTAATGTTGTGCGGTTGTGCCGAGTCGTTGAGTGGCTGTGTGGCTGTGTGTGCAGGCCCGCCTTGCGCTGCAGGAGCTACAGGAGGAGCACAAGGCCCTGCGAGTGGAGACAGAGTCCCTGGGGCAGCAGGCACAGCAGGTGGGGGGTGCATGGGGGTCTGGGTCTGAGTTCAGAGTCAATCAGAGTCACTCTTTGGTTCTTTCGGTAAAGTCACGTAGAATAAAATAATAATTAAATAATTGCATATGACGATTCGATTGCAACACAAGCAATCCTCATCAGGTACAAATGAAAGAGAAAACAAACCTAGAGAGAGGCAAAACAGACACGGGAACACACAGACAGACACATAAGCAGAGAGAGATAACACAGAGACACACAGAGAGAGACACACACATAGGCACACAGAGAAACAACGCCTCTGTGTCGAGGCTACCGCAATAACGCTCTCAGCCTGGTAAAGAGCGATGAGCGAAACAAACGAGACAGCTTCATACGAGACGAGAGAACGAATTGAAAATTAATTGATGATTGAGTGATTGATTCATTGATTCGACTCGCCACGTCGCAGGCTACCAGGGAGACGGAGCAGCACTGCGCCATGATTGGTCGGCTCACGGAGAAGGCGACGTCGCTGGAGAGGAGGATTGCGGGAGACCTGACAATGGACCAACACACACAGGAGCTCCTCCTCGAGGTGGCTGCCTGACTCCTCCACCAGGGGACCACACCGCCTCCACCAGGAGACCACACCGCCTCCACTAGGAGACCACACCGGCTCCACCAGGGGACCACACCAGCTCTACCAGGGGCCTTGATACCTCCACGGGGGCCCATATTGGATCATCTCTATCACGACGTTGACGATACTGATGAAGCCGATGACAACGATTATGATGTTGTTGACGACGAACACGATGATGGCGATGATAATCACAACGATGATTGTTGATCACGACTTTGCTGACCGTAGTAATGATAACAGCGCTGATGATGTTGATGACGATAACAGTTGTGATGCTGCTGCTGATGATGACACTGCTGCTGATGATGATGACACTGCTGATGATTCGTTAACTCCAGCGGGCACGGCTGGAGGAGCGCCTGGAGGAGCTCTCCACTCGCCTCTCCGAGTCACAGGCCGTCGCCACGGCAACCGCATCCGGCTTGGAGCAGCAGGTGGGTGGGGGAGGGTGGCCGGGGAGAGAGGGGAGGGCGGGTGAGGGGGCTGATATTGATTGGAGAATGGATTGATGATGTGTTCAAGTCTCAAGTGTATTACGCTTATATTCTTTGGTTCTTTCGGTAAAGTCATGTAGACAGAAAAATAATAATACAAATAAAGTGAATAATTAACTCTATTAATTTTAATTTTTCTATCTCCGTGACTTTACCGAAAGAACCAAAGAATATGAGTTCCTGCAGTCACGAAAGTGACTGCAGGAACTCAAAATGTATTATGTTTAACCCAATGAGAGCTTGAGAGCCAGGCTAAAAGTATAATTTACCAGAGCAGGTGGGGTGGGAGTGTGTGGGTGGGTCATTTATTTGTTGTGTGAGTAGGTGGGTGAGTGAGTTGGTGTGTGGGTGATTTATTTGTTGTGTGAGTAGGTGGGTGAGTGAGTTAGTGTGTTATGTCGTACACACACCTCCACCCGACACGGCCAATTAGTAAGGTTGTCAACGTACCAATTTACGGCAACCAGCGTCGTCAGGCGTGTTACTTTTTCTATTTCGCTGGGGCACCTCGGGCTCTTCACATCCCACGCCCGAACACATTTTGAAAGGGCGGTGGCTGTCCCTGTACGGTGGTGACTCGCTGGCCCCTGGCCTGTGAGCCAGGGCCCTGCGAGCCTGGGGCACGAGTCTGCTGCTAGTAGCAGCGGGCGATGTTGCCGTGTGTGTGTGTGTGCGTGTGATCCCAATTTTATCTTGTGGGTCATTTAAAAATTTGTCAAATTTGGGACCTTAACGCCGGTACACGATGACCTACACTTGCGTATGATGGCATGCGTTGTTACGGTTAATACCATCGCCACCGCAGCATTAACCAGGGATTTCCGCCAGATTCGAACCTCGGCAATGAGCGGCGAACGCGCCACCGCTGGGCCGTGTCGCCGCGCTGCCGCGAGGCCGGGGACGCACTGCGGTTGCGGTGACACTGCCGTCGTGGCGTTGCCATTGTGGTGTTGCCGTGGTTGGGTTGCGGTCGGGTTGCGGTGTAGGTGAGGGAGTTGCGAGACCGTGCGCGGGAGCTGGAGGCAGCGGCGCAGGAGAAGGAGGAGCAGCGCGTGGGGAAGACGCGAGCTCGCGACGAGGAGGTGAGTGGCGGCGTGGCACTACGAACCCGGCGACACGAGTTCAATTCCCGCTCACCGCCAATGATCGTCTCAATCGGTCCTCGACTTTTACTGAGTGAACTGAGCCTCAAATGAGTACCCGGCGTCGTGTGTAAGCATCGTTGCTGGGGAGACAAAGGTGGACGGGTATGGTGCTAGCCACCCAGCCCTTCCGTTCTGGCCTTCATAAGTGCTACTTGCGAATAGCACTACTTGTCCCCAACAGAAATTAAAGGTTACTCGGGGGATCTATTTAGCTCTTTTTCAGAAGTGACCTGGGCACGAATGATGGCTCAAGGAAATGGCTGATGACGTGGAATTTATAGCAGCCAAATACTCTAGACGCACGTTGATTTTAAATGTGAGTGGGAAAACTGGAGAACCCGGAGAAAAATGCACGTGACCACGGGGATGGAGAGAGACACGCAAACTCCAAATACACAGCAGGCATCGGGGTTCGGATCGAACCCACGACCTCCTGTATACAGGCAAGAGAGTTAACATCTCGCTATCGTGGCGGCCGGGCGTGGGTGCCAGCCACACCACCCCCTTGTGCACCGCACTGGCCCCGCTCACGGCACGAGCCCCAGCAGCATGTGCGGGCTTCAGGGGGTCTCTGTGTCTGTGTGCAGCTGCGCCGCCTGCGCGAGGATCTCACCGCCACCAGGGAGGAGCTGACGCGTGCACAGAGGGTGGCGACGACGCGGGAGAGCGAGCGAGACCAAGCGGTGCACTCCGCACTGCAGACGCACCCACCTCGTCATTCACTACTGCAACCAAACCCACATCGTGGCTCCCATATTGCAGCAGCACCCACCTTGTCACCGCCCGCATCGTCACACTTCACTGCAGCACTCCCCACCTCGTCACTCCCCACCTCATCGCTACCAACTACAGGAACACTCCATTAGAGATCTCCTCCTACCTCCTCTTCACCCCCCCGTAACTCCCGTCTCACGACCCCATCCCTCCCTCGCCCCCCCTTCCTTCTACCCCCTCACCTGTTCACCTGTCCTCCGATCTTCCACCCCCCCCCCATCTTCTCAACACCCCCTCCCCCCTGCCCCCTGCCCCTCCCCCCCCACAGCGTGCGGAGGGAGAGGCCGAGCGGCGGCGCCTGCAGCAGCAGTGGGCGGCGTCTCGCCAGCAGCTGGGGGAGCGTGTGGCGGCGCTGGACACGCAGCTCGCGGCGCTGGAGACGGCGCGCGACTTCGACCGCACGGCCAGCCAGCACAGCCTGGTACGGTGAGGGTGGGGGGACTGAGGAGGCTGGTGGGGGCTGGGGGGCACTCGCAGACAAAGCAATTGAGTGGATACATCACTTGAAACTGAATCTCTCATCGTCGCTCTATACCAAATCGTCACTCCCCCTCCCTTGCACCCCCCCAACTCCCCTTATCCTTCCACCGCCCCATGGTGCTGCACAGGGGCAGCTGCAGGCGGAGGGCGAGGAGCTGAGGGAGCGAGTGGCTGAGCAGGAGGCCACGGCACGCACCCTGGAGGAGGAGCTCCACAGCGCCCAGGTGACGACACGAGGAGGGGTGGTCGTGGTGGTGGCAGATTCTGGTGGTGGTCTGGTGTGGTAGTGGTGGTTGGGTGTGATGGTGGTAGTCGGGTCTGGTGGTCGTGGTCGGGTCTGGTGGTGGTGGTGGCCGGGGTTTGGTAGTGGTGGTTGGGTCTGATGGTGGTGGCCGGATCTGGTGGTGGCCGGGTCTGGTGGTGGCTTGGTGTGGTGGTGGCCGGGTCTGGTGGTGGTGGCTTGGTGTGGTGGTGCCAGGTCTGGGGGTGTTGGCCAGGTGTGGTGGCGGTGACCCGGGTCCGGTTGTGTTTGGAGTTCGTCGTCACAGAGTGTGATACTCGATGTTTTCTTTCAGGCCGAGCTCACAGCTCAGAGGGCAGCACTCGCCCAGTCGATCTCTGACCTGGAGATGACACGGAGATGTGGGGATACACTACAGAAACAGGTGTGTGATGGCTACGTTTGCCTGGGTATACACGAGTACTTACACGTGTGTGTGCATACACACGGTAATGCAATGATTAGCGCGCTGCGCTACGAACCCGGCGACTCGAGTTCGATTCCTGCTCATGGCCAACATTAGTAATGATTATCTGAACTGGTCCTGGGCCTCCTCTAGGTCGATTCAACCTCAAATGAGCACCTGGTGCGATGTTTAAACATTGCCACCCGGGAGACGAAGGCGGCCGGGCGTGGTGTAGGCCACCTACCCCGACATGTGCTTGTGTTGTCCTTAACAGGTGCTCGCTACCTCAACGGCCTATTAAGGATAATTTGGGGGTCTTTGTCTTTGTACACTTGCATCAGACGTGGCCTGTCGTGCGGCTTGGCTTCTGCTGTATTACAGCGTAACACCAAGTATTTGAACCCTGACCCCTAATGCCCCAACCCTAACCCCCAACCCTAAACTCCTAGCCCTAATCTCTAAACCCGAACCGCTAGCACTGACCGTAACTAACCCTTTTGCCATAACCCAAACACCCTTCTCCTAACCATCATCTTTCGCCCTAACAATAACCTTTTAATCCTAGCCTTCCACCTATTGCAATAGGTGACGTTTCGGGCAATGGTCCTTCTGTATAGCACATGTGCTACTGAGGAACGTGTTGTTGAATCCCTAATGGGGCAGGGGGCTGGGAGAGGGGGGATGGTGGGTAGTGGGTAGGAGTGGTGGTGCAGACGTTCGTGCATGACGCTAACAACTAGGCACATTAGTCCAGTTGTTGACCGGTTTGGAGCCTCTCCTCCTCCCATTGCCAACCAGCGCTGACTGGCATGATGATGAAGTCTGGTCACACGAACAGCACGTGTGGGGATGCTTCCATGGTGATGCTGCTGCAGCCTTGGTAGTGGTGCACAAACGACAGACCACTGGAGCTTTACACTTTTAAATCGTCCAGATATAAAAACGTATTTCTTTCAAACTACTCTTTGCATTTCGTTTGTTGTCCTTCCCCCACACCTCCGATTAGCACGGTTGGCTACGTACGGTGCGAAATAAGTTCAACATACATATATACAAACCCTGTACACTAACACCCGGCCCTCTTCCCTTTATCCTATAAGCTTAACGCACAATCTCGAATGCGTGTTCTTAACCCCGGACCCCTTAACCTAACCCCCATACCCCAAAACCTAATCCCCAACGCTTTTAACACCTAACGCTAACCCATAACAATAACCCCCAAACCTTAACCCTGAGCCTTTAACAAGGCAAAGTGATTTCCTGCTAGAATGAGCATTGAGGCATTTGTTCTCCCTGCTTAAAGCCCTGCAGAGGCAGTGGGGTGGGAATTCCACATTCCTATGACAGGAGCGATTCTTTCCTTGGGACAAGCGGTAGTTGATCTCCCCCCCTGCGCCCCCCCTCCCCCCCCCCCCCCCCCCCACAGCTGTGTGAGCTGCAGGAGGCATTGGCGCTGGCGGAGGGGAGGCTGGCGGAGGCTCGGGAGCGCTGCTCCTCCACAGAGGCTCGGAGCTACGTGCTCGAGCAAGGTACGGATGGAGACGCAACAGCAGTATGAGCAGCAGCAGTAGCAGAAGTAGCAATAGAAGCAGTAGTAGCAGTAGAAGCAGCATTAGCAGCATCAGTAGAAGCAGGAGAAACAGTGGCTCTAGAAGTAGAAGCAGCAGTATCAGTAGATGCAGCAGCAGTAGAAGCAGCAGTAGCAGTAGAAGCAGCAGTAGCAGTAAAAGCAGCAGTAGAAGCAGCATTAGAAGCAGCAGCAGTAGAAGCAGCAGTAGCAGTAGATGCAGCAGCAGTAGAAGCAGCAGTAGCAGTAGATGTAGCAGCACCAGTAGAATCAGCAATAGAAGCAGCAGCAGTAGATGCAGCAGTAGAAGCAGTAGAAGCAGCAGCAGTAGTAGAAGCAGCAGCAGTAGAAGAAGTAGCAGCAGCAGTAGAAGCAGCAGCAGTAGAAGCAGCAGTAGAAGCAGCAGCAGTAGAAGCAGCAGTAAAAGCAGCAGCAGTAGAAGCAGCAGCAGTAGAAGCAGTAGCAGCAGCAGTAGAAGCAGCAGCAGTAGAAGCAATAGCAGCAGCAGTAGAAGCAGCAGCAGTAGAAGCACCAGCAGTAGAAGCACCAGCAGTAGAAGCAGCAGTAGAAGCAGCAGCAGTAAAAGCAGTAGCAGTGCTACTGTCCATCTCAGGGGTTAGGGGTACGGTAACCCTGACCCCTGACCTCACCGCCACCGCTGACCCTATCGCCGCCGCCCTCAGAGCTGCGCGCCAGCGAGGCGCTGGCGGAGGAGAGGCAGCGTGCCAGCGAAGAGGAGGTGGAGGAAGGGGAGGCAGCGCAGCCAGCGCAGGCAGGGACCGTGGGAACACATGGGGCACGCAACGGGACCCGGGAGGGGCCGGGGGGCGGCAGCGACGATGGTGGCGATGATGGCGCCACTGGCGCCGCCGTAATTACGGCCGCTGCCGTTGCCCGCACCGCTGAGGAGGAGGGGGCCAACTCGGCGCTGAGGATGGAACTGGCGGAGAAGCACAAGGTGAGCGGGGGTGGGGTTGGGGGTATGAGGTCACGTGGTGCCACACAAAGGTCACGTGACTATACTGTTTGGTTCTTTCGGTAAAGTCGCGTAACTTTACCGAAAGAACCAACGAGTGTGGATTCCTGCAGTCACGAAAGCTTCAAATCAAGATTGTCACGTGACTAGACACGGGGTTCTGTGACGAGACACGAGTTCGTGTGATGGGACCTGGTCACGTGACGGGATACGTGGTCACGTGACGGGATACGTGGTCACGTGCCGAGACACGAGGTCGAATGACGTTAAACGAAGCTACTTGACATGCTGTACGTAGCGCGACACGCCGTAACACGTCGTTGGCTGACGCTGGGTGTCACCGTACAGACCATCAAGCAGTTGCAGCAGCGCCTGGCGGAGCTCAAGAAGACTCTGCAGAGAGAGCTGGTGAGTGACGGCGCCCACCTGCCTACTAGTCCACTAGTCCACTATCCCACTAGCCTGCCTGCTAGTCCACTATCTCACTATCCCACTAGCCTGCCTGCTAGTCCACTATCCCACTAGCCTGCCTGCTAGTCCACTATCTCACTAGCCCACTAGCCTGCCTGCTAGTCCACTATCCCACTAGCCTGCCTGCTAGTCCACTAGTCCACTATCCCACTAGCCTGCCTGCTAGTCCACTATCTCACTATCCCACTAGCCTGCCTGCTAGTCCACTATCTCACTAGCCCACTAGCCTGCCTGCTAGTCCACTAGTCCACTATCCCACTAGCCTGCCTGCTAGTCCACTATCTCACTAGCCCACTAGCCTGCCTGCTAGTCCACTAGTCCACTATCCCACTAGCCTGCCTGCTAGTCCACTATCCCACTAGCCCACTAGCCTGCCTGCTAGTCCACTATCTCACTATCCCACTAGCCTGCCTGCTAGTCCACTAGCCCACTATCCCACTAGGCTGCCTGCTAGTCCACTATCTCACTATCCCACTAGACTGCCTGCTAGTCCACTATCTCACTATCCCACTAGCCTGCCTGCTAGTCCACTATCTCACTATCCCACTAGACTGCCTGCTAGTCCACTATCTCACTATCCCACTAGCCTGCCTGCTAGTCCACTATCTCACTATCCCACTAGCCTGCCTGCTAGTCCACTATCTCACTATCCCACTAGCCTGCCTGCTAGTCCACTAGCCAACTATCCCACTAGCCTGCCTGCTAGTCCACTATCCCACTAGGCTGCCTGCTAGTCCACTATCTCACTATCCCACTAGCCTGCCTGCTAGTCCACTAGCCCACTAGCCCACTAGCCTGCCTGCTAGTCCACTAGCCCACTATCCCACTAGGCTGCCTGCTAGTCCACTATCTCACTATCCCACTAGACTGCCTGCTAGTCCACTATCTCACTATCCCACTAGCCTGCCTGCTAGTCCACTAGTACACTAGCCCACTAGCCTGTCTGCTAGTCCACTATCTCACTATCCCACTAGCCTGCCTGCTAGTCCACTATCCCACTAGCCTGCCTGCTAGTCCACTATCCCACTAGCCTGCCTGCTAGTCCACTATCCCACTAGGCTGCCTGCTAGTCCACTAGCCCACTAGCCCACTAGCCTGCCTGCTAGTCCACTATCTCACTATCCCACTAGCCTGCCTGCTAGTCCACTATCTCACTATCCCACTAGCCTGCCTGCTAGTCCACTATCCCACTAGACTGCCTACTAGTCCACTATCCCACTAGCCTGCCTACTAGTCCACTATCTCACTATCCCACTAGCCTGCCTACTAGTCCACTATCCCACTATCCCACTAGACTGCCTACTAGTCCACTATCCCACTATCCCACTAGCCTGCCTGCTAGTCCACTATCTCACTATCCCACTAGCCTGCCTACTAGTCCACTATCTCACTATCCCACTAGCCTGCCTACTAGTCCACTATCCCACTATCCCAATAGACTGCCTACTAGTCCACTATCCCACTAGACTGCCTACTAGTCCACTATCCCACTATCCCACTAGCCTGCCTGCTAGTCCACTATCCCACTATCCCACTAGCCTGCCTGCTAGTCCACTATCCCACTATCCCACTAGCCTGCCTGCTAGTCCACTATCCCACTATCCCACTAGCCTGCCTGCTAGTCCACTATCTCACTATCCCACTAGCCTGCCTGCTAGTCCACTATCTCACTATCCCACTAGCCTGCCTGCTAGTCCACTATCTCACTATCCCACTAGCCTGCCTGCTAGTCCACTATCTCACTATCCCACTAGGCTGCCTGCTAGTCCACTATCCCACTATCCCACTAGCCTGCCTGCTAGTCCACTATCCCACTAGCCTGCCTGCTAGTCCACTATACCACTATCCCACTAGCCTGCCTGCTAGTCCACTATCCCACTATCCCACTAGCCTGCCTGCTAGTCCACTATCCCACTATCCCACTAGTCTGCCTGCTAGTCCACTATCTCACTATCCCACTAGCCTGCCTGCTAGTCCACTATCCCACTATCCCACTAGCCTGCCTACTAGTCCACTATCTCACTATCCCACTAGCCTGCCTGCTAGTCCACTATCTCACTATCCCACTAGCCTGCCTGCTAGTCCACTATCCCACTATCCCACTAGCCTGCCTACTAGTCCACTATCCCACTATCCCACTAGCCTGCCTGCTAGTCCACTATCTCACTATCCAACTAGCCTGCCTGCTAGTCCACTATCCCACTATCCCACTAGCCTGCCTACTAGTCCACTATCCCACTATCCCACTAGCCTGCCTGCTAGTCCACTATCTCACTATCCCACTAGCCTGCCTGCTAGTCCACTATCCCACTATCCCACTAGCCTGCCTGCTAGTCCACTATCTCACTATCCAACTAGCCTGCCTGCTAGTCCACTATCCCACTATCCCACTAGCCTGCCTACTAGTCCACTATCTCACTATCCCACTAGCCTGCCTGCTAGTCCACTATCCCACTATCCCACTAGCCTGCCTGCTAGTCCACTATCCCACTATCCCACTAGCCTGCCTGCTAGTCCACTATCCCACTATCCCACTAGCCTGCCTGCTAGTCCACTATCTCACTATCCCACTAGCCTGCCTGCTAGTCCACTATCCCACTATCCCACTAGCCTGCCTGCTAGTCCACTATCTCACTATCCCACTAGCCTGCCTACTAGTCCACTATCTCACTATCCCACTAGCCTGCCTACTAGTCCACTATCCCACTATCCCACTAGACTGCCTGCTAGTCCACTATCTCACTATCCCACTAGCCTGCCTACTAGTCCACTATCTCACTATCCCACTAGCCTGCCTGCTAGTCCACTATCCCACTATCCCACTAAACTGCCTGCTAGTCCACTATCTCACTATCCCACTAGCCTGCCTACTCGTCCACTATCTCACTATCCCACTAGCCTGCCTGCTAGTCCACTATCCCACTATCCCACTAGACTGCCTGCTAGTCCACTATCTCACTATCCCACTAGCCTGCCTACTAGTCCACTATCTCACTATCCCACTAGCCTGCCTGCTAGTCCACTATCTCACTATCCCACTAGCCTGCCTACTAGTCCACTATCTCACTATCCCACTAGCCTGCCTACTAGTCCACTATCCCACTATCCCACTAGCCTGCCTACTAGTCCACTATCTCACTATCCCACTAGCCTGCCTACTAGTCCACTATCTCACTATCCCACTAGCCTGCCTACTAGTCCACTATCTCACTATCCCACTAGCCTGCCTACTAGTCCACTATCTCACTATCCCACTAGCCTGCCTACTAGTCCACTATCTCACTATCCCACTAGCCTGCCTGCTAGTCCACTATCTCACTATCCCACTAGCCTGCCTACTAGTCCACTATCTCACTATCCCACTAGCCTGCCTACTAGTCCACTATCCCACTATCCCACTAGACTGCCTGCTAGTCCACTATCCCACTATCCCACTAGCCTGCCTACTAGTCCACTATCCCACTAGACTGCCTGCTAGTCCACTATCTCACTATCCCACTAGCCTGCCTACTAGTCCACTATCTCACTATCCCACTAGCCTGCCTACTAGTCCACTATCTCACTATCCCACTAGGCTGCCTGCTAGTCCACTATCTCACTATCCCACTAGCCTGCCTGCTTGTCCACTATCCCACTATCCCACTAGCCTGCCTACTAGTCCACTATCTCACTATCCCACTAGCCTGCCTACTAGTCCACTATCTCACTATCCCACTAGCCTGCCTACTAGTCCACTATCTCACTATCCCACTAGCCTGCCTACTAGTCCACTATCTCACTATCCCACTAGCCTGCCTGCTAGTCCACTATCTCACTATCCCACTAGCCTGCCTACTAGTCCACTATCCCACTATCCCACTAGACTGCCTGCTAGTCCACTATCCCACTATCCCACTAGCCTGCCTACTAGTCCACTATCCCACTATCCCACTAGACTGCCTGCTAGTCCACTATCTCACTATCCCACTAGCCTGCCTACTAGTCCACTATCTCACTATCCCACTAGCCTGCCTACTAGTCCACTATCTCACTATCCCACTAGCCTGCCTACTAGTCCACTATCTCACTATCCCACTAGCCTGCCTGCTAGTCCACTATCCCACTATCCCACTAGACTGCCTGCTTGTCCACTATCTCACTATCCCACTAGGCTGCCTGCTAGTCCACTATCTCACTATCCCACTAGACTGCCTGCTAGTCCACTATCTCACTATCCCACTAGCCTGCCTGCTAGTCCACTATCTCACTATCCCACTAGGCTGCCTGCTAGTCCACTATCTCACTATCCCACTAGACTGCCTGCTAGTCCACTATCTCACTATCCCACTAGGCTGCCTGCTAGTCCACTATCTCACTATCCCACTAGGCTGCCTGCTAGTCCACTATCTCACTATCCCACTAGCCTGCCTGCTAGTCCACTATCCCACTATCCCACTAGCCTGCCTGCTCGTCCACTATCTCACTATCCCACTAGACTGCCTGCTAGTCCACTATCTCACTATCCCACTAGGCTGCCTGCTAGTCCACTATCCCACTAGGCTGCCTGCTAGTCCACTATCCCACTAGGCTGCCTGCTAGTCCACTAGTCCACTAGCCTGCCTGCTAGTCCACTAGTCCACTAGCCTGCCTGTTAGTCCACTATCCCACTAGGCTGCCTGCTAGTCCACTATCCCACTAGGCTGCCTGCTAGTCCACTATCCCACTAGCCTGCCTGCTAGTCCACTAGTCCACTAGCCTGCCTGCTAGTCCACTATCCCACTAGCCTGCCTGCTAGTCCACTAGTCCACTAGCCTGCCTGCTAGTCCACTATCTCACTATCCCACTAGCCTGCCTGCTAGTCCACTAGCCTGCCTGCTAGTCCACTAGTCCACTAGCCCACTAGCCTGCCTGCTAGTCCACTATCCCACTATCCCACTAGCCTGCCTGCTAGTCCACTATCCCACTAGCCCACTAGCCTGCCTGCTAGTCCACTATCTCACTATCCCACTAGCCTGCCTGCTAGTCCACTAGTCCACTAGCCTGCCTGCTAGTCCACTAGTCCACTATCCCACTAGCCTGCCTGCTAGTCCACTATCCCACTAGCCTGCCTGCTAGTCCACTATCTCACTATCCCACTAGCCTGCCTGCTAGTCCACTAGTCCACTAGCCCACTAGCCTGCCTGCTAGTCCACTATCTCACTATCCCACTAGCCTGCCTGCTAGTCCACTATCTCACTATCCCACTAGCCTGCCTGCTAGTCCACTATCCCACTAGCCTGCCTACTAGTCCACTATCCCACTATCCCACTAGCCTGCCTGCTAGTCCACTATCTCACTATCCAACTAGCCTGCCTGCTAGTCCACTATCCCACTATCCCACTAGCCTGCCTACTAGTCCACTATCCCACTATCCCACTAGCCTGCCTGCTAGTTCACTATCTCACTATCCCACTAGCCTGCCTGCTAGTCCACTATCCCACTAGCCTGCCTGCTAGTCCACTATCCCACTATCCCACTAGCCTGCCTGCTAGTCCACTATCCCACTATCCCACTAGCCTGCCTGCTAGTCCACTATCTCACTATCCCACTAGCCTGCCTGCTAGTCCACTATCCCACTATCCCACTAGACTGCCTGCTAGTCCACTATCTCACTATCCCACTAGCCTGCCTACTAGTCCACTATCTCACTATCCCACTAGCCTGCCTACTAGTCCACTATCTCACTATCCCACTAGCCTGCCTACTAGTCCACTATCTCACTATCCCACTAGCCTGCCTACTAGTCCACTATCTCACTATCCCACTAGCCTGCCTGCTAGTCCACTATCTCACTATCCCACTAGCCTGCCTACTAGTCCACTATCCCACTATCCCACTAGACTGCCTGCTAGTCCACTATCCCACTATCCCACTAGCCTGCCTACTAGTCCACTATCTCACTATCCCACTAGCCTGCCTACTAGTCCACTATCTCACTATCCCACTAGCCTGCCTGCTAGTCCACTATCCCACTATCCCACTAGACTGCCTGCTTGTCCACTATCTCACTATCCCACTAGGCTGCCTGCTAGTCCACTATCTCACTATCCCACTAGACTGCCTGCTAGTCCACTATCTCACTATCCCACTAGCCTGCCTGCTAGTCCACTATCTCACTATCCCACTAGGCTGCCTGCTAGTCCACTATCTCACTATCCCACTAGACTGCCTGCTAGTCCACTATCTCACTATCCCACTAGGCTGCCTGCTAGTCCACTATCTCACTATCCCACTAGGCTGCCTGCTAGTCCACTATCTCACTATCCCACTAGCCTGCCTGCTAGTCCACTATCCCACTATCCCACTAGCCTGCCTGCTCGTCCACTATCTCACTATCCCACTAGACTGCCTGCTAGTCCACTATCTCACTATCCCACTAGGCTGCCTGCTAGTCCACTATCCCACTAGGCTGCCTGCTAGTCCACTATCCCACTAGGCTGCCTGCTAGTCCACTAGTCCACTAGCCTGCCTGCTAGTCCACTAGTCCACTAGCCTGCCTGTTAGTCCACTATCCCACTAGGCTGCCTGCTAGTCCACTATCCCACTAGGCTGCCTGCTAGTCCACTATCCCACTAGCCTGCCTGCTAGTCCACTAGTCCACTAGCCTGCCTGCTAGTCCACTATCCCACTAGCCTGCCTGCTAGTCCACTAGTCCACTAGCCTGCCTGCTAGTCCACTATCTCACTATCCCACTAGCCTGCCTGCTAGTCCACTAGCCTGCCTGCTAGTCCACTAGTCCACTAGCCCACTAGCCTGCCTGCTAGTCCACTATCCCACTATCCCACTAGCCTGCCTGCTAGTCCACTATCCCACTAGCCCACTAGCCTGCCTGCTAGTCCACTATCTCACTATCCCACTAGCCTGCCTGCTAGTCCACTAGTCCACTAGCCTGCCTGCTAGTCCACTAGTCCACTATCCCACTAGCCTGCCTGCTAGTCCACTATCCCACTAGCCTGCCTGCTAGTCCACTATCTCACTATCCCACTAGCCTGCCTGCTAGTCCACTAGTCCACTAGCCCACTAGCCTGCCTGCTAGTCCACTATCTCACTATCCCACTAGCCTGCCTGCTAGTCCACTATCTCACTATCCCACTAGCCTGCCTGCTAGTCCACTATCCCACTAGCCTGCCTACTAGTCCACTATCCCACTATCCCACTAGCCTGCCTGCTAGTCCACTATCTCACTATCCAACTAGCCTGCCTGCTAGTCCACTATCCCACTATCCCACTAGCCTGCCTACTAGTCCACTATCCCACTATCCCACTAGCCTGCCTGCTAGTCCACTATCTCACTATCCCACTAGCCTGCCTGCTAGTCCACTATCCCACTAGCCTGCCTGCTAGTCCACTATCCCACTATCCCACTAGCCTGCCTGCTAGTCCACTATCCCACTATCCCACTAGCCTGCCTGCTAGTCCACTATCTCACTATCCCACTAGCCTGCCTGCTAGTCCACTATCCCACTAGCCTGCCTGCTAGTCCACTATCTCACTATCCCACTAGCCTGCCTACTAGTCCACTATCTCACTATCCCACTAGCCTGCCTACTAGTCCACTATCCCACTATCCCACTAGACTGCCTGCTAGTCCACTATCTCACTATCCCACTAGCCTGCCTACTAGTCCACTATCTCACTATCCCACTAGCCTGCCTGCTAGTCCACTATCCCACTATCCCACTAGACTGCCTGCTAGTCCACTATCTCACTATCCCACTAGCCTGCCTACTAGTCCACTATCTCACTATCCCACTAGCCTGCCTGCTAGTCCACTATCTCACTATCCCACTAGCCTGCCTACTAGTCCACTATCTCACTATCCCACTAGCCTGCCTACTAGTCCACTATCCCACTATCCCACTAGACTGCCTGCTAGTCCACTATCTCACTATCCCACTAGCCTGCCTACTAGTCCACTATCTCACTATCCCACTAGCCTGCCTGCTAGTCCACTATCCCACTATCCCACTAGACTGCCTGCTAGTCCACTATCTCACTATCCCACTAGCCTGCCTACTAGTCCACTATCTCACTATCCCACTAGCCTGCCTGCTAGTCCACTATCTCACTATCCCACTAGCCTGCCTACTAGTCCACTATCTCACTATCCCACTAGCCTGCCTGCTAGTCCACTATCTCACTATCCCACTAGCCTGCCTACTAGTCCACTATCTCACTATCCCACTAGCCTGCCTACTAGTTCACTATCCCACTATCCCACTAGCCTGCCTACTAGTCCACTATCTCACTATCCCACTAGCCTGCCTGCTAGTCCACTATCTCACTATCCCACTAGCCTGCCTACTAGTCCACTATCTCACTATCCCACTAGCCTGCCTACTAGTCCACTATCCCACTATCCCACTAGCCTGCCTACTAGTCCACTATCTCACTATCCCACTAGCCTGCCTACTAGTCCACTATCTCACTATCCCACTAGCCTGCCTACTAGTCCACTATCTCACTATCCCACTAGCCTGCCTACTAGTCCACTATCTCACTATCCCACTAGCCTGCCTACTAGTCCACTATCTCACTATCCCACTAGCCTGCCTGCTAGTCCACTATCTCACTATCCCACTAGCCTGCCTACTAGTCCACTATCCCACTATCCCACTAGACTGCCTGCTAGTCCACTATCTCACTATCCCACTAGCCTGCCTACTAGTCCACTATCTCACTATCCCACTAGCCTGCCTACTAGTCCACTATCTCACTATCCCACTAGCCTGCCTGCTAGTCCACTATCCCACTATCCCACTAGACTGCCTGCTTGTCCACTATCTCACTATCCCACTAGGCTGCCTGCTAGTCCACTATCTCACTATCCCACTAGACTGCCTGCTAGTCCACTATCTCACTATCCCACTAGCCTGCCTGCCAGTCCACTATCTCACTATCCCACTAGGCTGCCTGCTAGTCCACTATCTCACTATCCCACTAGCCTGCCTGCTAGTCCACTATCTCACTATCCCACTAGACTGCCTGCTAGTCCACTATCTCACTATCCCACTAGGCTGCCTGCTAGTCCACTATCTCACTATCCCACTAGGTTGCCTGCTAGTCCACTATCCCACTATCCCACTAGCCTGCCTGCTAGTCCACTATCTCACTATCCCACTAGACTGCCTGCTAGTCCACTATCTCACTATCCCACTAGGCTGCCTGCTAGTCCACTATCCCACTAGGCTGCCTGCTAGTCCACTATCCCACTAGGCTGCCTGCTAGTCCACTAGTCCACTAGCCTGCCTGCTAGTCCACTATCCCACTAGCCTGCCTGCTAGTCCACTAGTCCACTAGCCTGCCTGCTAGTCCACTATCCCACTAGCCTGCCTGCTAGTCCACTAGTCCACTAGCCTGCCTGCTAGTCCACTATCTCACTATCCCACTAGCCTGCCTGCTAGTCCACTAGTCCACTAGCCTGCCTGCTAGTCCACTAGCCTGCCTGCTAGTCCACTAGCCCACTAGCCTGCCTGCTAGTCCACTATCCCACTATCCCACTAGCCTGCCTGCTAGTCCACTATCCCACTATCCCACTAGCCTGCCTGCTAGTCCACTATCCCACTAGCCCACTAGCCTGCCTGCTAGTCCACTATCTCACTATCCCACTAGCCTGCCTGCTAGTCCACTAGTCCACTAGCCTGCCTGCTAGTCCACTAGTCCACTATCCCACTAGCCTGCCTGCTAGTCCACTATCCCACTAGCCTGCCTGCTAGTCCACTATCTCACTATCCCACTAGCCTGCCTGCTAGTCCACTAGCCCACTAGCCTGCCTGCTAGTCCACTATCTCACTATCCCACTAGCCTGCCTGCTAGTCCACTATCTCACTATCCCACTAGCCTGCCTGCTAGTCCACTATCCCACTAGCCTGCCTACTAGTCCACTATCCCACTAGCCTGCCTGCTAGTCCACTATCTTACTATCCCACTAGCCTGCCTGCTAGTCCACTATCTCACTATCTCACTAGGCTGCCTGCTAGTCCACTATCCTGCTAGTCCGCTATCCCGCTAGTCCGCTAGACTCTGCTTGCTAGTTTGCTGTCCTGCAAGTCCGCTAGACTGTGTGCTCACTATCCCGCCATCCCGTTTGTCCGCTAGTCCACCTGCGCGCTAGTCCACTATCCTAAAAGTCCACTCGCCTGTCCGCTCGCTCGTCCTTTATCCCACTCGCTTGCTCGTCCGCTGGCCTGCAACCCCACTGACCCCCACCGTATATTATCATCCCGCGAGCCCAATAGACCACTGCATTTCACGGTCAGCCTTGCTTGCCCGCACACTAAACGTACGTAGCCATCTCGATGGCGAGATGTTATCTGCCTTGCCTGGTGTGCAGGAGGTGATCGTGTGGATTTATCTTGGTGTCCTACAATTTTTCCCTCCACATTGAGAAACATGCGTTTAAGAGTATTTGGCTGCTATAAATTTCCACATGATAACCTACTTCGTGGACCTATCATTTGTGGCCAGGTTGCTTCTGAAAAGAAGCTATATGGCTCAGTGGGTCTTAATGTCATAAAATTAAAAACATGTTTAGTTTATATTATGGCTTGTGGAGGGAGGCCTTCACCCAGCAGTAGACAGATCATGGTTGATGATGATGAAGCCTCACATCATCTCTGCCCCTCAACTCTCTCCTCTCCCCTCTATTGCCACTACCCCCCACAACCCACCCCCCCCACCTCACCAGCGCCTGAGAGTGGAGGGGTCCGATTCTGGGAATGCGGCGGCCGGAGCGGTGGATGGAAGGGAGCGACCGTTTGGGGCCTCCCACTCCTCGATGGCCCCCCACGAGCCTCCGGATTGGTTGAGGGGGGGCGGAGGGGCGGTGTTTGGGCCGTACGTGACGGGCGTTGCCGGCGAGCCGCCGCGCGTCAACCTGCAGTACCTGAAGCACGTGGTGCTTAAGTTCGTGTCGGCTCGTGAGGCGGAGGTATGGGCAACCAGCACGCAGCAACCCGACTACCTTACTACTACTACCTTACTACTACTACCTTACTACCTTACTACTACTACCTTACTACTACTACCTTACTACTACTACCTTACTACTACTACCTTACTACCTTACTACTACTACCTTACTACCTTACTACTACTACCTTACTACTACTACCTTACTACTACCTTACTACGACTACCCACGCAGCAACCGGACTACCGATCGTGAAACCATGCAACTGATCATGCAACCACCCGCAACCATGCAACCCATAACCAATAACTGGAGAATATCTTAACCAGTCCTGGGCATCTCCGAGGTCGACTCAGCCTTAAACGTTGTGACGTCCTAACCTCGACACTTGGGAGACAAAGGGGTGTGGTGCTGGCCACCCACCTCGTGTCTTCGTAGGTGCTGGTCGCTAACGGCTCTTGCCCCAACAGTCTGCTGTTCAAGGCGACACATTGACGGCCTTCGGCCAGGCGAGTCGCTCAAAAAGTTGGACACGAACGACGCATTCACGAAAGCACCCCATGCTCCGTTTTGAAGTTTTAAAACTAAACATCTTTGAATTGTATTATGTTTTGAATTAGATAATTGTATTTCTTCATTTAAAGCTTATATCATTTTACATCTGGAAGACTTCATTGAAAAGGACATTTCGTGTGAATTTTCTCTCGTCGTTAAGTCGATGGCCTTGTCGGGGGTTCGGTTCGATGTGGACTGTCACCCGTTTGGGATTGCGGGATCGAGATGAGGCGACACGGAGCTGCTGGCCGTGCGAGAAGACCGCCGTCTGCAGATCGATTCCCACGTCATCGAGCGTCTGTCCCTGCGCCTCCGTCATTCATGCAGGGGGCGCGTGGAGGTTTGCAGCGCTGCCTGCATGAAAACGATGGAAAGTGCAGTGTCAATCACAGATAGATAAAGTTGTGCGCTTGTGTAAGAGTATGGGGGGGGGTCTTTGTCTTGTGTAGGCGTTCCACCTCGTTCGGGCCATCTCCGTACTGCTGCACCTCTCCTCTGAGGAGGAGCGCCTCTTGAAGGAGACGCTGGAGTACAAGGTGTGACCACCGCTTGGAATCACTATCACCATCAACATCACTGCCACCGCTTGCCACCACTACCGCTCACTGCCAACACCATCGGCAACGATCGCCACTCTCTCCTCATCCCACGACCCTCGGCGCTCTCCCCTCACTCCGAGCTATACTCCGCCAACCTTATTCCAGAGTGATTCACTGCACTTAATCACAACTCGGTCAATCTGGGTCTCTGTGTAGTGACTGACTCAGAGACACTAAGAGTCGGAGGCACTCTGTATTAGACGGCCTTAACAGTTGACACTGGGTAGCTGCGGCTCCCAGTCAGGACAGCTGGCAGACCGCCTGGCTGGGATCCTGCTCCACACGACAGCCCCGAGGTCCCCTCCCGCGGCCCCCTTCTGGAACCTACCAGCAGGTTCTTGAGGTGCCCCTTCCATAAACCTTTCCACTACATCCCTCTCTGGTCTGTCACGTGACCTGCTGTCAGTCAGCGCTGATGTAGCTGCAGATCCCCTTCCCTGCCAGCAGCCAGCGCTATGCTGCTAAGTGACCGATTCTATGTCACTACATCTGTTTAGGTGTATCTATGTGAGCCTATTGGTCTTTGTGAGTCTGTGGGTGTCTATGCGAGTCTGAATTCCCATGACTGGGCTGAGACCATCTTACCACATGAGAACCTGGTATAATCGCAGCTGGGGCAGCCGCAACTATGAATTCAAACCCAGGTTGTCTGTGCTTTGATCTCTGAGTCACATGGTCACTTACCTCCTCTTTGCCCCCCCACACATCCCCAGATGTCGTGGTTTGGAACGCGGCCAGCCCCGCAGGGCGCTGTGCGCCCCTCCATCACCGGCAGCGGCCTGCCCTGGCAGTGACGGCCTGCGCTCTGCTTTTGCGTGGCTGCCGCGTCCTCCTAATGCCGGGGAGAGAGAGAGCATTCCTCGCTGTAGTATTTAAAAACAAAATTCCGCTGTGGGGTTGGCTCGCGGATGTGGAGGTGGAACCACGGAACGGACTCGCGCAGGTCACTTCCTGCCCCCGCCGCAAGGAATTCTGGGACATGGGCTGCCCCGCCCCATTCCCACCCCAGATCAGGTTGTCGTCGTTGGTTGTAGCGCATCGCCACGGGGCGCCAAAGCTCCCCTGCAGAGGGCCGCACGGTGGCGCCAGCAGCGCCACGCGTCGCACCCGGCCACGATGATGATGATGATGCTGGCTCCCCACGATTGCGCTTTACTGGCAAACGGCCGTAGCGTCCTCGACACCAACCAACCACTCCACTGCAGCTGTAGCAGCAGCGGCAGCAGCGGCAGCCCATGCAGCAGAGAGGTGGGGTGTCCGACTCCATCTGGCCCTGCCAAGTGCGACGTGTGGCCGGGTGTGATATGTGGCAGTGTGTGGCAACGTGGCCGGGTGTGACGCGTGGCTGGGTGAGATTGACTGGCTGAGTGGTTGACTCGCCACATCAATAACACTGGTGTGTGTGTGGCCTTAAAAGGAAAAATATGTAATAGGCGACATTTCGGTCAATGGCCCTTTCTCATAGCATGAAAAGATGTGTGCGTTAAAAATAAGTAATTCTCATCAGGCCTCGGGGTGTAAACTGCACTGTCCAACGCTTATCCACTCTTTCTCTTTGGCTTCTCTGTTTATGTGCCATGAAGAAAGGCCATGGCCCGAAACGTCGTCCATTATATATTTTCTTTTAATCCTGCAGTGTTATTTTGGTTACTTGTGCACCACTGCCAATGCAGGATCACCAAATGATTGTAGTGACTGAGTGAGTGACCGAGTGAGTGACTGACCGCTATGATTGTCTAGAGAAAAATCTGTTACTCCATTCCATTGTACGCACGTACATTACGTTGAACTTCTTTCGCACCATACGTAGCCAACCTTGCTCATCGGAGGCGCCCACCAAGTTGGCACGGTCGCCCCACGGTCGACTCGTCGCCACTGGCGATGGCCACCTCCCGCACCATCTGGCGGATCGTGGCGATGGCCGGGAACGTCGAGACAACCGGTGGTGGTGGTGAAGTCAGGGGGGCGGTGGGGATCAAGAAGTCGCCACGTGACACCGCCGCGTCGACGGATCTACCCGGTGCGCCCCGCGGGGCCGAGACCATCGATCTGCTCGGCGCCGGTTCCGTGCCGCGTGTGAAGGGATCCCCAGCAGCAGCAGTAGCTGCAGCAGCTGTAGCTGCAGCAGCCACTAGAGGCGCTGTAACGCAATTGAATCGGACATCCGACGAGATTACCAATCGGTCCGTGTGGGTGGAAGAAAGTAGGGGTGGCGTTGCCTGTCGTAGGGGCGTGTCTCTGCCCATCTATGGGCTTGTTGAGCGTGAATCGAGGTCAGTCTGGTTAATCCACGGTTAATCCGACGGCTACGGTAAGAGTATCAATTCGTCGAACGTGAATTGCCGCGTCGATTCATTGGCAAGCGTCGTGTGAAACGCCCCCTCAGCTGCGCGATCGGTGATTAGTTTGAAAGTCCGTTTTTTCTTTTATCGCTCATCACAGCGCCACGGCGTAAGATGCAATCAACCGTCGCTCGGTGGCGGAGGGGCGTGCATCGTCGAACGTGTCGAGTGATTTCCACACTGGAATATTTTCGGGGTTGCTGCTCGACTGGGCTAGGTGGCACGTGACCCTGCAAGAGTGGTGGCCACAGCTCGTTGCGAGGGGTATCCTGAATGTGGTGTGGGGGAGTGTCGGGGAGTGTTGATTTTGTTAAGAGAAAATATATTCCGTCGACAGTGTTTATTTCATGAGTCAACGATGACAATGAGTGGATGAAGATGGTTACTACTGCCCAATATCACCATCATCACTACTATAATAAGGTTTTTTTTGGGGTTAGATCGCGTAAGTATATAAATGTGTCGTTAGAACCCGCCACCACCCGACACAGACAACTGGTAAGGGTTGTCACGGAAACAGAACGTGGCCAATTCGTCACTAGTACAGCACTAGTGTATAGTGTAGTGAATAGTGGAGTATACTAGTACAGCACTGACCGGTGTGTTGGAGAACCAAGCCACAACATTTACAATCTGAGTACGACGTTTCGCCAGTAATTACAACCAGCTTCATCAGGCGACAGCCAGACTTGTGGAGAAGTCTAACTGCAAGAGCGCAGAAGAGTGGTCACCACATCTACGCCTCTCTATATAAGGCGCGGAACAAGAATACTTCTCCACAAATCTGGCTGTCGCCTGATGAAGCCAGTTGTGGCTTGGCTCTCCAACACACAACCAGCGTGCTGTACTAGTGTACTGCACTATACACTACACTATATTACTATACACTACACTACTGTACACTATATACTACACTATACACTACACTGTATATTACACTATACACTACACTGTATACTACAATACTATAAACTATACTATATGCTACACTATACACAATACACTACACTATACACCACTACTATACACTTTACTACTATACACTACACTATACACTAGTGCTGTACTAGTATACTACACTATACACTACACTACTATGCACAATACACTACACTGGTGCTGTACTAGTGACGAATTGGCACGTTCTGTTTACGTGACAACCCTCACTAGTTGGCTGTGTCGGTTGGTGGTGGGTTCTAACGACCATTATGGATATTGGTCGCGAAAGCCGACGTGTTAAACTGATCATCACTTCTATCACCACCACCATCAATACTACCACTACTATCACCACCATCATCACCATCATTACCACCACCACCACGTGAAGCTACAACCCGATGGGTCTGAGACCGGGGCTCACCGAGTGGCTGAGTTGGTAACACTGTGGGCTGGGGGTTTGTGGTGTTTAGGCGAAGAGCGGCTGCTTGAGAGCCACTGGAGCACCGGGAAAGCTCCACTGCTCGACGAGACGAATCCCGGCTCCATCACCATTGCCACCGGTTACCGTTGCCACCGGTTACCGTTGCGCGGCTCCATCACCGTCGGCACACGCGTCTCGCTGCTGCGATGTCCGCAGCGTCTCGGCAGGACGAGTTTGAGAGGCGGTCGATGCTCAAAGTCGAGTCCGTCTCTTCACAACGAGTTTCAGAGACGTCTGCGTGCAAGCGACTCGGTTGCGTGCAATGGATTGCACGGGTTGTGCTTTGTCAAGCAATCGCAACGCTGGACTTTGTTCACCCTGCTTGTGGCGCAAAGGGTAAATCTGGGCCCAAGTGGCAGCGCATTTGCCGCTTGTTGCAGAGGTTCCGATCCGGCAGGTCGTGCTGGTCACTCCTGTGGCTTCTGCTTCACGGCGGATGTGAAAGATCCCCCGTGACGTCATTCTAAACGAGTCGTATGCCAGCGTGATGGTACGAATTCGAAAAATTACACCGCAAATGACGAGATGGAGATGGCACGCAGCTGCAACATCACCCACCTCCCCGTTACTGTCAAATCACCGCAGGCCGCGTCTGAAACACAGCGGTGGTTGGTGGCACCTTCCTTGGCAATGGTCGCCTTGGGCAATCGGAAAGACGGCGCCAGTACCGGACGTGCTCCATTAATGACCAGGCGACGTCTTCAATAAGCTCCCAGTTGACCCCATTAGCTCTGGCGTCGGGTGAATCGTCACGTGACGATCGCGGCTCAAGGGGCGTTTTGCACTCCGGCGAAGAAGCTCTTCTCCTCTGCTGCATCCTCAAGGACAGCATTACCATGATTACACTGCAGTCACCATGCTTACACTGGTTACTGCCGTCGAGCGAGAGCCGACGACTGCCTCGAGTGCGACATAGCACTGGGGGTTGAGCGTGTGAGTTGGTGTGTGAGTTTGTGTGTGAGTTGATGTGTGTGCAGGGGCTAGCGCACTGCACTACTCAACTGGCGTTCCGGGCTCGATTCCTGCTCGCAGACACTTTAGGTGATTATCTACACCGGATCCTGGGCTTCCCCTAAGTCGACTCAGCCTTAACTGAGAGCCTGGTGCCGTGTGCAAACATCAGCATTGGGGAGACAAAGGTGGCTGGGCATGGTCCTGGCCACCACCCCCTCAGTGCGCCTTGCCGTCCATCGGTGGCACTTGCCCCAGTAGCCTGTGTAGGCTATATGGGGGACCTTTGTGTTTATGGGTACAGTTCTGGGGAATAACAAAAACTACTTGTTGGTTTGCTCTCCCTATCGGCTCCTGAAACTAACTTATTCTGATCACCGCTGTGCTTCTAAGCCCTGGGAATAAAAGATCTGCAACCCTCGCACGTGTGTGCTACCACATGGTATCATGTCTCGCGTCGTGTCTCGTACCACCAGCTCGATGGGATTCCTGCATCCTCATGCGTCGTGTCCCGAGGGAGCCAAACTCTCGTCGTCGCGATGGGAGGGACCACACATCATGCCAATGTGGAAGCGTGCTTCTGAAAATGAGTCTTGAGACTCGATGAGGCTTTCCTGGGCAAGTGGCAATATTATTACTTAAACCTACAGCCCATTTCGCTGGAATGGCCTGAGCTCACAAGCCAAGCAGGGCTGGATATTACTTTGTATGGGCAACCCCCATGCATAACACAGGTGTTATAGGCTGCTTCGGGGCTATATTATCAGCAGAGGGCAGATGCAGAATAACCCATTGTACTTTACTACACTGAAACGTCTGTGTCCTGCCTTCATCCAGCATGGCAAGCACGGTAAAACAATCCCCATGGGGAGGCACTCATCCAGCAGTGGCGTGACTAGAGGGTTGCACACGTCCGTGAACTGAAAGCAGCCCGACTTCCAGAGCACATTCAGTGCCATGACGACCGAGTGGGTCTATTGAGAGGGATCAGCAGGTTCTATAAAGGCCGCAACTTGGGGTGGATACCAGGGAGGGGAGAAGCGGATTTATTGCGACTGGTGTGCTGCACCGTGGCACAGCAGCAGCCCTCGGCTCGCCATACAAAAACATTCAAACAAATCCCGGGGAGGGGAATGCCGAGGGTGACGGTGAGCGGTGGCGGTAAGGGGTGAGCGTCGATCGTAGAAATCTGTGGTGGTGGACTTGGTAGCGAGCGGTATGGGGCGGTGGTGTTTGCGTTGAGCATCGGTGATGTGAGCGTTGGCGACGGGTGATGATGGCGGTAAACTTGAAGTGGGGTCGATGAGCGGCGTTGGTTGGTGAGCCCACGGTTGTGTTGCCCCTCACACCATCTTGCGGGCAGTGAGCACGCGAACTACACAGCCCAGGCCGCCCACCGCCAACACCTGCCAAGCGGAGACAGGGACAGCATCAGCATCAATAGAAACCCCGGAGTCTGCACACAAAAATCCCTTGTAGAGCCTCACCAGACTGTTGGGGCAAGTGATATTAGCGAGTAGCACCTATGAAGGCCAGAACGGCACAAGGCGGTGGATGGCCAGCACCACGCCTGGCCACCGCTATCGCCCTCGTGGCGGCGTTTACACACCGCACCAGGCACTCATTTCAGATCGAGTTGACCAAGGGGAGGCCCAGAATCGGTGTGACCGGGAATCGAACTTGGGCCACAAGTCTCATAACGCAATGCGCCAACCACCACTACACTACCGCTCCCCATGCAAATACAGGCACGCAAATATCCCCCATATAGTCTTGACAGACTGTTGGGGCAAGTGCTGTTAGCGAGTAGCACCTATGAAGGCCGGCACGGCGCACGACGGGGTGACGCACCCACAACACGCGCCGCGACGAACCTTCTCGTGCCACTGCAGCAGCACGGCGCTGCTGTTCTCGGAGGGTCGCTCGAAGCCCTTGTAGACGTACTGCATGAGCAGGTCAACGCTGCCCTGGTCCAGCGAGCGCACGCCACGCTCCATGTCGGCCGCCTTGAACGCGGTCAGAACCTTCAGCACAGTAACCTCCGCTCGCTCCTGGTAGACCATGCACGGAGATAGGGTGTGACACGGTGCGCGGTGAGACACACACCATGACAGTGACACACAAGGTGATACACACCATGACCTCCGCTCGCCCTAGCTCACCACGCACAGAGATACGGTGACACGCCGTATGGTGATGCACACACCGTGACACACCGTGCCCTCCGCTCGCTTCTCACACACATGCAGAGACACGGTGACACGGCACACCGTGACACCCTGCGGCACACCGGGATATACCACACGGCACACCGGGATATACCACACACAGCCAAACAAATCAAACTGTCACCTGTACAAGCGTTTAACAGTGATTAGATTATTATTGAGCTCTCCGCTAAACTGAACAATCCTCACAATCAAATTAGCAATTACAGGGTTACGCAAATACGACTTTGCAGAAATGCTCCCATAAATCATACAAATTAAGATGCGGAAATGTTTGCATTAGTTATGTGAGCACAAATAGTGTAGAGCGGTGAGGTTGCGGATAAACACCAAAACGCCACATTCACAGAGCTTCTCTCAGATTAAGGTAGATATGTTTGTAGCGTTGTCATGTTAGCATTACGTAATTGTTTAGTTTTCTATGCTTAGAACTATCTTTTTCCCATGTTTCTATTGCTAGTTTTCATTTTAAGTAAATTTAATGAGTTACTTACTCTACAGTATGCACTATGTGTATCTGTGTTGTGTGTGTGTATGTTGACGACCCTACATACACTTATGTGTAAGTGTGTATATGTGAAGTCTCGGCTGAGCCGAATGTGCGGTAAACACTTGGAACCGACTGCTTTCTGTTAACAATGCATCTTAATAATAACCACAATTGGAGACATTATATGTTCCGTTAGTTAAATAATGGGTAGTGTAGATATTCGATGAAATGAAAGCATCATAGGAAGTGCAGAGCGTATGCACAGCGATACGAAACAGGTAGCGATAGAAAACGGATGACGGGGTGATACAGCAATGAGAGAAAACGGTGGGGGGAAATTGTTCAGTTTCCGACATATGGAAAAATCAGGTTACGGATACTTCTCGGGAACCGAACCTTTTAACAACACCTTTGGTCAGAACAATTCCTTGGCCTCACCTAAATATCGACTATGAGACGATACGCACAGTTGGCTCCGTATGCCGAAACATAAATTATATATATAGAGCATACCACACCACACTGCTGACCACACAGATGCACCGTAACCCGCCACACGCCACTAGGGTTGCCATCGGCCCCGGTCTGACCCAGACAATCTGGTAATAGGTGCCCATGTTGGCTGGCAGGAACTGATTTGTAAACGAGATCTGGTGGCACCGCGTTGATTATCGCAGGATACTGCACAGCGTGGACAGAGGCCACGGTGGCGAGATGTTAACGACCTTGCATCTAGGAGGCCGTGGGTCAATCTCGACCCTGAGGCCTGTTGTAGATTTGGACTTTGCATGTTCTTCCTGCAGTTGTGTGGCATTTTCTGCAGGTTCTCCGATTTTTCCCTTCACATTTATTAACGTGCATTTAAGAGTATTTGGCTTCAAAAATCTTCTACACGATAAGCTCCTTTCGTTGATATATAATTTGTGGCCAGGCAGCTTCTCAAAAAGAGCTACGTAGCTCAGTGGGCCTTTAAACTGGTAACAATAAGACAAAAACGGTGACCTCACGCTGAGAAATACGTCCGGGTTTGGCCGACAGTAGGAAAGGCGGCAAACGGACGCACGAGACCAGGACGACGCTGCAGGGGTTGGTGGGTCACGGGGGCAGGGGGAGTCGCACCTTGACGCTCTGGCTCTTGGAGTTGAGAGGAGGGTTCTTGAGAGCTGCCTTGAGAGCTGCGACCATGTCTCCCGTGGATGCGCGGGTCAAGAAATCAACGTCGTCAACATCATCATCAGCGTGAACATCAACATCACCATCAACATCACCGTCACCATCGACATCAGCGTGAACATCGACATCACATCACCGTCACCATCAACATCACATCAGCGTGAACATCATCATCAGCGTGAACATCGACATCAGCGTGAACATCGACATCAGCGTGAACATCGACATCAGCGTGAACATCGACATCACATCACCATCAGCGTCAACATCATCACCGTGAACATCAACATCAGCGTGAACATCATCATCAACGTGAACATCAACATCAGCGTGAACATCAACATCAGCGTGAACATCATCATCAGCGTGAACATCAACATCACCGTGAACATCAACATCATCACCGTGAACATCATCATCATCATCAGCGTGAACATCAACATCACCGTCAACATCAACATCCTCATCAACAACGGGGTGTGGCCACACAGCCCCAGCGGCAGCGTCTACGTTAGTCGTGGAGGTTCGCAGTTGGAACCTAATAATCATAGCGAGTCCTCAATAGTATCGTGGTTCGTACTCCAACCTGTCACGCGGGGAGACCAGGGTTCAATTACCTGTCGGGGAGAGCTAAACTTTTTATACACAAACTGCTATTCTGTGCGTTTAGTTGTCCTTTCCCCCGCACCTCCGATTAGCACGGTTGGCTACGTACGGTGCGAAAGAAGTCCAACATACACACGTGCCTATTACTGCAGGTGTGTTAACCATGAACACGCGCCGTCTTGTTTCACAGTGGACATCTAAGAGACCTGGAATGTTTTTCGAAAAGAGACTAGCGTCACCGTCCACAGTTGTCACAATCGAGATGGTAATCGATTCAGAAAGTGGTTACCGGTTAGCACCGTTCGGCAATGGCGTGGTGCAACACAGCCCGAGGGGCGTGGTAATGAGGAAGTCGCAAAGGCAGCGGGTTTGAGTTGGGTTTTTATTTTATTATTTTATTGTGAGTTTCCCGTTATAACCCAACTTCTGCCATCCCCTCGTGTTTCGTCAGCTCTAGCAAGGTCGGTGGTCTGGGTAAAGGTGCGGAGGTCTCTGCCTTGTCCGCCCTGAATTCACAAGCAGAACCCGGCTGCAATTCACCCAATCATCTCATCAACCAACACCCTACATCAACAAAACCTAACGCTAACCCTTACCACAACCAAACCCTCACCCTAACCTTCACCAAACCCTAGCCGAAGCTTCACCTGACCCTAATCCTCGCCATAATCCCAACCCAAACAAAACCCTTTACCCCAACCCATCCCGTATAGCCTGAACAGACTGTAGGGGCAAGTGCCGTTCGCGAGTAGCACCGATGAAGGCCGCCACGGCGCACAAGGGAGTGGGTGGCCAGAACCACGCTTGGCCGCCTTTGTCTCCCCAGTGGCGATGTTTACTCCACCCCACGCCAGGAACTCATTGAGGCCCAGTCGACCTTGGGAAGGCCCAGAACCGATTCAGATAATCGTCACTGGTGTTGGTGGCCGTGAGCGCGAATCGAACTCGGGTCGCCAGGTTTGTAGCGCAGCGCGCTAACCGCTCTACGCTCCCCACACACGGAGCAGAGAACACGCACAGCACATACACACACAGCACATACACACACAGCACATACATACACAGCACATACACACACCACATACACACGCACAGCACACACACGCACATACACAGCCCACAGCACACAGCACATACACAGCACACACACAGCGCACACACACAGCACATACACACACACAGCACATACACACACAGCACATACACACACAGCACATACACACACAGCACATACACACACACAGCACATACACACGCACAGCACACACACGCACATACACAGCCCACAGCACATACACAGCACACACACAGCGCACACACAGCGCACACACACAGCACATACACACACACAGCACATACACACAAGTTTAACAACACTTCATGTCGATATGTATTCAGCAGTGGCTATGCCGTGACGACCGAGGAGCTGAGGGAGGCTGCGTGGTGAGAATGTCACCGGGAGACAGGAAGAGGACCCCACACCGAGAGGGGGTCACGCCTGGCGGTGACGGAGAGGACCCCACACAGAGAGGGGGTCCAACGCAGAGATGGAGCGACATGACCCCGACCCCAACCCTACAGTTAGACAACACTCGATGTTTTACCAGGGAAGGCCCCGCTGAGATATTTAGCTGGGGGCGACCCAGCACTAATGATAGCTCAACAAAGTGGCGCATTAGCATCGTGTGGGAATGTATAGCAGCCAAATACTCCTCTTCTTGGTTTTTTCGGTAAAGTCACGTAGAAGGGAAGTAATAAAATAATAAACATAATTATTTTATGTTTTATTTTTATTATTTTATTACTTCCCTTCTACGTGACTTTACCGAAAAAACCAAGAAGAGGAGTATTTGGCTGCTATACATTCCCACACGATGCTAATGCGCCACTTTGTTTATTATTTTATTACTTCCCTTCTACGTGACTTTACCGAAAAAACCAAGAAGATGAATCCCTGCAGTCACGAAAGCTTTAAATCGAAATTCAGCCAAATACTCATAACGCGTGATGTTGAGTCTAAATCTGAGGGGACAAACTGGAGGACAGGCGTCGTCAGGGTCGGGATGGAACCTGCGACTTCCTGCAGACAAGGCGACGGGTTATTACGATTAGTTTGGTTCTGTCGGTAAAGTCACGAAGGTATCCGAGTCAGGCGAGGTTGTTCAACATCTCGCGAGGCACTCAGCCAGCAGTGGATAGACGCTGACCGGGCGAGCCGAGACCCCCCGACTAGGCCCCGGCGGCTCCTCGAGCTCGCCTGGACGTGCCGCCGCGTAGGAGCAAGGATATTGCCGCAGCGCCGCGTCCACCTCGGCCTCGTCGGGGCCCTGCTGCTCGGCCGCCTCCTCGGGCTCGTCCACGAACTTGTTCTCGTCGTACTCGTCCACGTCCACCTTGCGGAAGCGGTTCGACATCGTGTTCTTGGCCATGGCTGTGCTCGATTGTCGCCGGGTTCAGCGCACACGGAGGAGAGAGACGCGGAACGTCGAGCGGGTGGAGGGGGGGGGAGCGATGGGGCGGTGGCGGCTTCCGGCTGGGAGCTCGGGAGATCTTCCTCTTCCAGAAGAGGTAGAGACGCTTCTGCGCTGTCCTCTTCCAGAAGAGGTAGAGACGCGTCTGCGCTGTCTTCTTCCAGAAGAGGTAGAGACGCGTCTGCGCTGTCCTCTTCCAGAAGAGGTAGAGACGCGTCTGCAATGTCATCTTCCAGAAGAGGTAGAGACGCTTCAGCGCTCAGCATCTTTTTCTTCTCTTCTTCTAGATTTGAAGTTTTGGTGACTGCAAGGGTCCCATACTCTTTGGTTTTTTCGGTAAAGTCACGTAGGTGAAAAAGGAAAATCAATGAAATCACGACGTTTCGGAGGCAACACAAGCTCCCGTCTGCAGGTGGAACCGTCGCAGCAAAATCGCTGTGTCAAGTGAAGAGGGCTCTAAGAGACACGAGATTATATACTGGTTAAGGGGAGGAGCCAGGATGGACCGTGGGGGGGGGGGGCTAAGTTAAGCCGCCTTTAATGATGCTGCAGGGGATGAGGGGGACGGAGAGAGCGCCTTGTGCAGGTGTAATAGAGTTCACGACTCTTGGACGCCGGAGTTGGAGGCACACGGGTTTTATTCACACAGCACGGTTCTGGCATACAACACTAGAGGGGGTGTCGGCCCCCTCACCCGGCTAGCTGGGGATACACGCGCTAGCTACTTCCTAGCCTGCCTCCTAGTCCTCCTCTAACGGGCTAGGGGAGGCTATCTGGCCCGACACTGGTAAGTCGGGCCCGGTACCCTGAGTCCCAGACCAGCGCTGACAAGAGCACCGGCTCTGGATCTCGGGACCACGCCGCTGGCTCGGTCCTGTTCGGCCCTGATAAGGACGGCGAACCAGGGGAGTCCAGGGCTCTAGCTAAGACGTCTTCAGTCTTCACTGGTTAGCTTAAGAATCCCGAGCCCTCCGATACATCCCCTTTTATACCCAACCCCCCGCTGAGGGGTGGGGCCCCCCCGGGGTGCCTGGCGCGGACGTCGTAGAGAGCACCTCCCCGTGCACTCACGTAGCCCCGCCCACTGTGTTTGTTTGCCATAAGCTGCCATGCATAACGGGCTCTCTCTCTAACACCCCTACACAGGCGATGGTAAGTGGTGGAAAATAGGTGAGGCAGTATTTAAGCTGACAAAATGGTTGCCTCGCAGTATACTGCAGTAAACTATAAGGCTGCTAAAGTTTAACTTAGGTTTAACGTGGTTAAAAAAGGGGCTAATCAAGCTGGGAATAGAAAACAACTGGAAGAAATGGAAATGGCTGTATAATTATAAGGCAGCTAGAGTTTGGCTTGGTTGATGACATCTGTTCAATGATTGCTCAATTTAAAACCATCCTCTCGGTTGAAGTTGTGTCTATGTTTGTATATCTGGATGGCTTCATGGACAAATCTTTGGCTTGTGTTGTCTTCGAAACATCGTGATTAAATTTAATTGTTTTCATTTTTAATTAACTTTATTACATTTTTTACCTACGTGACTTTACCGAAAAAACGAAAGAATATCTTCGTATTTCTTTCGGTTTACATGTTTTTGGGGTTTTTTTCGTTTTTTGAGTGTTTTTTGGTAAAAAAATTTTTTTATTGGTTTTGGGGTATTTTCTTCTGTTTTTAGTTTTTTCTGTTTTTGGGTTTTTTGTTCGGTTTTTGGTGGTTGTTGAATTTTTTTCATTTTTTTATTTTTATTTTTTTGGTTTTTTATGTTTTTGTGTTTTTAGGGTATTTATTTCCCTTCTACGTGACTTTACCGAAAGAACCAATAATTTGAATCCCTGCAGTCACGAAAGCTTTACATCGAAATTTTTGGGTATTTGTTTAGATTTTTTGTTTTACTGGGGGTTTTGCCATTTTTGGGTTTTTTTTAGGGTTTTTTAATGTTTTTAGGATTTTTTTCGGTTTTCAGTGTTTCTTGGGTATTTTGTCAGTTTGTAATGTTTTAAAGGCCCGAACATTACAACTCTGTGTGCGGTTTTTTGGTTAGATTAATTTGGCAAGGGAAACTAGTTGGCTTTCCCTCTGCTACACTCGCTTGAAACTTTGTCCTGCCACACCCAGTGTGTCATAGTGCTAGTCTGCCATCACTAACCAGAGGAGATGAATGGTGAACATTTAATAGAGAAATGGAACATTTATGCTGGTCTTTGGAAACAGTTTTAAACAATCCAGGATGGTTTGCTTGTATAGAAACATTCCAACTGTGATTGTATTTGTTTGGAATGTCCCAGCGGCAGTCGAGGTTTTTGGCAATGATCTGCAGGGATGGTGCGTTTCCGTTCCTAGCCGCGACGGCATATCCTTGTTACTGCGCCGTCCGTTAGCGTTGGTTCACGTTCGGAGCAGTGAGGAAGCCCGCTTATCTTGCTTATGTTGTTGAGTTGCGTCGGCAATAAACCCAAAGGGCAACCTTACCCGGTAAATACAGTAAACCATATAGTAAACCACTGTAGTCTTCGTTCCTGCAATGAAGGAATAACAATGCTACACCAACTCTCTCCCGAAGCCCTCTTCTGGCTAACAGACCTCGACATTTTCATGTATCTCCTGAACATATTGCCAGAATTGGAGTAAATTGTAATATGGTGCCACCAGGTGGCGATACAGCTCAGACGAGTCTTAAGGCGGCAAAGCTTAGTTTTAGATTCATGTTCATCATCATTATCAACCAAAATTAAATCCAATGCTGGATGGAGGCCTCTCCAAGCTGTCATCATCACATTTTCTTGCAATGCTACAATCCACGGAGCACCTGCATACATGTACGAGCTGATTTCAGAGCTCTCTATCTTTGATCTTTAACGGTGCATTTGAAACAAAATTGATACTCCTACTGATGCTCCTGCTGTTGTGGAGTGACTCATGCAGCCAGCTATCGCTACAGGTTTGGTGGTACATGTTTTTGTCGTAATAGGTTTTTACCCTTTCAACTGGTACAAAAACTGACACCTTTATACATGGCATCATGTTTGCAATAACCACAACACAAGCAGTCAAAATGCAAACAAAATGAAACAACTCTGATAATGATATGCACTGTCCTTGAAGTTGATTGGTCCACACCCGAGACAGCTTTTCTTAGAGCCTAGTCTCCATTGGTGTTGGACCAGATGACGCCTTTTGGCGTGATCTGGTCATTATCAGAGTTGTTTCTTTATGTTTGCATTTTGACTTCTTGTGCTGTGGTTATTGCAAACATGCCTTGTATAAAGGTGTCAGTTTTTGTACCAGTTGAAAGGGTAAAAACATATTACTATATTTTGCCACTGGTAAATCAGAATCAGAAACGGTTTTAATCGCCATGAAAGTTTGCACATACACGGAATTTTCTATGGCCGGAAGGTGCATACATTCAACATGTAGGAATCTTAAAAACTTAAATAAGTGATATACAGTCTAACTATATTGATGTTACAAAGTATAACTAATACTAACGGGCTAAAGTATGTAAAATTATGAATAAGTAGACCATGTAAAATGTGAATTACCCGCAATATACAATCTTAGAATACAAAAATATAGTAGAGGGTCTGTGATGGCTTTGATGTGTGCCAGGACCAGGCGCTCAAAATATGTCATTACCACGGAGGTAAGGGCGATGGGTCTGTAATCATTTAATCCTGTTGGCCTTGGCTTTTTGGGCACTGGAATGATGATGGAGGACTTGAGACAGGCTGGTACATGGCATGTCTCCATGGAGGTGGTAAAGATGTTGGTGAACACCGGAGACAGCTGGTCCACGCAGTGCCTGAGGGTGGCTGGAGAGACAGAGCCCGGCCCAGCTGCTTTGCGTGGGTTCTGCCTCTTGAAAAGTCTTTTAACTTCTCCCTCCTGAATGGAGATAGTTGTCTCTGTAGTGTGGGGTGGGATAGGGGCCTCTTGGGTTGGAAGGGGTAGTTCAGGACAGTCCAATTGTCTTTGAAATCTGCAGTAGAACTCGTTCAGGTCGTTGGCCAGGCGGGAGTCATTAGTGGTGTGGGGGGCTCTGGGCTTGTAGTTGGTGATCTGCCTGAGCCCTCCCCAGACAGAAGCAGAGTCGTTAGCAGAGAACTGGTGTTTTAGTTTCTCTGAGTACAATCGTTTAGCCTCTCTCACCGCCTTGCTAAACCGGTTCTTCAACTCCTTGAATCTGTCTCTATCCCCACTCCTAAACGCTTCCTCCTTCTCCAACCTCAACCTTCTGAGCTTTGCTGAGAACCAGGTCTTGTTGTTGTTGAAGTTCACCCTGGTGCGTGTTGGAATACAGCAGTCCTCACAGAAGCTGATGTACGACGTCACAGCCTCTGTGAGTTCATCCAGACTATTGGTAGCAGTCGTGAACATATCCCAGTCAGTACAGTCCAAGCACGCCCGCAATTCCTCTATAGCCTCACTGGCCCACTTTTTAGATGTCCTCACAGCAGGTTTACAGAGCTTTAGTTTCTGCCTGTATGCAGGAATTAGGTGGACCATGACATGGTCAGAGTGTCCCAGAGCTGCTCTGGGGACGGCGTGGTAGGCTCTACTGACTGTAGTGTAACAGTGATCCAGTGTTTCCATCTCTGGTAGGGCATTTAATGAATTGTCTGTATTTGGGGAGTTCATGGCTGAGATCGCCTTTGTTGAAGTCGCCAAGTACGATAACCAGCGAATCTGGATTTGCTCGCTCCACACTCAGAATCTGGTCGGCGAGCATGCGTTGGGCCTCTTTAACCTGAGGACCCGGCGGAAAATATACTCCGACCATAATGAGCGACGCGAACTCGCGAGGCGAGTAGAAAGGTTTACAGTTTATAAAAAATGATTCAAGGAATAGAGAACAATGTTGCAGAATCACTGGGACATCTACACACCAGCCACTATTAATGTAAAAACATATACCACCGCCTTTCGTCTTGTCGGAGAGTGCTATGTCCCGATCCGATCTTACGAGTTGGAAGCCTGCCAGTTGTAACGCAGTGTCTGGGATCAAATCATACAGCCATGTCTCTGTGAAGCATAAAATAGAAGATAAAATAAAGTCTGTTTTTCACCATCAGTAGCTGAAGTTCGTCCATTTTGTTACATAGTGAACGTACGTTGGAGAGGAAAAAGCTCGGAAGCACTGTTCAGATCCCGCGTCTGCGTAGCCGTACTAGAGCCCCCGGCCGTTTACCCCTTCGGCGGCGTTTTGCTGCTTGAGTAAAGCCTTGCGCGGTTTTGACTAGAATGCCCACTAATTCTGCCGCTGGAAGCAGAAAAGTGGGAAATAAGTCCACAGGAGTTGTTTCCCTGATGTTTAGAAGTTCGTCTCTTGTCAGAGAACTCCGAAAATCTTGGCAGAACACTGAATTAACAGACAAAACAAGACACACAGGGCGCACCGACTGGCTGAGGCTACTATCATCAGCGCCATCTTCTCACCGACACGAGTGTGCTGAACAGCAGGCCTCTCCCAACAAAGGTGTGATGAACAGCAGGCCCCTCTCGCCAGCACAGGTGTGACTGAACAGCAAGCCTCTTTCACTGGCACAGGTAATCAAGCAAAACAAGACAAAACAGGGCACACCGACCGGCAGAGGCTGCCATCATCGGCGCCATCTCATGTTTGTCGTTTATTGTGAACTTTCGGTCACAGTTCCTATGATCACTGTTACATTGCTTATGGCTTTATTTTGGTGAGTTAGAATGATGGCTTTAATCTAAGTTGTCTTGTGGTTTTTGTTGTTGTTTGACTTGCATCCCACTGGGATTTTTGAACAGCGTTGGTGTACGGTGCTTTTTTCTGGAAGACTTTGCAGTTTTTCCCTGGATTTTTCTATTTGCGCATAGTCACTTTGAGATGTTTTATTGTTCATGTTTTTGTTTTTTATTTGTTGCGGTTGCACCCGATTCAAGAGCCGAATGGCTCACAGGGCTATACCAATTAAATTTAATGAAACTGTTAAGGCTATACGGGGGATATGTGTGTGTCTTAGGTACTAACAGTACTTGCCCCAACATTTTGTCCAGGCTATACGGGGGGTATTTGTCTTAGGTGCTCGCTAACAGCACTTGCCCTGACATTCTGTCCAGTCTATACGAGGATCTTTGTCTTTGTGCGTTGGGAGCAAGTTTTAGTGGCGTGTAGCCGTGGGAGTTGAACACTCGCCAGCTGCTACTGACAGTCGTTGACTGCGGTTGGACAGACGCTGATAGACACACAGACAAGACAGGTGGACAGACACAGACAAGAGGAACACAGAGACGACATAGACAGGCAGAGAGATGTTGAATCGAACACACTGAACTCGCTCCATTGAAAGAGATTCCTCGATCTTTGCCCATCCCCGGAAGTCGTTCTAGTTTCTATTTATTTCATTGTGTGTGGTGTGTAGTGTAAGCCATGTGGGATATCGATGTACACGGACATGAACAACATCAGCAGACAAGACGTCTTTCATACTCTTTGGTTCTTTCAGTAAAGTCACGTAGGTAGAAAAAAGTAAAATAATAAATAAATGACAAAGTTTCGATCGCAACACGAGCGGTCGTCCTCAGGCGAAAACATCCAGACATTGTCGCGGCAGAAGTCACGTGAGCTACAGCTGAGCATTGTTGTCATGCGGTGGGCTCACGCGAAATTGATTTCTGTAAGACGAATGTACTTTGAAAACCCACTGGCGATGCTCTTTTATATAAGCACACAACTTCATCTGTGATGAACGCTGCACTTTCCGTCGTTTTCATGCAGGGGGCGCTATAACCCTACGCGCCCGCTGCATGAACGACGGAGGCACAGGGACAGATGTTCGATCACGTTGGAATCGATCTGCAGACGGCGGTCTTCTCGCACGGCCAGCTCTGTGTCGCCTCATCTCAATCCCAAGCAGGTGAAAGTCCGCATCAAACCGAATCCCCGGCAAGGCCATCTACTTAACGACGAGAGAAAATTCACACGAAATGTCGTTTTCAATTAAGTCTTCCAGATGTAAAATGATATAAGCTTTTATTGAAGAAACACAATTTAAAACATAATACAATTCAAAGTTGTTTCATTTTAAAACTTCAAAACGGAGCATCGGGTGCTTGCGTGGATGCGTCGTTCGCGTGCAATTTTTTGTGACTTTCCTGGCCCAAGGCCGTAAATGGTTGTGAGGGGCACCGCAGGCGGTCAGGCTTGCTTCAACCCATGGTTGTGAACATCGACGTTAATCGACAAGGACCATTTCTCGTCCTAATTCGACAAAATCTACGTCAACACGTAATACAAAATTATAATTCGTGTTGTTGAGAATGTATCTCCTCTACGTGTAACTTTTAAGTGGTTTGCCTTGTAACTGATGAATGATCCGAGTGTGCTCCCTATTTCAAAGACAATGAGTTGCTCCAAAGGGAGATGCTTCCTGAAAACACAAAAGTACCCTTTGACCTATATCACAAGAACAATGAGTCTCACCTGAGTGATCTGTACAGGTTACTTCCAAAACACACAGTGTCCTAACATGACTTATTCAATGTTTGACCCTTATAGACAAAATGGTACATGTACGCACACAATCAGACAAGTATTCATTCAAAATTAGTGACAGGCATATTAACAAAATTGAATTACTGCACTGAAATATACTGCATTAGGTTACATTGCATTAACAAGAAGCTAATTTAAAAAAATACGCACCGTCTGCTTAACAGTGTATGTACAACATACTAATGCACCATTCAAAACGAGTCGGCCATTGCATGCTGGTGTCTGGGTAAAAATTGATAAAAATTCTAAACATTACCTACAAACTCCACAACTGAGATGCCACATCAACCATTGCCCCCTACTGACAGGCTCTTGTCCACATGCAGGCCGGTGCAGGGCCACCACCTTGTGCCACACAGGGGCAGCTGCTACTTGGGGATGCTCTTCGAGTGTTTGAGACGAGAAACGATACAAAACTACGAATTGCCGAGGCAATTAAGCAAGCACAATATAAATGCAATTGATAACATTGAATGCTTGGGAGCTTATTGGCATTCGCTCCTGGTTAGAGGTCTACCCATCACACAGGTCCACAAAGACTGGCCGCTCTTACCCTGCAGGTTGAACCTAGGAACTGAGTGTTCAACTTCACATTCTTGTCATTAGAGGCCTGTGACAAAGGTGCATCTATTGGAGCGGCATCGTCTAAGGCAGTGGTTCTTAACCTTGTTGGAGGTACTGAACCCCACCAGTTTCATATGCGCATTCACAGAACCCTTCTTAATTGGAAAAATAAAATATTTTTTCAAATTCAAAACATAGGTACATGTTTTACTGGTGCACAATCATGAGTCAGGTGTGTGTCTTAACCTCCGCCGAACCCCTGAGACTGACTCACCGAACCCCTGGGGTTCGATCGAACCCAGGTAAAGAACCACTGGTCAAAGGCTTACGCATCTCCCGGGTCTCCATTTGACTTTGTATTGTCTCGGAGGAAGTCCACCCACACCTCCACTTCCACAAACTGCTGGGAGTCGCCTCGCTCTGCCTCACAGTCAGAATTCTCCTCCTGCTTCACGTTGCCTCCATCGATACGAAGGTCCCATTTCGGAGTTGAATCTTTATCTTCACATTTTACCTTCACTTCTTTGCTCTTCACCATCACTTCTTCACGTTTCACCTTCACCTCTTCATATTTCACCTCGATACCTTTAAAAGTGTCCAAGCTGGGATTTTCTTCCGGTTCTTGTTTGATGAGGGATGGGCTCATTGCAGCACTTTGACTTTCACAAGCTGATTTCACACTCCACTCCTTGTGGATCTTCTGATGCTTGTGTGTTCTCTGGTGTCTTTGAAGATGTGCTGACTGAGCAAACGCCTTCCCGCACGGAATGCACTTGAAGGGTTTCTCTCCCGTGTGTGTTCTCTGGTGTGCTATAAGAGACGAGGAATGTGCAAACGCTTTCCCACACACACTGCACTTGAAGGGTTTCTCTCCCATGTGTGCTCTCTGGTGTGTTACAAGAGCAGATGACTGTGCAAACGCCTTCCCACACACAATGCACTTGAAGGGTTTTTCTCCCGTGTGTGTTCTCTGGTGTGTTACAAGAGCAGATGACTGTGCAAACGCCTTCCCACACACAATGCACTTGAAGGGTTTTTCTCCAGTGTGTATTCTCTGGTGTGTTACAATAGTAGATGATAGTGCAAACGCCTTCCCACACACACTGCACTTGAAGGGTTTCTCTCCCGTGTGTGTTCTCTGGTGTATTACAAGATTAGATGACTGTGCAAACGCCTTCCCACACACACTGCACTTGAAGGGTTTCTCTCCTGTGTGAGTTCTCTGGTGCCGTGTCAAATGTGCAGGACAATCCGTGCTGTATGCACACCGGTCACATTGTTGCCTTTTTGCACCGAGCCGCGCCGAGTGGCTTTGCTCCATCAGACCACTTCTGCAGAGGCAGCGACAACTGCAGACAGAAACAAAGAATATCCACACCATCTACACATCAGTATCGAGGCACAGAGGAATGCATATATACACAGTCACACGTGACTTACACGTCTATACTTATTCATATATTTATGATATAGTAAAAAAAAGTGTCCCAAATTCATCACACGGGCTGTTATTTCACACAATGAGAGGCCAAATGGTTATAAACGTGCCTGGAAGCCCTTGTATCTTCAAAATGAACGTTAACCCAAAACTCAGAGCACACAATTTCAGCTGTCTGGCTTCTAAATAAATGTTTATGAAAGCTAAATTCAGCTGACATAGCAAAGGGTGTTGAAAATAACACTATTTGTGTTATGCACAAATGCATAAATTAATGTTCAATCACAACTTAGAGGTGTGATGCCAGGCACAGATGTCCTTGATTGCTGGGATGAGCAGTTCCGACTTCAGCTGCTGCACGTGTGTGCTGTGATCACTTCCTGACTCCATTCTTGCAAAGAGTTCCAGAGGAAAACTAAAATAAACTACTGTTTTGATATAACCTCTGTGCTCAATAGAGTTAATATACTTTACTGCAAATACAAACTTGACACTGTCACACACTCAGAGGTGGAGCCAGGATTTTCAGGTAGGGGGGGGAAACCCCTCCAGCAATGAAAAATTACAGGAGTTGTTATTAAGTAAGGAGTTGTTAGTGAGAAAGGAGTTGTTAGTAAGAAAGGACTTGTCCCTTGCTTTTCATTCGACGCGTGCGATCGTCATCGCGCTCGCTGAACGTGTTGATGCCTTCAGGAAAGAAAAATAGACTTTTGTATTTTGGGGGGGGGGGGGGGGGGGAATGACCATGACGTATGTGGCATCAACCCGCATCACACCTGAGCTAAGCGCTCTGCAATGCTTACCCCCCTACCACATGGCTCTTCGCGCACCGTACTTCTACAGCTGTTCACAGCGTGCCGGGAGATTTTAGGTGGCACTTCGCTCCTGGCCGATTAAGTCATTGGCTTCTCGGAGTTTCAATACAAATCTGTGTAAATAATGGGTACAACTGCCATCTTAAATATAAAGCAGAACTTACACCTGTTTGTTTGTGTGAAGCAGCAAAAACTCTCCAACGCTGAGCTCTGGCGTCATGAAATTTTCACAGTTTATGCTGTCTGAAATGTCTAAGCGAACGCCGCGTCATTCCCTTCCCGAGTGGCAAAAATCGACCTGACGTAGCAGTGGGTTCAGGTTGAATTTCCTTGAGTGAAAACATCCGATTTAGGTAAATTGAAGTGTTTCGGCTTCTTTCTTGCAAGCATCAATTTTTTCAGGGTTTTTCATTGAATTATGAGGGAATATTAAATTAATCCAAGACAAGAATCCAAGTCCCGGGCGAAGCCGGGTAGTGAAGCTAGTTACTAATAAACCCCAATGATCCTATCGAAATTAGGGATTTCTATCGGATCGTTGGGGGGGCACGTGCCACCCCACCCCCACTGGCTCCCCCACTGTCACACACTGGCATGGTTCACAGGTGGTGGTGTGTCCAGACCCACGCCTGGCCACCTTCACCTGCTCAGTATTAATGCTTCCTCACTCCACCAAGTAATTCATTGAGGATCAACCAACACAGCCGAGGCTGCGTGTCTCTCTGTGGTGAGATGTTAACGACCTGTTCTGGCATACAGGAAGTCGTGGGTTCGATCCCGACCCTGACGCCTGCTGTATATTTGTAGTTTACGTGTCTCTCTCTCTCCCCGTTGTCGCGTGGATTTCCTTCCCGATCCCCGGGTTTCCCCTCCACATGTAGAGAGTGAACACCGCCACGCGTCTAGAGTGAACACCGCCACGCGTCTAGAGTGAACACCGCCACATGTCTAGAGTGAACACCGCCACGCGTCTAGAGTGAACACCGCCACGCGTCTAGAGTGAACACCAGCACGAGTCCAAAGCGAACATGGCCACACGTCCAGAGTGAACACCGCCACACGTTCAGAGTGAACACCGCCATGTGTCTAGAGTGAACACTGCCACGCGTCTAGAGCGAACACCGCCACGTCTAGAGTGAACACCGTCACTTGTCTAGAGTGAACACCGCCACGTGTCTAGAGTGAACACCGTCACGTGTCTAGAGTGAACACCGTCACTTGTCTAGAGTGAACACCGCCACGCGTCTAGAGTGAACACCGCCACGTATCTAGAGTGAACACCACCACGCGTCTAGAGTGAACACCACCACATGTCTAGAGTGAACACCGTCACGTGTCTAGAGTGAACACCGCCACGTGTCCAGAGTGAACACCGCCACGTGTCTAGAGTGAACACCGCCACGTGTCTAGAGTGAACACCACCACGCTGTTGACGTGCCTCACCTTGTTATTGTGGTTGTGGGCAGGTCGCTTCTGAAAACAAGAGCGGTATAGCAGCTCAAGCAGGCGTGGCCTGGTAAAAAATGAAAAAAAAACTGTGTGAATATTTAAAACAAAACAAGTTACAAAGTAGCAAGCCAGGTGAAGGGAAATTAAAACTTAAGCAAGATACTCTTTGGTTCTTTCGGTAAAGTCACGTAGAATAAATAAATACATTATATAATAGCATACGACGTTTCAACTGCAACACAAGCAATCATCATCAGGTACAAATGAAAGAGAAAAAAAACCTATTAAACTTAGAGTCAGCTAACATAACAGTCAACACCCTACCTGGTTGATAACGTTCTTCCAAAGATTGCTCAATTTGAGAGAGAGACACGGAGACACATAGACAGACACATAAGCAGAGAGAGAGACACACAGACACACAGAGAGAGACACACATAGACACACAGAGAGAGATGACAGAGAGACACACAGAGAGAGACACACATATAGACACACAGAGAGAGATGACACAGAGAGAGACACACATAGGCACACAGAGAAACAACGCCTCTGTGTTGAGGCCTTAAATAGAGAGGGGGGGGGGGGTAGAGAAACTAGCACGTCAATGCAAGGCCGTAGCCATGGAGTCAACATTGGGGGGGACCAAATCTTCCACGGGTCTGGGGTCCCCCCCCCCAGAAAAATATCTAAATTTGAAAACTATTTTCCTGCCATTTCCTCCCTAAAATATTTTTAAAAGTTCACTAACACATGGGATGGACTTTGTTTTATTTGATACAATAATGTCTAATAGTGTATTGTAATACATTGCTCTGTTTTTTTCTTTTTAACCTTTTCTTGTTTCATAGTATGTAATGGCAGAGATTAGGGATTCATAAAGTACAACGCAATCCTATAAACAGGAATCTATGCATTGTTATATAAAGACAAGTCCAGATTTCGTGGCCAAGGTTTAGCAAATTGTTGTCTTTATTAACAGAGCATCGCAATTTTTATTTACAAATATTTTTACAGAAACATATTGGGGGGCATATTTGATTATTATACTTATTATAACACATTATAACATTATAATTATGACATATTATACTTATTACAACATTATAATACATATATATTATTATAATTATTATAACATATTATACTTATTATAACATTATAATTATTATATATTTTAACATAATATTATACTTATTATAACATGTTATAATGACGGCCTTGTGTCAATGAGAGACTTGGAGGTTTGGTGACTGCACAGAGAGAGAGAGACACTTCATGTAATGCAACACAGAGAGTCGGTCAACACACCAACTCACGTACTCTTAGGTTTTTTCGGTAAAGTCACCACGTAGGTAAAAAATGAAATTAAAATTAATAAAAGTAAAAATAGAAATAAAATAATAAAATTATAATAAATCACGCCTCACTTGATGCAGCAAATTATAGTCTACATTATAGACTGCCAGTACACTCACCCAGCTTAATAACCAGGCTACAGTCTACATTATAGACTGCCAGTACACTCACCCAGCTTAATAACCAGGCTACAGTCTACATTATAAACTTGTGTTGCCTCCGAAACGTCGTGATTTTTATTTTATTTCTATTTTTACTTTTATGAATTTGTATTCATTTCTTACCTACATGGTGACTTCACCTAGAACGCTTCGCCTGGCTGATCGCGTTCTTCCACAGGTTGCTCAACTATCTTCTTGGTTCTTTCGGGAAAGTCACTTAGAATGGAAATAATAAAAATAAAAGGGAATATTATTTTATTATTTCCATTCTACGTGATATAAAACATAATTAAATTGTATAGTTTTATTGTTTTATTTCTATTCTACGTGACTTCACCGAAAGAACCAAGAAGATGAATCACTGCAGTCACGAAAGCTTTAAATCGAAATTGCTCAACTAAGCGAGAGAATTGAAGCGAACGCGACCAGGCGAGGGCAGGAGGCAAGGCCCCGCGTTGTAAAGTTCCAACTTGGACATCGCTTCCATGCTCGCTGCTACTCAATTGACATCCCTACGAGAGAGAAAGCGAGGCTCTACCTCGGTAAACAACAACAACCACAATAACAACAACCACCACAACAACAACAACCACAACCGCGATGAGAATTTCTCACCTCAGATTTCAGTTCCCGCGCGGAGCGTCAACTTTCCGTTACCTCGTGACGTCACGCGGCAGCAGCAGGTGGCATGACGTCACTTGTGGGGTACAAGACACTCCCTTCCCACAATGAGCGGCTCTGTAACTTACATAAATTATGTTAATGAGCCTGGCCCAATCGTGGAGGGATGGGCCGTGGGTGCCGAACCGGTCACAACGAACTCGTGACGTCTTTCACGAATAAATTATGTTAATGAGCCGCCAGTCAGTGGGTGTGGCTTTGCCCAAATAAGGATAGTGCTTGAACAGATAACGGAAGTGACCCAGGCAGAGGTGACGTCACGCTCCCTTGAGACCGGTTGGGGTGAAATCTTTGGTGACATGACGTCACTAGCAAGGTACACCTCCCCCTGGCGTTTCACGCCGATGAGGTCATGCTGAGTGGTGACGTCACGTAGCGGGATTAGAGTTTAAGTTGATGAAGATTAATTTTCCATTGCTCCCTCCCTTGAACAGAGACCCCTTGGGTGTGTGAGCTCGGCTCAACAATGTGGACATTATTGTGTGTACACACACATGGACAGTGTGTACACACGTGTACATTGTGTGTGTGTACACTGTGTGTGTACACTGTACACACTGTCTGTAAACTGTGTGTGTGTACACTGCGTGTGTACATTGTGTGTACACACTGTGTGTGTGTGTACACTGTGTACATTGTGTGTGTACATTGTGTGTGTGTACACTGTGTGTGTGTACACTGTGTGATGGCTGGGTGTATGGAATTTATGTGGTTGAGGAATTGGTCTAGAGCAGGCCGGCCATGTGGCCAGATGACAAAAGTGGCATCTACGTACCTCTTCCACAAGGTCGGGCGTAGAGTGGCAGTCTGGATGGCGTCAGTCTCAAATTTCTCCATGAAGACGTTGGCTACAACCGGAGATAGGGGGGAGCCCATTGGGGTGCCCTCAGTTTTCTTGTAGAAAGTTCCATTCCAGGTGAAGTTTGTATTGGTTAAGCAGTGTCTCACCAGGGGGGGTACCCCAGCATTCAGGCTTTGATGAACCAAGTCTTCAATGATTGCGATGGTGTCAGGTACAGGAACTTTGGTGAATAAGGAAACCACATCAAAACTGACAAGCAGGTCGTCTGGGGACAGGGAAACGTCGTGAGAATTGCATTTTATTATGTTTAATTTTTATTATTTTATTATTTCCCTTCTACGTGACTTTACCGAAAGAACCAAGAAGATTTACTGTTTGTTTTCTATCTGATGACGATTGCTTGTGTTGCAATCGAAACGTCCTATTCTATTATTTAATTTATTTCCTTTCTACGTTACTTTACCGAAAGAACCAAAAAGCAAAATGAAAATTCGCTGAAATAACTTGACCAACATGGTTGCTTCTTCTTGGTTCTTTCGGTAAAGTCACGTAGAAGGGAAGTAATAAAATAATACAAATAAAACATAATAAAATAATTCTCACGACGTTTATTATGTTTTATTTATATTATTTTATTACTTCCCTTCTACGCGACGACTTTACCGAAAGAAGAAAGAAGATGAATCCCTGCTGCAGTCACGAAAGCTTTAAATCGAAATTTAACATGGTTGCTGCAGCGCCACCGTGTGGACACATAGTGCAACTGCAGCGCCTCAGCGCGCTAATTGTAGCAGTGGAACTGTTCGGTGTCTTCACGGCTTCATTGCAGCCAACCCGCAGCAGCGTGGGGGGGCTGGCCACGTGGGTGGGGGAGGGGCGGGGCTGGTCACGTGAGCTGGGGGAGGGGCGGGGCTGGTCACGTGGGCTGGGCGAGGGGCGGGGCTGGTCACGTGGGGGGGAGGGGCTGGTCACGTGGGGGGGGGTGGGGGGGGGCTGGTCACGTGGGTGGGTGGGGGGAGGGGCTGGTCACGTGGGTGGGGGGGGGGCTGGTCACGTGGGCTGGGGGAGGGGCTGGTCACGTGGGCTGGGGGAGGGAGAGGGGCGGGGCTGGTCACGTGGGCTGGGGGAGGGGCGGGGCTGGTCACGTGGGCTGGGGGAGGGGGAGGGGCGGGGCTGGTCACGTGGGCTGGGGGAGGGGGCGGGGCTGGTCACGTGGGCTGGGGGAGGGGGAGAGGCGGGGCTGGGCACGTGGGCTGGGGGAGGGGGAGGGGCGGGGCTGGTCACGTGGGCTGGGGGAGGGGGGCGGGGCTGGTCACGTGGGCTGGGGGAGGGGCGGGGCTGGTCACGTGGGCTGGGGGAGGGGCGGGGCTGGTCACGTGGGCTGTGGGAGGGGGAGGGGCGGGGCTGGTCACGTGGGCTGGGGGAGGGGGAGGGGCGGGGCTGGTCACGTGGGCTGGGGGAGGGGGGCGGGGCTGGTCACGTGGGCTGGGGGAGGGGCGGGGCTGGTCACGTGGGCTGGGGGAGGGGCGGGGCTGGTCACGTGGGCTGTGGGAGGGGGAGGGGCGGGGCTGGTCACGTGGGCTGGGGGAGGGGCGGGGCTGGTCACGTGGGCTGGGAGAGGGGGAGGGGCGGGGCTGGTCACGTGGGCTGAGGGAGGGGCGGGGCTGGTCACGTGGGCTGGGGGAGGGGCGGGGCTGGTCACGTGGGCTGGGGGAGGGGGAGGGGTTGTTTAGGGCGCCCACGCGCGTGGTGACGTCATCGCGCTCGGGTTCGTGGGCGCCCCCGTGCGTGCTGACGTCATCGTGCTCGGGTTGGCGGGCGCCCCCGTGCGTGCTGACGTCATCGCGCTCGGTTTGGTGGGCGCCCCCGTGCGTGGTGACGTCATCGCGCTCGGTTTGGTGGGCGAACCGTGCGTGGTGACGTCATCGCGCTCGGGTTGGTGGGCGCAGCCGTGCGTGGTGACGTCATCGCGCTCGGTTTGGTGGGCGCCCCCGTGCGTGCTGACGTCATCGCGCTCAGGTAGATAGGCGCCCCCGTGCGTGGTGACGTCATCGCGCGGGGGGGGAGGGGCTGGTTACGTGGGCGGGGGGGGGCTGGTAACGTGGGCGGGGGGGGGGCTGGTCACGTGGGCGGGGGGGGGGCTGGTCACTTGGGCGGGGTAGGGGAGGGAATGGTAACGTGGGCAGATGGGGAGGAGCTGGTCACGTGGGCGGGGGGGGGCTGGTCACGTGGGCGGGGGGGGGGGCTGGCCCGTGCGTGGTGACGTCATCGCGCTCGGGTTGGCGGGCGCCCACGTGTGTGGTGACGTCATCGCGCTAGTGGTGGTGGGCGGTCCCCCACTTACGAACACCACCCCCCCCCCGCAAACCCCCACTTACGAACACTCTCCCCCCTCATACCCCCACTTACGAACACCACCCCCCCGCATACCCCCACTTACGAAAACCACCCCCCCCCGCATACCCCCACTTACGAACACCACCCCCCCGCATACCCCCACTTACGAACACCACCCCCCCCGCATTCCCCCACTTACGAACACCACCCCCGGCATACCCCCACTTACGAACACCACCCCCCGCATTCCCCCACTTACGAACACCACCCCCCGCATTCCCCCACTTACGAACACCACCCCCCGCATTCCCCCACTTACGAACACCACCCCCCCGCATTCCCCCACTTACGAACACCACCCCCCCGCATACCCCCACTTACGAACACCACCCCCCCGCATACCCCCACTTACGAACACCACCCCCCCCCCCCGCATACCCCCACTTACGAACACCACCCCCCCGCATTCCCCCACTTACGAACACCCCCCCCCCCCGCATACCCCCACTTACGAACACCACCCCCCCGCATTCCCCCACTTACGAACACCACCCCCCCGCATACCCCCACTTACGAACACAACCCCCCCCGCATACCCCCACTTACGAACACCACCCCCCCGCATACCCCCACTTACGAACACCACCCCCCCCCCGCATACCCCCACGTACGAACACCACCCCCCCGCATACCCCCACTTACGAACACCACCCCCCCCCCCGCATTCCCCCACTTACGAACACCACCCCCCCCGCATACCCCCACTTACGAACACCACCCCCCCCCCCGCATACCCCCACTTACGAACACCACCCCCCCCCCGCATACCCCCACTTACGAACACCACCCCCCCCCCCCCCGCATACCCCACTTACGAATAATAACAGGGGAGTCATTTGTGAGTGCGAAGGGACTGGTGGCCACGGGAGGTAATCATCACCAGCGGTGCCAGGCTAGGTGTCTGTACCCCCCCACTCACCCCCCGGTGCCAGGCTAGGTGTCTGTACCTCCCCCCCCCACTCACCCCCCTCTCTCTCTGTGTCTCTCTCTCTGCTTGTTAAATCATCACCACCACGATGCCAGGCTAGGTGCCTGTACCTCCCCCCACTCACCCCCCCCCCGGTGCCAGGCTAGGTGTCTGTACCCACCCCCACTCACCCCCCTCTCTCTGTGTCTCTCTCTGCTTGTTAAATCACCACCACGGTGCCAGGCTAGGTGTCTGTACCCCCCCCCCCACTCACCCCCGGTGCCAGGCTATACGGGCGATCTTTGTGTGTTGGGAGCAAGTTTGAGTGGCATGTAACCGTGGGAGTTGAACGGGCGCCTGCTGCTACTGACAATCGTTGACAACGGTTGGATAGACGCTGATAGACACACACACAGACAAGACCAGGTGGACAGACACAGACAAGAGGAACAGAGACTGAGAAAGATACACAGAGACTAAAAAACACAGGCAGAGAGACACACAGAGGCGAACAGAGACACAGACGGACAGAGATGTTGAATCGAACTCGCTGAACTCGCTTCATTGAAAGAGATTCCTCGATCTTTGCCCATCCCCAGAAGTCGTTCTCGTTTCTATTTATTTCATTGTGTGTGGTGTGTAGTGTAAGCCATGTGGGATATCGATGTACACGGACATGAACAACATCAGCAGACAAGACGTCTTTCATACTCTTTGGTTCTTTCGGTAAAGTCACGTAGGTAAAATAAATAAATGACGAAGTTTCGATCGCAACACGAGCGGTCGTCCTCAGGCGAAAACATCCAGACATTGTCGCGGCAGAAGTCACGTGAGCTACAGCTGAGCATTGTTGTCATGCGGTGGGCTCACGCGAAATTGATTTCTGCAACACGAAGGTACTTTGAAAACCCACTGGCGATGCTCTTTTATATAAGCGCACAACTTTATCTATCTGTATTTTTAGTTCTTTCTTAAAATTCTTAATTTTGATTTCATTTTTTACCTACGTGACTTTACAGAAAGAACTAAGAATATGAATCCTTGCAGTCACGAAAGCTTCAAACCTAGAATTAATCTGTGATGAATGCTGCACTTTCCGTCGTTTTCATGCAGGGGGCGCTATAACCCTACGCGCCTCCTGCATGAGCGAAGGAGGCGCAGGGACAGACGTTCGACCACGTTGGAATCGATCTGCAGACGGCGGTCTTCTGGCACGGCCAGCTCTGTGTCGCCTCATCTCAATCCCGCGATCCCAACCAGGTGAAAGTCCGCATCGAACCGAATGCCCGGCAAGGCCACCTACTTAACGACGAGAGAAAATTCACACGAAATGTCGTTTTCAATTAAGTCTTCCCGATGTAAAATGATATAAGCTTTTAATGAAGAAATACAATCATAAAATTCAAAACATAATACAATTCAAAGTTGTTTCATTTTAAAACTTCAAAACGGAGAATCGGGAGTTTGCGTGGATGCGTCGTTCGTGTGCAATTTTCTTTGTGCCTTTCCTGGCCCAAGGCCGTAAATGGTTGAGGGGCACCGCAGGCGGTGAGGCTTGCTTCAACCCCATGGTTGTCAACATCCAGACGTTAATCAGCAAGGACCATTTCTTGTCCTAGTTCGCAAACATATAAGACATCAAGCAAAATTCTCATGAGTGTTGTTGTGGAGAATGCATCTACTAGATGTGCTCTGCCTTGTAACCAAATACAAATCTGTACCAAAAATGTATTTCAAATGTGCTCTTAAAATTACCTCCTTGCTATGAAGCAGATCAGCAGACACGACATCTTTCATTTATCGATCTCTCCACGAAACAAAGGAATGTTTTACACAAACTATAACTAGCACAGACTTCTGGGAGCGCGTCATTGATTCAGTGCAAGCCACCTGTGGACCCTTATTGGTGCACAGCGTCTCAACAGCAGCTGGGCTTGCTTCAACCGATAGCTTCAAAGATCCAGACGTTAATCAGTAAGGCGCATTTCTAGTCCTAGTTAGACGAAATGTGTCAACACGTAATACAAAATTATAATTCAAGTTGTTGAGAATGTATCTCCTCTACGTGTAACTTTTAAGTGGTTTGCCCTGTAACTGATGAATGATCCGAGTGTGCTCCCTATTTCAAAGACAATGAGTTGCTCCAGAGGGAGATGCTTCCTGAAAACACAAAAAAACCCTTTGACCTGTATCACCAGAACAATGAGTCTCACCTGAGTTATCTGTACAGGTTACTTGCAAAACACACACTGTGTCCTAACATGACTTATTCAATGTTTGACCCTTATAGACAAAATGGTACATGTGAAGTATTGGAAAATGACGGCAGGAAACTCCTTGACGGGAACACACTTCTTTTATTAAATCTTGACTTGTAACAATACAACGCGTGGCCTCTCTTCTTCACAATGCGCTTCTCTTGACTCTGGATTCTGTGCTGCCGGCTCTCTGTGCCTCGTGTAGACTCCGCGCCTCGGCTACACTCCTCTCTCGCCTCGTGTAGACTCTGCGCCTCTGCTACACTCTCCACTCGCCTCGTGTAGACTTTGCATCTCTCTCTCTGGCTACACCGTATGCATACTCGGCTCGTGTAGACCTTCCTCTCTCTCTGGCTACACCGTATGCATACTCGGCTCGTGTAGACCGTTCTCTCTCGCTGGCTACACACTATACATTACTCAGCTCGTGTAGACCGTTCTCTCTCGCTGGCTACACACTATACATTACTCAGCTCGTGTAGACCGTTCTCTCTCGCTGGCTACACACTATACATTACTCAGCTCGTGTAGACCGTTCTCTCTCGCTGGCTACACACTATACATTACTCAGCTCGTGTAGACCGTTCTCTCTCGCTGGCTACACACTTATACCTTACTCTCCTCTACTCTCCATTACTCTCCTCTCCGGGCTCTATCTCTGCACCTTCGTCTTCATTCTTAGATGGTTCCACTTCCCCCCTGCTCCTCTGTGCATCACCTTATATACCCCTTCTTCCCGGGAGACGGAGCGGATGCGGACCTCAACGTCGGCACCGCTCCTCAGTTACCCAATCCCCACGCGCTATCCCTACGATCCGGTTCCGCTCAGCGCGTGTTTCCACTCCCCGACCAATCACACCGCGCTGCTACCCGATCACTCCCTCTGGGCGCGTCACCGGCACACAGCCAATCAGCAGCACTACCCCCACCCGCGCACTGACGCCTGCTCCTCCCCGTCAGCGCGCGTCACCACACACACACCCGTACATACGCGCTGGCACACGACATATACACCCAGCGCGTATCACCACTACATCACCCCCTCCCACATAGCTCGCAGCCGGCCCGGCTGCTAACAACAACCAACCGCGACGATAAAACGACAACCAACAAAAAAAAACCCCGTAACCCCCCGAGTGTGCCCCGTAACATAACACAACAACAACAAGAATAACTATGTACAGATTGACAATGAACCCGAAAAGTCAACAATAACACGATACGAGCAAATTCGAAACGAACGCGCCCCACGTCCCTGCGACTACACGCAGTGACGAGGCGCTCCAACTGCCCCGACTCCTCACGAGGCAGGTCATGCAAAGTAGCACGACCTGGCGCGAGTCCGTCTGGCTGGTCCATCGTATGGGGCGGGACACTGACGACCGTCCGGCGGTTCCGGCTGCTCCAGACGGCGCGGAACGGGCCTGAAAGGGCCGGCCCCGCCGCGGAGATCCGGCCGCCGGTGATCGGCAGCTGTCAGTTCCGAGACACCTGGGAGCAGATCAGGCGAAAATACGTGTGGATCAGGCAGAGACATTTCCCCCTCTGGGTCGCCGGTCACGTCACACGCCCGGCCATCACGACACAAGGGGAGGCCATATGGAGGCGAGAACGGTTTCAGTCGGGAGGGGTGAACGTACCAACGGCGCTTTCCCCACTTTATCTGAACGCACTGGGGCCGTGCAACGCGCACGACCTCCACGGGTCCCCTCCACGGTCTCAACAATTTAGGCGACGTAGCCAAGGGTGCCTGAGGGCAATGCAGCCAGGCCCTGTCACCTGGTTTCCATTCGTGCATGGACACCTTCCGTACCCGCAACCGTTCATTAGCAATTTGGCGAGCCCGCGAATTAAGCCGCGCGGCCTCCCTCGCCTCTGTCAGCTTGTGAATATTAAACTTAATATGTTCTGCCAAATTAGAATTAGTTCGTGGAGCGGACAGGCCAAGTTGCGTTTCTATTGGCGGATCAGCTTCCCGACCGTACATCAAATAGAATGGGGAAAACCCCGTAGCTGCATGGGGGGCCATTCTATACGCAGCAAGGACTCCCGGGACCTGCAGGTCCCAATCTACATGTGCCTCGCACACCTGCTGGCACAGCATGGAAGTCAAGGTTTTGTGGAGTCTCTCCACCATCCCGTCAGTCTGCGGGTGGTACGGGGAGGTACGCACCTTCTTGGTACCCAACAGATCGCACACCTCTTGCAACAATTTACTCGAAAATTTTTTACCTTGGTCGGTCAGCAGGCGTTCGGGAGCCCCCTTGTCCAGGACATAGCCCTGGACGAAGGCATCCGTCACAGCCGCTGCCGACTGGTTAGCGAGAGGCCACGCCATAGGCCATCGGGTAAAGTATTCGACCCCCACTAACAAATATTTATTCCCTCTCGGCGTGACTGGGAAGGGCCCCAAAATATCGAGTGCAACGAGCTCGTTGGTACGCGAGACCTGAATAGATTGCAGCGGTGGATTAGCTGCCACGGCCGGTGGTTTACGCCTGGCGCACTCAACGCACCCCTTCAGAATATGCACCACATCACTTCCCATTCCCGGCCAGTAATAGTCACGCTGAAGCAGGGCAAGCGTCTTGTTAACTCCCAAGTGCAAGAGGCGTTCGTGTGCCGCCAAGACAACCCTCCCCCTCACAGCGGAAGGCACCACGAGTGCGTTCCGCCGGGACAAACTGTCCCATTTCAATAACACGCCCTGCTCAAGTACATAGGAGCCGGTACGCTCCTGGTCCCCCTCGGGACCCCCAACCTTGCGGCGCAATGCTAGCAGCGAGCTGTCCGCCATCTGGAGGCGGCCCCATTCGCTGAGCGACAGCGAGAGCAGCGAGTCCCGACCCTGAGAGGCAGTGGAATCATCCCCGATCGGTGCGCCCGCTGTCGCAGCCAGTGCCCCCATCTCCCCCGCAAGCGTCGGTTTACAGCGCGCCGATCCCGACAAACACGCGCATTCATCACAAGGCAACAACCGCGACAAGCAATCGGCATTCGTGTGTCGCAACCCCTTACGGTACGTAGTCGTAAACTGATAGTCCTGGAGGACTTCCAACCAACGCGACAACTGGCCCGAGGGCTGGGCGACCCTCAATGAATACTGTAGCGCCGCGTGGTCCGTTCGGACTGTAAAGTGAAGACCATAAAGATATGGCCTAAACTGCTGCACAAAAAAAACAATGGCAAGCAGCTCGCGACGGGTGACACAGTAGCGCTGCTCCGCCGGAGACAACACCCTACTACCGTAGGCGACAACTCTTTTGACACCCCCAACGACTTGGGATAGCACCCCCCCAATGCCCGTGTTGCTAGCATCCGTGTCCAGCAAAAAGGGACTGGCAAAATCGGGATAACACAAGGGTGGGGCACCCACCAAGGCGTCCCGGAGGGAGCGAAACGCGGCCTCCTCCTCCGGTCCCCATTTGAACTTCACTCCCTTCGCCGTTAGAGCGTGCAAGGGTTTTGCAATAGTGGCGAAGTGCTCAACGAACCGCCGATAATAAGAAGCAAACCCGATGAAACTACGCACGTCGGAAACGGACGTAGGTGTCGGCCACGAACCGACACAATCCGTCTTCGCGGGATCGGTGGAGATCCCCGAAGAATCGACAATGTGACCCAAGTATCTAACGGACCTACGAAGGAGGTGACATTTGGCCGGTTTAAATTTCAACTTAGCCGATCGCATTCGCAAGAACACCCCTCTCAATCGCCGGAGGTGTTCCTCAAACGTTTTACTGAAAACAATGACATCGTCCATATAAATCAAGCATGTATCCCACTGCAAGCCCGACAAAACCAGCTCCATAAGTCGCTGAAACGTCGCTGGAGAGGAGTGAAGTCCCATGGGTAACCGGTTAAACTGGAACAGCCCGCCTGGAGTCCGAAATGCTGTCTTAGGTTTCGACTCTTCGTCGAGCGGCAACTGCCAAAACCCCGATAACAAATCAAGAGTCGAAAAATATCGCGCACCAGACAATGCATCGAGGGACTCATCCATCCTGGGGAGCGGATACGCGTCAGCCACAGAGATCTGATTCAGGCGACGGAAATCAACGCAGAATCGCAGGGACCCGTCCTGCTTCTTAACCAGCACAATAGGCGCTCCCCACGGACTAGAGGAGGGCGAAATAATATCGGCTTCTAGCATATCGTTAACAGCCGACTGAACATGTTCCTTCTCCACGGGACTCAGTCGGAAGGGATTTAGCCTGACCGGCGCCGCATCGCCCGTTTCAATGTGATGGTGCAACAAATCCGTGCACCCAATGTCATACTTATGTTTACTGAATACATCAGAGAATTCAATGAGCAACTCGCGCAGCGCACCCAACTGCGCCGCCGACAAATCGTCCGAGGCGGCACATAACGAATGGACCCACTCAAGGTCTTCCCTTGGCTCAACGTTCCGCGCGGGGCTCGAGCCCACCTGCGCAACCAACCCATCATCCCCAGGGACCTGCGCCGCGTGAGCCAGCACGGTGCCCTGCGGAATGACAGCTGGTCGCGACCCCGCGTTCAAAACCATCACAAACGGATCCCTGTCAGCCCGCACCAAAGTGTGAGCCACCGATAAATCAAGACCCCCGACAGCCTTGTTAGAAGGACCCAAAAGCATACTCTGTCCCGAAGCCTCCCTCACCCATGGTTTCCGCAACCGGAGGGGAATCAACATCTGTGAACCCGGGGGCACTTGCACTGTCTGCGTCGCCACCGCTTGTATCGTAGCGCACGCCGTCCGAATGTCAGTAGGGCCCGTCAAAAATGAAATCCGGCGACCCGATGGCAGTTCAATGCATCGTTGATCGATAAGAATTTTAATGGGCATTTTAGCCAAAAAGTCAGTGCCCAAAAGACACGGAACTGCCAAAGAAGACGAAACGAAAACGGGTCCCGACAATTTGATATCTCCAATGCAAATGGACGCCCTAACCTGACCGATAATGCCCAACGATCCCCCATTAGCGGCGTAAAATGGCACATCCACTGGAAGCAGCGGACGACATTGGACCGGAAGAATATTATAAATGAGGTCCGATATAATAGTTGCCGATGCCCCCGTGTCCACTAACACCCTAATCTCAACCCCATCAATAGATCCCGTAACAACGGACGAACCCGCCGAAGCAGCCACAATTCTATGCCCCAATTCCGCCCATTCAATGTCTCCCTGGTCCCGGCCGAACCCCCCTCGCCGAACCGAATCCCCGAACCTCAACCGGCCCTCCTCCGCCGCAACGCGGCGTCCCATGTGTGCCGAATAAACAGGCCGAGCGTGTGAGGTGCCGCGACTTGCCGGGGATTGTAGAGATGACTTGGGCTCTCGGTCGTCGTCCAGCCGAGCTCCCATGGCGCGCTGCCGCGGAGCACGGCACCCGGACGCCACGTGGCCCCGGAGGCCGCAGTTATAGCACGTGACGAGGGTCGGAGTAGATCTTGGTTGCTCCGACTTTCGGCCCGATCGCAGAGGCGACCGGGCCCCCGGCCTCCAGTCCCCTGGTCGTCCCGTGGCGAACGCCTCCTCTCGTGGGCTGACGACTTGGGGTTCGGCGACCACCAAACCCGGGGCTGCGACGACAGCAGCGTTGCAACCAACGCCTTGCTTCCGTTGTAGGGCCTCGTGCGCTTGAATACTCGTGGCGACTCTCAAAGAAGAAATATCAATCTCGTCAGCTGTGTTGATAGGGACCCCCAGGTCCTGCGCCAACTTGAGCAGCTGCTCCAAAACCATCGCGTCTTGGCCCTCCTCGTCCATCCGAGGGAACGCAGCATCAGCAAGAGCCAGCAACGCCGTGCGATAGGCCAGCGCGGTCTCCGTGGCCGCTTTCCGTCTTGCGTAGAACTGATGGCGGCACGTAGAGGGAGGCCCGTAGACCCTGGCCAACAAACCCAGCGCATCCTTCAGCGTGGAGCGGTCCGACTTCCGTGCAGCCCTGAAGGCCGCGAGCGCATCGTCGTCCAGCATGGCGGGCAATGCCCGCAGCGCCGTAGCATCGGACCACGCTGACATCTCTTGATGCGCCAAAAACCTTCGCTGAAATTGGCCCCAGTCTCCGCCTTCCGCCTTGAAGGCTGACAACGTGGGCAGGCGCTGCTGAAAAATGAAGTCATCCGCCTCGTGGTTCCTCTCCGCCTGTCCGTCGGTGTCTAAGATGGCGGCTCCAGCAGCAGACGTAAGATGGCGGACCCCCTCGCGCGCTGATGACGTCGATGCGCGCGCTTGGGAACCCACCACCACGTGGCGCTCGCCGTTCCCGCCAAAAGTAGGCCCAGGCGCAATGGCGGGAATCCCCCATTCGTTTTGGCGGGAATCTGCGGGGCGACCTTGTAAAATGTCCCCCACCATCCCCGCTCCTCCCGACGAGCTGATCTCCGCCAAGATGGACGCGGCGGCGAGCAGCAGCTCCGCCAGTCGGGAGTGCGCCTCACGAAGCCCGGCGTCTGTCCCCGGTCGCTCGGCCGGCGCCGTCGACGGACCCTGCAGCGTGGGCAAGTCCTCTTCCTCACCCCCCGCCACCAGCGGCCCCGAGTCGTCCAGGTCTTCCTCGCGGTCAATCCCGTGGGTCCTACGGGTCTTCCTCGTCTCCATACTTGGAAGCCCGTTTCACTTCTGACGCCAGATGAAGTATTGGAAAATGACGGCAGGAAACTCCTTGACGGGAACACACTTCTTTTATTAAATCTTGACTTGTAACAATACAACGCGTGGCCTCTCTTCTTCACAATGCGCTTCTCTTGACTCTGGATTCTGTGCTGCCGGCTCTCTGTGCCTCGTGTAGACTCCGCGCCTCGGCTACACTCCTCTCTCGCCTCGTGTAGACTCTGCGCCTCTGCTACACTCTCCACTCGCCTCGTGTAGACTTTGCATCTCTCTCTCTGGCTACACCGTATGCATACTCGGCTCGTGTAGACCTTCCTCTCTCTCTGGCTACACCGTATGCATACTCGGCTCGTGTAGACCGTTCTCTCTCGCTGGCTACACACTATACATTACTCAGCTCGTGTAGACCGTTCTCTCTCGCTGGCTACACACTATACATTACTCAGCTCGTGTAGACCGTTCTCTCTCGCTGGCTACACACTATACATTACTCAGCTCGTGTAGACCGTTCTCTCTCGCTGGCTACACACTATACATTACTCAGCTCGTGTAGACCGTTCTCTCTCGCTGGCTACACACTTATACCTTACTCTCCTCTACTCTCCATTACTCTCCTCTCCGGGCTCTATCTCTGCACCTTCGTCTTCATTCTTAGATGGTTCCACTTCCCCCCTGCTCCTCTGTGCATCACCTTATATACCCCTTCTTCCCGGGAGACGGAGCGGATGCGGACCTCAACGTCGGCACCGCTCCTCAGTTACCCAATCCCCACGCGCTATCCCTACGATCCGGTTCCGCTCAGCGCGTGTTTCCACTCCCCGACCAATCACACCGCGCTGCTACCCGATCACTCCCTCTGGGCGCGTCACCGGCACACAGCCAATCAGCAGCACTACCCCCACCCGCGCACTGACGCCTGCTCCTCCCCGTCAGCGCGCGTCACCACACACACACCCGTACATACGCGCTGGCACACGACATATACACCCAGCGCGTATCACCACTACACATGTACGCACACAATCAGACAAGTATTCATTCAAAATTAGTGACAGGCATATTAACAAAATTGAATTACTGCACTGAAATATACTGCATTAGGTTACATTGCATTAACAAGAAGCTAATTTAAAAAAATACGCACCATCTGCTTAACAGTGTATGTACAACATACTAATGCACCATTCAAAACGAGTCGGCCATTGCATGCTGGTGTCTGGGTAAAAATTGATAAAAATTCTAAACATTACCTACAAACTCCACAACTGAGATGCCACATCAACCATCGCCCCCTACTGACAGGCTCTTGTCCACATGCAGGCCGGTGCAGGGCCACCACCTTGTGCCACACAGGGGCAGCTGCTACTTGGGGATGCTCTTCGAGTGTTTGAGACGAGAAACGATACAAAACTACGAATTGCCGAGGCAATTAAGCAAGCACAATATAAATGCAATTGATAACATTGAATGCTTGGGAGCTTATTGGCATTCGCTCCTGGTTAGAGGTCTACCCATCACACAGGTCCACAAAGACTGGCCGCTCTTACCCTGCAGGTTGAACCTAGGAACTGAGTGTTCAACTTCACATTCTTGTCATTAGAGGCCTGTGACAAAGGTGCATCTATTGGAGCGGCATCGTCTAAGGCAGTGGTTCTTAACCTTGTTGGAGGTACTGAACCCCACCAGTTTCATATGCGCATTCACAGAACCCTTCTTAATTGGAAAAATAAAATATTTTTTCAAATTCAAAACATAGGTACATGTTTTACTGGTGCACAATCATGAGTCAGGTGTGTGTCTTAACCTCCGCCGAACCCCTGAGACTGACTCACCGAACCCCTGGGGTTCGATCGAACCCAGGTAAAGAACCACTGGTCAAAGGCTTACGCATCTCCCGGGTCTCCATTTGACTTTGTATTGTCTCGGAGGAAGTCCACCCACACCTCCACTTCCACAAACTGCTGGGAGTCGCCTCGCTCTGCCTCACAGTCAGAATTCTCCTCCTGCTTCACGTTGCCTCCATCGATACGAAGGTCCCATTTCGGAGTTGAATCTTTATCTTCACATTTTACCGTCACTTCTTTGCTCTTCACCATCACTTCTTCACGTTTCACCTTCACCTCTTCATATTTCACCTCGATACCTTTAAAAGTGTCCAAGCTGGGATTTTCTTCCGGTTCTTGTTTGATGAGGGATGGGCTCATTGCAGCACTTTGACTTTCACAAGCTGATTTCACACTCCACTCCTTGTGGATCTTCTGATGCTTGTGTGTTCTCTGGTGTCTTTGAAGATGTGCTGACTGAGCAAACGCCTTCCCGCACGGAATGCACTTGAAGGGTTTCTCTCCCGTGTGTGTTCTCTGGTGTGCTATAAGAGACGAGGAATGTGCAAACGCTTTCCCACACACACTGCACTTGAAGGGTTTCTCTCCCATGTGTGCTCTCTGGTGTGTTACAAGAGCAGATGACTGTGCAAACGCCTTCCCACACACAATGCACTTGAAGGGTTTTTCTCCCGTGTGTGTTCTCTGGTGTGTTACAAGAGCAGATGACTGTGCAAACGCCTTCCCACACACAATGCACTTGAAGGGTTTTTCTCCAGTGTGTATTCTCTGGTGTGTTACAATAGTAGATGATAGTGCAAATGCCTTCCCACACACACTGCACTTGAAGGGTTTCTCTCCCGTGTGTGTTCTCTGGTGTATTACAAGAGTAGATGACTGTGCAAACGCCTTCCCACACACACTGCACTTGAAGGGTTTCTCTCCTGTGTGAGTTCTCTGGTGCCGTGTCAAATGTGCAGGACAATCCGTGCTGTATGCACACCGGTCACATTGTTGCCTTTTTGCACCGAGCCGCGCCGAGTGGCTTTGCTCCATCAGACCACTTCTGCAGAGGCAGCGACAGCTGCAGACAGAAACAAAGAATATCCACACCATCTACACATCAGTATCGAGGCACAGAGGAATGCATATATACACAGTCACACGTGACTTACACGTCTATACTTATTCATATATTTATGATATAGTAAAAAAAAGTGTCCCAAATTCATCACACGGGCTGTTATTTCACACAATGAGAGGCCAAATGGTTATAAACGTGCCTGGAAGCCCTTGTATCTTCAAAATGAACGTTAACCCAAAACTCAGAGCACACAATTTCAGCTGTCTGGCTTCTAAATAAATGTTTATGAAAGCTAAATTCAGCTGACATAGCAAAGGGTGTTGAAAATAACACTATTTGTGTTATGCACAAATGCATAAATTAATGTTCAATCACAACTTAGAGGTGTGATGCCAGGCACAGATGTCCTTGATTGCTGGGATGAGCAGTTCCGACTTCAGCTGCTGCACGTGTGTGCTGTGATCACTTCCTGACTCCATTCTTGCAAAGAGTTCCAGAGGAAAACTAAAATAAACTACTGTTTTGATATAACCTCTGTGCTCAATAGAGTTAATATACTTTACTGCAAATACAAACTTTGCACTGTCACACACTCAGAGGTGGAGCCAGGATTTTCAGGTAGGGGGGGGAAACCCCTCCAGCAATGAAAAATTACAGGAGTTGTTATTAAGTAAGGAGTTGTTAGTGAGAAAGGAGTTGTTAGTAAGAAAGGACTTGTCCCTTGCTTTTCATTCGACGCGTGCGATCGTCATCGCGCTCGCTGAACGTGTTGATGCCTTCAGGAAAGAAAAATAGACTTTTGTATTTTGGGGGGGGGGGGGGGGGGAATGACCATGACGTATGTGGCATCAACCCGCATCACACCTGAGCTAAGCGCTCTGCAATGCTTACCCCCCTACCACATGGCTCTTCGCGCACCGTACTTCTACAGCTGTTCACAGCGTGCCGGGAGATTTTAGGTGGCACTTCGCTCCTGGCCGATTAAGTCATTGGCTTCTCGGAGTTTCAATACAAATCTGTGTAAATAATGGGTACAACTGCCATCTTAAATATAAAGCAGAACTTACACCTGTTTGTTTGTGTGAAGCAGCAAAAACTCTCCAACGCTGAGCTCTGGCGTCATGAAATTTTCACAGTTTATGCTGTCTGAAATGTCTAAGCGAACGCCGCGTCATTCCCTTCCCGAGTGGCAAAAATCGACCTGATGTAGCAGTGGGTTCAGGTTGAATTTCCTTGAGTGAAAACATCCGATTTAGGTAAATTGAAGTGTTTCGGCTTCTTTCTTGCAAGCATCAATTTTTTCAGGGTTTTTCATTGAATTATGAGGGAATATTAAATTAATCCAAGACAAGAATCCAAGTCCCGGGCGAAGCCGGGTAGTGAAGCTAGTTACTAATAAACCCCAATGATCCTATCGAAATTAGGGATTTCTATCGGATCGTTGGGGGGGCACGTGCCACCCCACCCCCACTGGCTCCCCCACTGTCACACACTGGCATGGTTCACAGGTGGTGGTGTGTCCAGACCCACGCCTGGCCACCTTCACCTGCTCAGTATTAATGCTTCCTCACTCCACCAAGTAATTCATTGAGGATCAACCAACACAGCCGAGGCTGCGTGTCTCTCTGTGGTGAGATGTTAACGACCTGTTCTGGCATACAGGAAGTCGTGGGTTCGATCCCGACCCTGACGCCTGCTGTATATTTGTAGTTTACGTGTCTCTCTCTCTCCCCGTTGTCGCGTGGATTTCCTTCCCGATCCCCGGGTTTCCCCTCCACATGTAGAGAGTGAACACCGCCACGCGTCTAGAGTGAACACCGCCACGCGTCTAGAGTGAACACCGCCACATGTCTAGAGTGAACACCGCCACGCGTCTAGAGTGAACACCGCCACGCGTCTAGAGTGAACACCAGCACGAGTCCAAAGCGAACATGGCCACACGTCCAGAGTGAACACCGCCACACGTTCAGAGTGAACACCGCCATGTGTCTAGAGTGAACACTGCCACGCGTCTAGAGCGAACACCGCCACGTCTAGAGTGAACACCGTCACTTGTCTAGAGTGAACACCGCCACGTGTCTAGAGTGAACACCGTCACGTGTCTAGAGTGAACACCGTCACTTGTCTAGAGTGAACACCGCCACGCGTCTAGAGTGAACACCGCCACGTATCTAGAGTGAACACCACCACGCGTCTAGAGTGAACACCACCACATGTCTAGAGTGAACACCGTCACGTGTCTAGAGTGAACACCGCCACGTGTCCAGAGTGAACACCGCCACGTGTCTAGAGTGAACACCGCCACGTGTCTAGAGTGAACACCACCACGCTGTTGACGTGCCTCACCTTGTTATTGTGGTTGTGGGCAGGTCGCTTCTGAAAACAAGAGCGGTATAGCAGCTCAAGCAGGCGTGGCCTGGTAAAAAATGAAAAAAAAACTGTGTGAATATTTAAAACAAAACAAGTTACAAAGTAGCAAGCCAGGTGAAGGGAAATTAAAACTTAAGCAAGATACTCTTTGGTTCTTTCGGTAAAGTCACGTAGAATAAATAAATACATTATATAATAGCATACGACGTTTCAACTGCAACACAAGCAATCATCATCAGGTACAAATGAAAGAGAAAAAAAACCTATTAAACTTAGAGTCAGCTAACATAACAGTCAACACCCTACCTGGTTGATAACGTTCTTCCAAAGATTGCTCAATTTGAGAGAGAGACACGGAGACACATAGACAGACACATAAGCAGAGAGAGAGACACACAGACACACAGAGAGAGACACACATAGACACACAGAGAGAGATGACAGAGAGACACACAGAGAGAGACACACATATAGACACACAGAGAGAGATGACACAGAGAGAGACACACATAGGCACACAGAGAAACAACGCCTCTGTGTTGAGGCCTTAAATACAGAGGGGGGGGGGGGTAGAGAAACTAGCACGTCAATGCAAGGCCGTAGCCATGGAGTCAACATTGGGGGGGACCAAATCTTCCACGGGTCTGGGGTCCCCCCCCCCCAGAAAAATATCTAAATTTGAAAACTATTTTCCTGCCATTTCCTCCCTAAAATATTTTTAAAAGTTCACTAACACATGGGATGGACTTTGTTTTATTTGATACAATAATGTCTAATAGTGTATTGTAATACATTGCTCTGTTTTTTTCTTTTTAACCTTTCTTGTTTCATAGTATGTAATGGCAGAGATTAGGGATTCATAAAGTACAACGCAATCCTATAAACAGGAATCTATGCATTGTTATATAAAGACAAGTCCAGATTTCGTGGCCAAGGTTTAGCAAATTGTTGTCTTTATTAACAGAGCATCGCAATTTTTATTTACAAATATTTTTACAGAAACATATTGGGGGGCATATTTGATTATTATACTTATTATAACACATTATAACATTATAATTATGACATATTATACTTATTACAACATTATAATACATATATATTATTATAATTATTATAACATATTATACTTATTATAACATTATAATTATTATATATTTTAACATAATATTATACTTATTATAACATGTTATAATGACGGCCTTGTGTCAATGAGAGACTTGGAGGTTTGGTGACTGCACAGAGAGAGAGAGACACTTCATGTAATGCAACACAGAGAGTCGGTCAACACACCAACTCACGTACTCTTAGGTTTTTTCGGTAAAGTCACCACGTAGGTAAAAAATGAAATTAAAATTAATAAAAGTAAAAATAGAAATAAAATAATAAAATTATAATAAATCACGCGTCACTTGATGCAGCAAATTATAGTCTACATTATAGACTGCCAGTACACTCACCCAGCTTAATAACCAGGCTACAGTCTACATTATAGACTGCCAGTACACTCACCCAGCTTAATAACCAGGCTACAGTCTACATTATAAACTTGTTGCCTCCGAAACGTCGTGATTTTTATTTTATTTCTATTTTTACTTTTATGAATTTGTATTCATTTCTTACCTACATGGTGACTTCACCTAGAACTAACGCTTCGCCTGGCTGATCGCGTTCTTCCACAGGTTGCTCAACTATCTTCTTGGTTCTTTCGGGAAAGTCACTTAGAATGGAAATAATAAAAATAAAAGGGAATATTATTTTATTATTTCCATTCTACGTGATATAAAACATAATTAAATTGTATAGTTTTATTGTTTTATTTCTATTCTACGTGACTTCACCGAAAGAACCAAGAAGATGAATCACTGCAGTCACGAAAGCTTTAAATCGAAATTGCTCAACTAAGCGAGAGAATTGAAGCGAACGCGACCAGGCGAGGGCAGGAGGCAAGGCCCCGCGTTGTAAAGTTCCAACGTGGACATCGCTTCCATGCTCGCTGCTACTCAATTGACATCCCTACGAGAGAGAGAGCGAGGCTCTACCTCGGTAAACAACAACAACCACAATAACAACAACCACCACAACAACAACAACCACAACCGCGATGAGAATTTCTCACCTCAGATTTCAGTTCCCGCGCGGAGCGTCAACTTTCAGTTACCTCGTGACGTCACGCGGCAGCAGCAGGTGGCATGACGTCACTTGTGGGGTACAAGACACTCCCTTCCCACAATGAGCGGCTCTGTAACTTACATAAATTATGTTAATGAGCCTGGCCCAATCGTGGAGGGATGGGCCGTGGGTGCCGAACCGGTCACAACGAACTCGTGACGTCTTTCACGAATAAATTATGTTAATGAGCCGCCAGTCAGTGGGTGTGGCTTTGCCCAAATAAGGATAGTGCTTGAACAGATAACGGAAGTGACCCAGGCAGAGGTGACGTCACGCTCCCTTGAGACCGGTTGGGGTGAAATCTTTGGTGACATGACGTCACTAGCAAGGTACACCTCCCCCTGGCGTTTCACGCCGATGAGGTCATGCTGAGTGGTGACGTCACGTAGCGGGATTAGAGTTTAAGTTGATGAAGATTAATTTTCCATTGCTCCCTCCCTTGAACAGAGACCCCTTGGGTGTGTGAGCTCGGCTCAACAATGTGGACATTATTGTGTGTACACACACATGGACAGTGTGTACACACGTGTACATTGTGTGTGTGTACACTGTGTGTGTACACTGTACACACTGTCTGTAAACTGTGTGTGTGTACACTGCGTGTGTACATTGTGTGTACACACTGTGTGTGTGTGTACACTGTGTACATTGTGTGTGTACATTGTGTGTGTGTACACTGTGTGTGTGTACACTGTGTGATGGCTGGGTGTATGGAATTTATGTGGTTGAGGAATTGGTCTAGAGCAGGCCGGCCATGTGGCCAGATGACAAAAGTGGCATCTACGTACCTCTTCCACAAGGTCGGGCGTAGAGTGGCAGTCTGGATGGCGTCAGTCTCAAATTTCTCCATGAAGACGTTGGCTACAACCGGAGATAGGGGGGAGCCCATTGGGGTGCCCTCAGTTTTCTTGTAGAAAGTTCCATTCCAGGTGAAGTTTGTATTGGTTAAGCAGTGTCTCACCAGGGGGGGTACCCCAGCATTCAGGCTTTGATGAACCAAGTCTTCAATGATTGCGATGGTGTCAGGTACAGGAACTTTGGTGAATAAGGAAACCACATCAAAACTGACAAGCAGGTCGTCTGGGGACAGGGAAACGTCGTGAGAATTGCATTTTATTATGTTTAATTTTTATTATTTTATTATTTCCCTTCTACGTGACTTTACCGAAAGAACCAAGAAGATTTACTGTTTGTTTTCTATCTGATGACGATTGCTTGTGTTGCAATCGAAACGTCCTATTCTATTATTTAATTTATTTCCTTTCTACGTTACTTTACCGAAAGAACCAAAAAGCAAAATGAAAATTCGCTGAAATAACTTGACCAACATGGTTGCTTCTTCTTGGTTCTTTCGGTAAAGTCACGTAGAAGGGAAGTAATAAAATAATACAAATAAAACATAATAAAATAATTCTCACGACGTTTATTATGTTTTATTTATATTATTTTATTACTTCCCTTCTACGCGACGACTTTACCGAAAGAAGAAAGAAGATGAATCCCTGCTGCAGTCACGAAAGCTTTAAATCGAAATTTAACATGGTTGCTGCAGCGCCACCGTGTGGACACATAGTGCAACTGCAGCGCCTCAGCGCGCTAATTGTAGCAGTGGAACTGTTCGGTGTCTTCACGGCTTCATTGCAGCCAACCCGCAGCAGCGTGGGGGGGCTGGCCACGTGGGTGGGGGAGGGGCGGGGCTGGTCACGTGGGCTGGGGGAGGGGCGGGGCTGGTCACGTGGGCTGGGCGAGGGGCGGGGCTGGTCACGTGGGGGGGAGGGGCTGGTCACGTGGGGGGGGGTGGGGGGGGGGCTGGTCACGTGGGTGGGTGGGGGGAGGGGCTGGTCACGTGGGTGGGGGGGGGGGCTGGTCACGTGGGCCTGGGGGAGGGGCGGGGCTGGTCACGTGGGCTGGGGGAGGGAGAGGGGCGGGGCTGGTCACGTGGGCTGGGGGAGGGGCGGGGCTGGTCACGTGGGCTGGGGGAGGGGGAGGGGCGGGGCTGGTCACGTGGGCTGGGGGAGGGGGCGGGGCTGGTCACGTGGGCTGGGGGAGGGGGAGAGGCGGGGCTGGGCACGTGGGCTGGGGGAGGGGGAGGGGCGGGGCTGGTCACGTGGGCTGGGGGAGGGGGGCGGGGCTGGTCACGTGGGCTGGGGGAGGGGCGGGGCTGGTCACGTGGGCTGGGGGAGGGGCGGGGCTGGTCACGTGGGCTGTGGGAGGGGGAGGGGCGGGGCTGGTCACGTGGGCTGGGGGAGGGGGAGGGGCGGGGCTGGTCACGTGGGCTGGGGGAGGGGGGCGGGGCTGGTCACGTGGGCTGGGGGAGGAGCGGGGCTGGTCACGTGGGCTGGGGGAGGGGCGGGGCTGGTCACGTGGGCTGTGGGAGGGGGAGGGGCGGGGCTGGTCACGTGGGCTGGGGGAGGGGCGGGGCTGGTCACGTGGGCTGGGAGAGGGGGAGGGGCGGGGCTGGTCACGTGGGCTGAGGGAGGGGCGGGGCTGGTCACGTGGGCTGGGGGAGGGGCGGGGCTGGTCACGTGGGCTGGGGGAGGGGGAGGGGTTGTTTAGGGCGCCCACGCGCGTGGTGACGTCATCGCGCTCGGGTTCGTGGGCGCCCCCGTGCGTGCTGACGTCATCGTGCTCGGGTTGGCGGGCGCCCCCGTGCGTGCTGACGTCATCGCGCTCGGTTTGGTGGGCGCCCCCGTGCGTGGTGACGTCATCGCGCTCGGTTTGGTGGGCGCCCCGTGCGTGGTGACGTCATCGCGCTCGGGTTGGTGGGCGCAGCCGTGCGTGGTGACGTCATCGCGCTCGGTTTGGTGGGCGCCCCCGTGCGTGCTGACGTCATCGCGCTCAGGTAGATAGGCGCCCCCGTGCGTGGTGACGTCATCGCGCGGGGGGGGAGGGGCTGGTTACGTGGGCGGGGGGGGGCTGGTAACGTGGGCGAGGGGGGGGGCTGGTCACGTGGGCGGGGGGGGGCTGGTCACTTGGGCGGGGTAGGGGAGGGAATGGTAACGTGGGCAGATGGGGAGGAGCTGGTCACGTGGGCGGGGGGGGGCTGGTCACGTGGGCGGGGGGGGGGGGCTGGTTGGGGCGCCCCCGTGCGTGATGACGTCATCGCGCTCGGGTTGGTGGGCGCCCCCGTGTGGTGACGTCATCGCGCTCGGGTTGGCGGGCGCCCCCGTGCGTGGTGACGTCATCGCGCTCGGGTTGGCGGGCGCCCACGTGTGTGGTGACGTCATCGCGCTCGTGGTGGTGGGCGGTCCCCCACTTACGAACACCACCCCCCCCCGCAAACCCCCACTTACGAACACTCTCCCCCCTCATACCCCCACTTACGAACACCACCCCCCCGCATACCCCCACTTACGAACACCACCCCCCCCGCATACCCCCACTTACGAACACCACCCCCCCGCATACCCCCACTTACGAACACCACCCCCCCCGCATTCCCCCACTTACGAACACCACCCCCCGCATACCCCCACTTACGAACACCACCCCCCCGCATTCCCCCACTTACGAACACCACCCCCCCGCATACCCCAACTTACGAACACCACCCCCCCGCATACCCCCACTTACGAACACCACCCCCCCCCCCCGCATACCCCCACTTACGAACACCACCCCCCCCGCATTCCCCCACTTACGAACACCCCCCCCCCCCCCCGCATACCCCCACTTACGAACACCACCCCCCCGCATTCCCCCACTTACGAACACCACCCCCCCGCATACCCCCACTTACGAACACAACCCCCCCCGCATACCCCCACTTACGAACACCACCTCCCCGCATACCCCCACTTACGAACACCACCCCCCCCCCGCATACCCCCACGTACGAACACCACCCCTCCGCATACCCCCACTTACGAACACCACCCCCCCCCCGCATTCCCCCACTTACGAACACCACCCCCCCCGCATACCCCCACTTACGAACACCACCCCCCCCCCGCATACCCCCACTTACGAACACCACCCCCCCCCGCATACCCCCACTTACGAACACCACCCCCCCCCCCCGCATACCCCACTTACGAATAATAACAGGGGAGTCATTTGTGAGTGCGAAGGGACTGGTGGCCACGGGAGGTAATCATCACCAGCGGTGCCAGGCTAGGTGTCTGTACCCCCCCACTCACCCCCCGGTGCCAGGCTAGGTGTCTGTACCTCCCCCCCCATTCACCCCCCTCTCTCTCTGTGTCTCTCTCTCTGCTTGTTAAATCATCACCACCACGATGCCAGGCTAGGTGCCTGTACCTCCCCCCACTCACCCCCCCCCGGTGCCAGGCTAGGTGTCTGTACCCACCCCCACTCACCCCCCTCTCTCTGTGTCTCTTTCTGCTTGTTAAATCACCACCACGGTGCCAGGCTAGGTGTCTGTACCCCCCCACTCACCCCCGGTGCCAGGCTATACGGGCGATCTTTGTGTGTTGGGAGCAAGTTTGAGTGGCATGTAACCGTGGGAGTTGAACGGGCGCCTGCTGCTACTGACAATCGTTGACAACGGTTGGATAGACGCTGATAGACACACACACAGACAAGACCAGGTGGACAGACACAGACAAGAGGAACAGAGACTGAGAAAGATACACAGAGACTAAAAAACACAGGCAGAGAGACACACAGAGGCGAACAGAGACACAGACGGACAGAGATGTTGAATCGAACTCGCTGAACTCGCTTCATTGAAAGAGATTCCTCGATCTTTGCCCATCCCCAGAAGTCGTTCTCGTTTCTATTTATTTCATTGTGTGTGGTGTGTAGTGTAAGCCATGTGGGATATCGATGTACACGGACATGAACAACATCAGCAGACAAGACGTCTTTCATACTCTTTGGTTCTTTCGGTAAAGTCACGTAGGTAAAATAAATAAATGACGAAGTTTCGATCGCAACACGAGCGGTCGTCCTCAGGCGAAAACATCCAGACATTGTCGCGGCAGAAGTCACGTGAGCTACAGCTGAGCATTGTTGTCATGCGGTGGGCTCACGCGAAATTGATTTCTGCAACACGAAGGTACTTTGAAAACCCACTGGCGATGCTCTTTTATATAAGCGCACAACTTTATCTATCTGTATTCTTAGTTCTTTCTTAAAATTCTTAATTTTGATTTCATTTTTTACCTACGTGACTTTACAGAAAGAACTAAGAATATAAATCCTTGCAGTCACGAAAGCTTCAAACCTAGAATTAATCTGTGATGAATGCTGCACTTTCCGTCGTTTTCATGCAGGGGGCGCTATAACCCTACGCGCCTCCTGCATGAGCGAAGGAGGCGCAGGGACAGACGTTCGACCACGTTGGAATCGATCTGCAGACGGCGGTCTTCTGGCACGGCCAGCTCTGTGTCGCCTCATCTCAATCCCGCGATCCCAACCAGGTGAAAGTCCGCATCGAACCGAATGCCCGGCAAGGCCACCTACTTAACGACGAGAGAAAATTCACACGAAATGTCGTTTTCAATTAAGTCTTCCCGATGTAAAATGATATAAGCTTTTAATGAAGAAATACAATCATAAAATTCAAAACATAATACAATTCAAAGTTGTTTCATTTTAAAACTTCAAAACGGAGAATCGGGAGTTTGCGTGGATGCGTCGTTCGTGTGCAATTTTCTTTGTGCCTTTCCTGGCCCAAGGCCGTAAATGGTTGAGGGGCACCGCAGGCGGTGAGGCTTGCTTCAACCCCATGGTTGTCAACATCCAGACGTTAATCAGCAAGGACCATTTCTTGTCCTAGTTCGCAAACATATAAGACATCAAGCAAAATTCTCATGAGTGTTGTTGTGGAGAATGCATCTACTAGATGTGCTCTGCCTTGTAACCAAATACAAATCTGTACCAAAAATGTATTTCAAATGTGCTCTTAAAATTACCTCCTTGCTATGAAGCAGATCAGCAGACACGACATCTTTCATTTATCGATCTCTCCACGAAACAAAGGAATGTTTTACACAAACTATAACTAGCACAGACTTCTGGGAGCGCGTCATTGATTCAGTGCAAGTCACCTGTGGACCCTTATTGGTGCACAGCGTCTCAACAGCAGCTGGGCTTGCTTCAACCGATAGCTTCAAAGATCCAGACGTTAATCAGTAAGGCGCATTTCTAGTCCTAGTTAGACGAAATGTGTCAACACGTAATACAAAATTATAATTCAAGTTGTTGAGAATGTATCTCCTCTACGTGTAACTTTTAAGTGGTTTGCCCTGTAACTGATGAATGATCCGAGTGTGCTCCCTATTTCAAAGACAATGAGTTGCTCCAGAGGGAGATGCTTCCTGAAAACACAAAAAAACCCTTTGACCTGTATCACCAGAACAATGAGTCTCACCTGAGTTATCTGTACAGGTTACTTGCAAAACACACACTGTGTCCTAACATGACTTATTCAATGTTTGACCCTTATAGACAAAATGGTACATGTGAAGTATTGGAAAATGACGGCAGGAAACTCCTTGACGGGAACACACTTCTTTTATTAAATCTTGACTTGTAACAATACAACGCGTGGCCTCTCTTCTTCACAATGCGCTTCTCTTGACTCTGGATTCTGTGCTGCCGGCTCTCTGTGCCTCGTGTAGACTCCGCGCCTCGGCTACACTCCTCTCTCGCCTCGTGTAGACTCTGCTACACTCTCCACTCGCCTCGTGTAGACTTTGCATCTCTCTCTCTGGCTACACCGTATGCATACTCGGCTCGTGTAGACCTTCCTCTCTCTCTGGCTACACCGTATGCATACTCGGCTCGTGTAGACCGTTCTCTCTCGCTGGCTACACACTATACATTACTCAGCTCGTGTAGACCGTTCTCTCTCGCTGGCTACACACTATACATTACTCAGCTCGTGTAGACCGTTCTCTCTCGCTGGCTACACACTATACATTACTCAGCTCGTGTAGACCGTTCTCTCTCGCTGGCTACACACTATACATTACTCAGCTCGTGTAGACCGTTCTCTCTCGCTGGCTACACACTTATACCTTACTCTCCTCTACTCTCCATTACTCTCCTCTCCGGGCTCTATCTCTGCACCTTCGTCTTCATTCTTAGATGGTTCCACTTCCCCCCTGCTCCTCTGTGCATCACCTTATATACCCCTTCTTCCCGGGAGACGGAGCGGATGCGGACCTCAACGTCGGCACCGCTCCTCAGTTACCCAATCCCCACGCGCTATCCCTACGATCCGGTTCCGCTCAGCGCGTGTTTCCACTCCCCGACCAATCACACCGCGCTGCTACCCGATCACTCCCTCTGGGCGCGTCACCGGCACACAGCCAATCAGCAGCACTACCCCCACCCGCGCACTGACGCCTGCTCCTCCCCGTCAGCGCGCGTCACCACACACACACCCGTACATACGCGCTGGCACACGACATATACACCCAGCGCGTATCACCACTACATCACCCCCTCCCACATAGCTCGCAGCCGGCCCGGCTGCTAACAACAACCAACCGCGACGATAAAACGACAACCAACAAAAAAAAACCCCGTAACCCCCCGAGTGTGCCCCGTAACATAACACAACAACAACAACAACAAGAATAACTATGTACAGATTGACAATGAACCCGAAAAGTCACCAATAACACGATACGAGCAAATTCGAAACGAACGCGCCCCACGTCCCTGCGACTACACGCAGTGACGAGGCGCTCCAACTGCCCCGACTCCTCACGAGGCAGGTCATGCAAAGTAGCACGACCTGGCGCGAGTCCGTCTGGCTGGTCCATCGTATGGGGCGGGACACTGACGACCGTCCGGCGGTTCCGGCTGCTCCAGACGGCGCGGAACGGGCCTGAAAGGGCCGGCCCCGCCGCGGAGATCCGGCCGCCGGTGATCGGCAGCTGTCAGTTCCGAGACACCTGGGAGCAGATCAGGCGAAAATACGTGTGGATCAGGCAGAGACATTTCCCCCTCTGGGTCGCCGGTCACGTCACACGCCCGGCCATAACGACACAAGGGGAGGCCATATGGAGGCGAGAACGGTTTCAGTCGGGAGGGGTGAACGTACCAACGGCGCTTTCCCCACTTTATCTGAACGCACTGGGGCCGTGCAACGCGCACGACCTCCACGGGTCCCCTCCACGGTCTCAACAATTTAGGCGACGTAGCCAAGGGTGCCTGAGGGCAATGCAGCCAGGCCCTGTCACCTGGTTTCCATTCGTGCATGGACACCTTCCGTACCCGCAACCGTTCATTAGCAATTTGGCGAGCCCGCGAATTAAGCCGCGCGGCCTCCCTCGCCTCTGTCAGCTTGTGAATATTAAACTTAATATGTTCTGCCAAATTAGAATTAGTTCGTGGAGCGGACAGGCCAAGTTGCGTTTCTATTGGCGGGTCAGCTTCCCGACCGTACATCAAATAGAATGGGGAAAACCCCGTAGCTGCATGGGGGGCCATTCTATACGCAGCAAGGACTCCCGGGACCTGCAGGTCCCAATCTACATGTGCCTCGCACACCTGCTGGCACAGCATGGAAGTCAAGGTTTTGTGGAGTCTCTCCACCATCCCGTCAGTCTGCGGGTGGTACGGGGAGGTACGCACCTTCTTGGTACCCAACAGATCGCACACCTCTTGCAACAATTTACTCGAAAAATTTTTACCTTGGTCGGTCAGCAGGCGTTCGGGAGCCCCCTTGTCCAGGACATAGCCCTGGACGAAGGCATCCGTCACAGCCGCTGCCGACTGGTTAGCGAGAGGCCACGCCATAGGCCATCGGGTAAAGTATTCGACCCCCACTAACAAATATTTATTCCCTCTCGGCGTGACTGGGAAGGGCCCCAAAATATCGAGTGCAACGAGCTCGTTGGTACGCGAGACCTGAATAGATTGCAGCGGTGGATTAGCTGCCACGGCCGGTGGTTTACGCCTGGCGCACTCAACGCACCCCTTCAGAATATGCACCACATCACTTCCCATTCCCGGCCAGTAATAGTCACGCTGAAGCAGGGCAAGCGTCTTGTTAACTCCCAAGTGCAAGAGGCGTTCGTGTGCCGCCAAGACAACCCTCCCCCTCACAGCGGAAGGCACCACGAGTGCGTTCCGCCGGGACAAACTGTCCCATTTCAATAACACGCCCTGCTCAAGTACATAGGAGCCGGTACGCTCCTGGTCCCCCTCGGGACCCCCAACCTTGCGGCGCAATGCTAGCAGCGAGCTGTCCGCCATCTGGAGGCGGCCCCATTCGCTGAGCGACAGCGAGAGCAGCGAGTCCCGACCCTGAGAGGCAGTGGAATCATCCCCGATCGGTGCGCCCGCTGTCGCAGCCAGTGCCCCCATCTCCCCCGCAAGCGTCGGTTTACAGCGCGCCGATCCCGACAAACACGCGCATTCATCACAAGGCAACAACCGCGACAAGCAATCGGCATTCGTGTGTCGCAACCCCTTACGGTACGTAGTCGTAAACTGATAGTCCTGGAGGACTTCCAACCAACGCGACAACTGGCCCGAGGGCTGGGCGACCCTCAATGAATACTGTAGCGCCGCGTGGTCCGTTCGGACTGTAAAGTGACGACCATAAAGATATGGCCTAAACTGCTGCACAAAAAAAACAATGGCAAGCAGCTCGCGACGGGTGACACAGTAGCGCTGCTCCGCCGGAGACAACACCCTACTACCGTAGGCGACAACTCTTTTGACACCCCCAACGACTTGGGATAGCACCCCCCCAATGCCCGTGTTGCTAGCATCCGTGTCCAGCAAAAAGGGACTGGCAAAATCGGGATAACACAAGGGTGGGGCACCCACCAAGGCGTCCCGGAGGGAGCGAAACGCGGCCTCCTCCTCCGGTCCCCATTTGAACTTCACTCCCTTCGCCGTTAGAGCGTGCAAGGGTTTTGCAATAGTGGCGAAGTGCTCAACGAACCGCCGATAATAAGAAGCAAACCCGATGAAACTACGCACGTCGGAAACGGACGTAGGTGTCGGCCACGAACCGACACAATCCGTCTTCGCGGGATCGGTGGAGATCCCCGAAGAATCGACAATGTGACCCAAGTATCTAACGGACCTACGAAGGAGGTGACATTTGGCCGGTTTAAATTTCAACTTAGCCGATCGCATTCGCAAGAACACCCCTCTCAATCGCCGGAGGTGTTCCTCAAACGTTTTACTGAAAACAATGACATCGTCCATATAAATCAAGCATGTATCCCACTGCAAGCCCGACAAAACCAGCTCCATAAGTCGCTGAAACGTCGCTGGAGAGGAGTGAAGTCCCATGGGTAACCGGTTAAACTGGAACAGCCCGCCTGGAGTCCGAAATGCTGTCTTAGGTTTCGACTCTTCGTCGAGCGGCAACTGCCAAAACCCCGATAACAAATCAAGAGTCGAAAAATATCGCGCACCAGACAATGCATCGAGGGACTCATCCATCCTGGGGAGCGGATACGCGTCAGCCACAGAGATCTGATTCAGGCGACGGAAATCAACGCAGAATCGCAGGGACCCGTCCTGCTTCTTAACCAGCACAATAGGCGCTCCCCACGGACTAGAGGAGGGCGAAATAATATCGGCTTCTAGCATATCGTTAACAGCCGACTGAACATGTTCCTTCTCCACGGGACTCAGTCGGAAGGGATTTAGCCTGACCGGCGCCGCATCGCCCGTTTCAATGTGATGGTGCAACAAATCCGTGCACCCAATGTCATACTTATGTTTACTGAATACATCAGAGAATTCAATGAGCAACTCGCGCAGCGCACCCAACTGCGCCGCCGACAAATCGTCCGAGGCGGCACATAACGAATGGACCCACTCAAGGTCTTCCCTTGGCTCAACGTTCCGCGCGGGGCTCGAGCCCACCTGCGCAACCAACCCATCATCCCCAGGGACCTGCGCCGCGTGAGCCAGCACGGTGCCCTGCGGAATGACAGCTGGTCGCGACCCCGCGTTCAAAACCATCACAAACGGATCCCTGTCAGCCCGCACCAAAGTGTGAGCCACCGATAAATCAAGACCCCCGACAGCCTTGTTAGAAGGACCCAAAAGCATACTCTGTCCCGAAGCCTCCCTCACCCATGGTTTCCGCAACCGGAGGGGAATCAACATCTGTGAACCCGGGGGCACTTGCACTGTCTGCGTCGCCACCGCTTGTATCGTAGCGCACGCCGTCCGAATGTCAGTAGGGCCCGTCAAAAATGAAATCCGGCGACCCGATGGCAGTTCAATGCATCGTTGATCGATAAGAATTTTAATGGGCATTTTAGCCAAAAAGTCAGTGCCCAAAAGACACGGAACTGCCAAAGAAGACGAAACGAAAACGGGTCCCGACAATTTGATATCTCCAATGCAAATGGACGCCCTAACCTGACCGATAATGCCCAACGATCCCCCATTAGCGGCGTAAAATGGCACATCCACTGGAAGCAGCGGACGACATTGGACCGGAAGAATATTATAAATGAGGTCCGATATAATAGTTGCCGATGCCCCCGTGTCCACTAACACCCTAATCTCAACCCCATCAATAGATCCCGTAACAACGGACGAACCCGCCGAAGCAGCCACAATTCTATGCCCCAATTCCGCCCATTCAATGTCTCCCTGGTCCCGGCCGAACCCCCCTCGCCGAACCGAATCCCCGAACCTCAACCGGCCCTCCTCCGCCGCAACGCGGCGTCCCATGTGTGCCGAATAAACAGGCCGAGCGTGTGAGGTGCCGCGACTTGCCGGGGATTGTAGAGATGACTTGGGCTCTCGGTCGTCGTCCAGCCGAGCTCCCATGGCGCGCTGCCGCGGAGCACGGCACCCGGACGCCACGTGGCCCCGGAGGCCGCAGTTATAGCACGTGACGAGGGTCGGAGTAGATCTTGGTTGCTCCGACTTTCGGCCCGATCGCAGAGGCGACCGGGCCCCCGGCCTCCAGTCCCCTGGTCGTCCCGTGGCGAACGCCTCCTCTCGTGGGCTGACGACTTGGGGTTCGGCGACCACCAAACCCGGGGCTGCGACGACAGCAGCGTTGCAACCAACGCCTTGCTTCCGTTGTAGGGCCTCGTGCGCTTGAATACTCGTGGCGACTCTCAAAGAAGAAATATCAATCTCGTCAGCTGTGTTGATAGGGACCCCCAGGTCCTGCGCCAACTTGAGCAGCTGCTCCAAAACCATCGCGTCTTGGCCCTCCTCGTCCATCCGAGGGAACGCAGCATCAGCAAGAGCCAGCAACGCCGTGCGATAGGCCAGCGCGGTCTCCGTGGCCGCTTTCCGTCTTGCGTAGAACTGATGGCGGCACGTAGAGGGAGGCCCGTAGACCCTGGCCAACAAACCCAGCGCATCCTTCAGCGTGGAGCGGTCCGACTTCCGTGCAGCCCTGAAGGCCGCGAGCGCATCGTCGTCCAGCATGGCGGGCAATGCCCGCAGCGCCGTAGCATCGGACCACGCTGACATCTCTTGATGCGCCAAAAACCTTCGCTGAAATTGGCCCCAGTCTCCGCCTTCCGCCTTGAAGGCTGACAACGTGGGCAGGCGCTGCTGAAAAATGAAGTCATCCGCCTCGTGGTTCCTCTCCGCCTGTCCGTCGGTGTCTAAGATGGCGGCTCCAGCAGCAGACGTAAGATGGCGGACCCCCTCGCGCGCTGATGACGTCGATGCGCGCGCTTGGGAACCCACCACCACGTGGCGCTCGCCGTTCCCGCCAAAAGTAGGCCCAGGCGCAATGGCGGGAATCCCCCATTCGTTTTGGCGGGAATCTGCGGGGCGACCTTGTAAAATGTCCCCCACCGTCCCCGCTCCTCCCGACGAGCTGATCTCCGCCAAGATGGACGCGGCGGCGAGCAGCAGCTCCGCCAGTCGGGAGTGCGCCTCACGAAGCCCGGCGTCTGTCCCCGGTCGCTCGGCCGGCGCCGTCGACGGACCCTGCAGCGTGGGCAAGTCCTCTTCCTCACCCCCCGCCACCAGCGGCCCCGAGTCGTCCAGGTCTTCCTCGCGGTCAATCCCGTGGGTCCTACGGGTCTTCCTCGTCTCCATACTTGGAAGCCCGTTTCACTTCTGACGCCAGATGAAGTATTGGAAAATGACGGCAGGAAACTCCTTGACGGGAACACACTTCTTTTATTAAATCTTGACTTGTAACAATACAACGCGTGGCCTCTCTTCTTCACAATGCGCTTCTCTTGACTCTGGATTCTGTGCTGCCGGCTCTCTGTGCCTCGTGTAGACTCCGCGCCTCGGCTACACTCCTCTCTCGCCTCGTGTAGACTCTGCGCCTCTGCTACACTCTCCACTCGCCTCGTGTAGACTTTGCATCTCTCTCTCTGGCTACACCGTATGCATACTCGGCTCGTGTAGACCTTCCTCTCTCTCTGGCTACACCGTATGCATACTCGGCTCGTGTAGACCGTTCTCTCTCGCTGGCTACACACTATACATTACTCAGCTCGTGTAGACCGTTCTCTCTCGCTGGCTACACACTATACATTACTCAGCTCGTGTAGACCGTTCTCTCTCGCTGGCTACACACTATACATTACTCAGCTCGTGTAGACCGTTCTCTCTCGCTGGCTACACACTATACATTACTCAGCTCGTGTAGACCGTTCTCTCTCGCTGGCTACACACTTATACCTTACTCTCCTCTACTCTCCATTACTCTCCTCTCCGGGCTCTATCTCTGCACCTTCGTCTTCATTCTTAGATGGTTCCACTTCCCCCCTGCTCCTCTGTGCATCACCTTATATACCCCTTCTTCCCGGGAGACGGAGCGGATGCGGACCTCAACGTCGGCACCGCTCCTCAGTTACCCAATCCCCACGCGCTATCCCTACGATCCGGTTCCGCTCAGCGCGTGTTTCCACTCCCCGACCAATCACACCGCGCTGCTACCCGATCACTCCCTCTGGGCGCGTCACCGGCACACAGCCAATCAGCAGCACTACCCCCACCCGCGCACTGACGCCTGCTCCTCCCCGTCAGCGCGCGTCACCACACACACACCCGTACATACGCGCTGGCACACGACATATACACCCAGCGCGTATCACCACTACACATGTACGCACACAATCAGACAAGTATTCATTCAAAATTAGTGACAGGCATATTAACAAAATTGAATTACTGCACTGAAATATACTGCATTAGGTTACATTGCATTAACAAGAAGCTAATTTAAAAAAATACGCACCATCTGCTTAACAGTGTATGTACAACATACTAATGCACCATTCAAAACGAGTCGGCCATTGCATGCTGGTGTCTGGGTAAAAATTGATAAAAATTCTAAACATTACCTACAAACTCCACAACTGAGATGCCACATCAACCATCGCCCCCTACTGACAGGCTCTTGTCCACATGCAAGCCGGTGCAGGGCCACCACCTTGTGCCACACAGGGGCAGCTGCTACTTGGGGATGCTCTTCGAGTGTTTGAGACGAGAAACGATACAAAACTCCGAATTGCCGAGGCAATTAAGCAAGCACAATATAAATGCAATTGATAACATTGAATGCTTGGGAGCTTATTGGCATTCGCTCCTGGTTAGAGGTCTACCCATCACACAGGTCCACAAAGACTGGCCGCTCTTACCCTGCAGGTTGAACCTAGGAACTGAGTGTTCAACTTCACATTCTTGTCATTAGAGGCCTGTGACAAAGGTGCATCTATTGGAGCGGCATCGTCTAAGGCAGTGGTTCTTAACCTTGTTGGAGGTACTGAACCCCACCAGTTTCATATGCGCATTCACAGAAGCCTTCTTAATTGGAAAAATAAAATATTTTTTTCAAATTCAAAACATAGGTACATGTTTTACTGGTGCACAATCATGAGTCAGGTGTGTGTCTTAACCTCCGCCGAACCCCTGAGACTGACTCACCGAACCCCTGGGGTTCGATCGAACCCAGGTTAAGAACCACTGGTCAAAGGCTTACGCATCTCCCGGGTCTCCATTTGACTTTGTATTGTCTCGGAGGAAGTCAACCCACACCTCCACTTCCACAAACTGCTGGGAGTCGCCTCGCTCTGCCTCACAGTCAGAATTCTCCTCCTGCTTCACGTTGCCTCCATCGATGCGAAGGTCCCATTTGGGAGTTGAATCTTCATCTTCACATTTTACCTTCACTTCTTTGCTCTTCACCATCACGTCTTCACATTTCACATTCACCTCTTCATATTTCACCTCGTTACCTTTAAAAGTGTCCAAGCTGGGATTTTCTTCCGGTTCTTGTTTGATGAGCGATGGGCTCATTGCAGCACTTTGACTTTCACAAGCTGATTTCACACTCCACTCCTTGTGGATCTTCTGATGCTTGTGTGTTCTCTGGTGTCTTTGAAGATGTGGTGACCATGCAAACGCCTTCCCACACACACTGCACTTGAAGGGGTTTTCTCCCGTGTGTGTTCTCTGGTGTGCTACAAGAGCAGATGACTGTGCAAACGCCTTCCCACACACACTGCACTTGAAGGGTTTCTCTCCATTGTGTGTTCTCTGGTGTTTTATAAGAGCAGATGACTGTGCAAACGCCTTCCCACACACACTGCACTTGAAGGGTTTCTCTCCCGTGTGTGTTCTCTGGTGTGTTACAAGAGTAGATGAACGTGCGAACGCCTTCCCACACACACTGCACTTGAAGGGTTTCTCTCCCATGTGTGTTCTCTGGTGTGTTACAAGAGTAGATGAACGTGCAAACGCCTTCCCACACAGACTGCACTTGAAGGGTTTCTCTCCCATGTGTGTTCTCTGGTGTGCTACAAGAGTAGATGAACGTGCAAACGCTTTCCCACACACACTGCACTTGAAGGGTTTCTCTCCATTGTGTGTTCTCTGGTGTTTTATAAGAGCAGATGACTGTGCAAACGCCTTCCCACACACACTGCACTTGAAGGGTTTCTCTCCCGTGTGTGTTCTCTGGTATGTTACAAGAGCAGATGAATGTGCAAACGCCCTCCCACACACACTGCACTTGAAGGGTTTCTCTCCTGTGTGAGTTCTCTAGTGCCGTGTCAAATGTTCAGGACGATCCGTGCTGTATGCACACCGGTCGCATTGATGCCTTTTGCACCAAGCTGCGCCGAGTGCCTTTGCTCCATGAGACCAATTCTGCAGAGGCAGCGACAGCTGCAGACAGACAAAAAAGAATACCCACACCATCTACACGTCAGTATCGAGGCACAGAGGAATGCATATACACAGTCACACGTCACTTACACGTCTATAGTTATTCATATATTTATGATATATTAAAAAAAAGTGTCCCAAATTCATCACACGGGCTGTTATGGCACACAATGAGAGGCCAAATGGTCATAAACATGCCTGGAAGCCCTCGTATCTTCAAAATGAACGCTAACCCAAAACTCAGCACACAATTTGGCTTCAAAATGAATGTTTATGAAAGCTAAATTCAGCTGACATAGCAAAGGGTGTTGAAAATAATACTATTTGTGTCATGCACAAATGCATAAATTAATGTTCAATCACAACTTAGAGGTGTGAAGCCAGGCACAGATGTCCTTGATTGCTGGGATGAGCAGTTCCGACTTCAGCTGCTGCACGTGTGTGCTGTGATCACTTCCTGACTCCATTCTTACAAAGAGTTCCAGAGGAAAACTAAAATAAACTACTGTTTTGATATAACCTCTGTGCTCAATAGAGTTAATAGACTTTACTGCAAATACAAACTTGACACTGTCACACACTCAGAGGTGGAGCCAGGATTTTCAGATAGGGGGGGGAAACCCCTCCAGCAATGAAAAATGACAGGAGTTGTTAGTAAGTAAGGAGTTGTTAGTGAGAAAGGAGTTGTTAGTAAGAAAGGACTTGTCCCTTGCTTTTCATTCGACGCGTGTGATCGTCATCGCGCTCGCTGAACGTGTTGATGCCTTCAGGAAAGAAAAATAGACTTTTGTATTTTGGGGGGGGGGGGGGGGGGGGGGAATGACCATGACGTATGTGGCATCAACCCGCATCACACCTGAGCTAAGCGCTCTGCAATGCTTACCCCCCTACCACATGGCTCTTTGCGCGCCGTACTTCTACAGCTGTTCACAGCGTGCCGGGAGATTTTAGGTGGCGCTTCGCTCCTGGCCGATTAAGTCAATGGCTTCTCGGAGTTTCAATACAAATCCGTGTGAAGAACGGGTACAACTGCCATCTTAAATATAAAGCAGAACTTACACGTGTTTGTTTGTGTGAAGCAGCAAAAACTCTCCAACGCTGAGCTCTGGCGTCATGAAATTTCACAGCTTATGCTGTCTGGAATGTCTAAGCGAGCGCCGCGTCATTCCCTTCCCGAGTGGCAAAAATCGACCTGACGTATTTAGGTAAATTGAAGTGTTTCGGCTTCTTTCTTGCAAGCATCAATTTTTTCAGGGTTTTTCATTGAATTATGAGGGAATATTAAATTAATCCAAGACAAGAATCCAAGTCCCGGGCAAAGCCGGGTAGTGAAGCTAGTTACTAATAAACCCCAATGATCCTATCGAAATTACGGATTTCTATCGGATCGTTGGGGGGGCACGTGCCACCCCACCCCCACTGGCTCCACCACTGTCACACACTGGCACGGTTCACAGGTGGTGGTGTGTCCAGACCCACGCCTGGCCACCTTTAACCTGCTCAGTATTAATGCTTCCTCACTCCACCAAGTAATTCATTGAGGATCAACCAACACAGCCGAGGCTGCGTGTCTCTCTGTGGTGAGATGTTAACTACCTGTCCTGGCATACAGGAAGTCGTGGGTTCCATCCTGACCCTGACGCCTGCTGTATATTTGTAGTTTACGTGTCTCTCTCTCTCTCCCCGTGGTCGCGTGGATTTCCTTCCCGATCCTCGGGTTACCCCTCCACATGTAGAGAGTGAACACCGCCACGCATCTAGAATGAACACCACCACGCGTCTAGAGTGAACACCACCACGCGTCTAGAGTGAACACCACCACGCGTCTAGAGTGAACACCACCACGCGTCTAGAGTGAACACCACCACGTGTCTAGAGTGAACACCGCCATGTGTCTAGAGTGAACACCGCCACGCGTCTAGAGTGAACACCACCACGCGTCCAGAGTGAACACCACCACGCTGTTGACGAGCCTCACCTTGTTGTTGTTGTTGTTGTGGGCAGGTCGCTTCTGAAAACAAGAGCGGTACAGCAGCTCAAGCGGGCGTGGCCTGGTAAAAAATGAAAAAAAACTGTGTGAATATTTAAAACAAAACAAAGTTACAAAGTAGCGAGCCAGGTGAAGGGAAATTAAAACTTAAGCAGAGAGAGAGAGATGACACAAAAACACACAGAGAGAGACACACACATAGACACACAGAGAGAGATGACAGAGAGACACACAGAGAGAGACACACAGACACAGAGAGAGATGACACACAGAGAGATGACACAGAGACACACAGAGAGAGAGAGACACACATAGACACACAGAGAGAGATGACACAGAGACACACAGAGAGACACACATAGGCACACAGAGAAACAACGCCTCTGTGTTGAGGCCTTAAATAGAGAGAGGGGGGGGGTAGAGAAACTAGCACGTCAATGCAAGGCCGTAGCCATGGAGTCAACATTGGGGGGGACCAAATATTCCACGGGTCTGGGGTCCCCCCCCCCAGAAAAATATATAAATTTGAAAACTATTTTCCTGCCATTTCCTCCCTAAAATATTTTAAAAAGTTCACTAGCACATGGGATGGACTTTGTTTTATTTGATACAATAATGTCTAATAGTGTATTGTAATACATTGCTCTGTTTTTTCTTTTTTACCTTTCTTGTTTCATAGTGTGTAATGGCAGAGATTAGGGATTCATAAAGTACAACGCAATCATATAAACAGGAATCTATGCATTGTGATATGAAGACAAGTCCAGATTTCGTGGCCGAGGTTTAGCAAATTGTTGTCTTTATTAACAGAGCATCGCAATTATTATTTACAAATATTTTTACAGCACCATATTGAGGGGGCATATTTGATTATAATACTTATTATAACATATTATAACATTATAATTATGACATATTATACTTATTATAACATTATAATTAATATATATTAATATAATAATTATAACATATTATACTTATTATAACATTATAATTATTATATATTATAACATAATACTATACTTATTATAACATGTTATAATGACGGCCTTGTGTCAATGAGAGACTTGGAGGTTTGGTGACTGCACAGAGAGAGAGACACTTCATGTAATGCAACACAGAGAGTCGGTCAACACACCAACTCACGTACTCTTAGGTTTTTTCGGTAAAGTCACCACGTAGGTAAAAAATGAAATTAAAATTAATAAAAGTAAAAATAAAATAATAAAATTATAATAAATCACGCCTCACTTGATGCAGCAAATTATAGTCTACATTATAGACTGCCAGTAAACTCACCCAGCTTAATAACCAGGCTACAGTCTACATTATAGACTGCCAGTACACTCACCCAGCTTAATAACCAGGCTACAGTCTACATTATAGACTGCCAGTACACTCACCCAGCTTAATAACCAGGCTGCAGTCTACATTATAGACTGCCAGTACACTCACCCAGCTTAATCACCAGGCTACAGTCTACATTATAGACTGCCAGTACACTCACCCAGCTTAATAACCAGGCTACAGTCTACATTATAGACTGCCAGTACACTCACCCAGCTTAATAACCAGGCTACAGTCTACATTATAGACTGCCAGTACACTCACCCAGCTTAATAACCAGGCTACAGTCTACATTATAGACTGCCAGTACACTCACCCAGCTTAATCACCAGGCTACAGTCTACATTATAGACTGCCAGTACACTCACCCAGCTTAATAACCAGGCTACAGTCTACATTATAGACTGCCAGTACACTCACCCAGCTTAATAACCAGGCTGCAGTCTACATTATAGACTGCCAGTACACTCACCCAGCTTAATCACCAGGCTACAGTCTACATTATAGACTGCCAGTACACTCACCCAGCTTAATAACCAGGCTACAGTCTACATTATAGACTGCCAGTACACTCACCCAGCTTAATAACCAGGCTACAGTCTACATTATAGACTGCCAGTACACTCACCCAGCTTAATAACCAGGCTACAGTCTACATTATAGACTGCCAGTACACTCACCCAGCTTAATAACCAGGCTACAGTCTACATTATAGACTGCCAGTACACTCACCCAGCTTAATAACCAGGCTACAGTCTACATTATAGACTGCCAGTACACTCACCCAGCTTAATAACCAGGCTACAGTCTACATTATAGACTGCCAGTACACTCACCCAGCTTAATAACCAGGCTACAGTCTACATTATAGACTGCCAGTACACTCACCCAGCTTAATAACCAGGCTACAGTCTACATTATAGACTGCCAGTACACTCACCCAGCTTAATAACCAGGCTACAGTCTACATTATAGACTGCCAGTACACTCACCCAGCTTAATAACCAGGCTACAGTCTACATTATAGACTGCCAGTACACTCACCCAGCTTAATAACCAGGCTACAGTCTACATTATAGACTGCCAGTACACTCACCCAGCTTAATAACCAGGCTACAGTCTACATTATAGACTGCCAGTACACTCACCCAGCTGAATAACCAGGCTACAGTCTACATTATAGACTGCCAGTACACTCACCCAGCTTAATAACCAGGCTACAGTCTACATTATAGACTGCCAGTACACTCACCCAGCTTAATAACCAGGCTACAGTCTACATTATAGACTGCCAGTACACTCACCCAGCTTAATAACCAGGCTGCAGTCTACATTATAGACTGCCAGTACACTCACCCAGCTTAATAACCAGGCTACAGTCTACATTATAGACTGCCAGTACACTCACCCAGCTTAATAACCAGGCTACAGTCTACATTATAGACTGCCAGTACACTCACCCAGCTTAATAACCAGGCTACAGTCTACATTATAGACTGCCAGTACACTCACCCAGCTTAATAACCAGGCTACAGTCTACATTATAGACTGCCAGTACACTCACCCAGCTTAATAACCAGGCTACAGTCTACATTATAGACTGCCAGTACACTCACCCAGCTTAATAACCAGGCTACAGTCTACATTATAGACTGCCAGTACACTCACCCAGCTTAATAACCAGGCTACAGTCTACATTATAGACTGCCAGTACACTCACCCAGCTTAATAACTAGGCTACAGTCTACATTATAGACTGCCAGTACACTCACCCAGCTTAATAACCAGGCTACAGTCTACATTATAGACTGCCAGTACACTCACCCAGCTTAATAACCAGGCTACAGTCTACATTATAGACTGCCAGTACACTCACCCAGCTTAATAACCAGGCTACAGTCTACATTATAGACTGCCAGTACACTCACCCAGCTTAATAACCAGGCTACAGTCTACATTATAGACTGCCAGTACACTCACCCAGCTTAATAACCAGGCTACAGTCTACATTATAGACTGCCAGTACACTCACCCAGCTTAATAACCAGGCTACAGTCTACATTATAGACTGCCAGTACACTCACCCAGCTTAATAACCAGGCTACAGTCTACATTATAGACTGCCAGTACACTCACCCAGCTTAATAACCAGGCTACAGTCTACATTATAGACTGCCAGTACACTCACCCAGCTTAATAACCAGGCTACAGTCTACATTATAGACTGCCAGTACACTCACCCAGCTTAATAACCAGGCTACAGTCTACATTATAGACTGCCAGTACACTCACCCAGCTTAATAACCAGGCTACAGTCTACATTATAGACTGCCAGTACACTCACCCAGCTTAATAACCAGGCTACAGTCTACATTATAGACTGCCAGTACACTCACCCAGCTTAATAACCAGGCTACAGTCTACATTATAGACTGCCAGTACACTCACCCAGCTTAATAACCAGGCTACAGTCTACATTATAGATTAAATTAATAAAAACGCCTCACTTGATACAGCAAATGTGGCTGTGACGGTGCCACCTGATGACGGAGACTTGTGTTGCCTCCGAAACGTCGTGATTTGTTTATATTTTATTTCTATTTTTACTTTTATGAATTTGTATTCATTTCTTACCTACATGGTGACTTCACCTAGAACTAACGCTTCGCCTGGCTGATCGCGTTCTTCCACAGGTCTCTAAACTATCTTCTTGATTCTTTCGGTAAAGTCACTTAGAATGGAAATAATAAAAATAAAAGGGAATATTATTTCATTATTTCCATTCTACGTGATATAAAACATAATTAAATTGTATAGTTTTATTGTTTTATTTTTTTATTTCTATTCTACGTGACTTCACCGAAAGAACCAAGAATATGAATCACTGCAGTCACGAAAGCTTTAAATCGAAATTGCTCAACTAAGCGAGAGAATTGAAGCGAACGCGACCAGGCGAGGGCAGGAGGCAAGGCCCCGCGTTGTAAAGTTCCAAAGTGGACATCGCTTCCATGCTCGCTGCTACTCAATTGACATCCCTACGAGAGAGAGAGCGAGGCTCTACCTCGGTAAACAACAACAACCACAACAACAACAATCACCACAACAACAACCACAACCGCGATGAGAATTTCTCACCTCAGATTTCAGTTCCCGCGCGGAGCGTCAACTTTCCGTTACCTCGTGACGTCACGCGGCAGCAGCAAGTGACATGACGTCACTTGTGGGGTACAAGACACCTCCCACAATGAGCGGCTCTGTAACTTACATAAATTATGTTAATGAGCCTGGCCCAATCGTGGAGGGATGGGCCGTTGGTGCCGAACCGGTCACAACGAACTCGTGACGTCTTTCACGAATAAATTATGTTAATGAGCCGCCAGTCAGTGGGTGTGGCTTTGCCCAAATAAGGATAGTGCTTGAATAGATAACGGAAGTGACCCAGGCAGAGGTGACGTCACGCTCCCTTGAGACCGGTTGGGGTGAAATCTTTGGTGACATGACGTCACTAGCAAGGTACACCTCCCCCTGGCGTTTCACGCCGATGAGGTCATGCTGAGTGGTGACGTCACGTAGCGGGATTAGAATTTAAGTTGATTAAGATTAATTTTCCATTGCTCCCTCCCTTGAACAGAGACCCCTTAGGTGTGTGAGCTCAGCTCAACAATGTGGACATTATTGTGTGTGTACACACACACATGGACAGTGTGTGTGTACACACGTGTACATTGTGTGTGTGTGTACACTGTGTGTGTGTACACTGCGTGTGTACATTGTGTGTACACACTGTGTGTGTGTACATTGTGTGTACACTGTGTGTGTGTACACTGTGTGTGTGTACACTGTGTGTGTGTACATTGTGTGTACACTGTGTGATGGCTGGGTGTATGGAATTTATGTGGTTGAGGAATTGGTCTAGAGCAGGCCGGCCATGTGGCCAGATGACAAAAGTGGCATCTACGTACCTCTTCCACAAGGTCGGGCGTAGAGTGGCAGTCTGGATGGCGTCAGTCTCAAATTTCTCCATGAAGACGTTGCCTACAACCGGAGATAGGGGGGAGCCCATTGGGGTGCCCTCAGTTTGCTTGTAGAAAGTTCCATTCCAGGTGAAGTATGTATTGGTTAAGCAGTGTCTCACCAGGGGGGGTACCCCAGCATTCAGGCTTTGATGAACCAAGTCTTCAATGATTGCGATGGTGTCAGGTACAGGAACTTTGGTGAATAAGGAAACCACATCAAAACTGACAAGCAGGTCGTCTGGGGACAGGGAAACGTCGTGAGAATTGCATTTTATTATGTTTAATTTTTATTATTTTATTATTTCCCTTCTACGTGACTTTACCGAAAGAACCAAGAAGATTTACTGTTTGTTTTCTATCTGATGACGATTGCTTGTGTTGCAATCGAAACGTCCTATTCTATTATTTAATTTATTTCCTTTCTACGTTACTTTACCGAAAGAACCAAAAAGCAAAATGAAAATTCGCTGAAATAACTTGACCAACATGGTTGCTTCTTCTTGGTTCTTTCGGTAAAGTCACGTAGAAGGGAAGTAATAAAATAATAAAAATAAAACATAATAAAATAATTCTCACGACGTTTATTATGTTTTATTTATATTATTTTATTACTTCCCTTCTACGCGACGACTTTACCGAAAGAACCAAGAAGATGAATCCCTGCTGCAGTCACGAAAGCTTTAAATCGAAATTCAAAACGCTATACCACAGAGCCCATGGCATTTCTGACAAACACCACCTGACTGGTGAATTAAGACATGTACATCGGGCCCTCAGGATGAACGGATACTCTGACCGTACTATCAGCCAAGCTGTCTCTCCCACCACACAGAAACAGCCACATGAAACTCCGACCAAAACCATAACGTTACCATACATAGCTGGCGTGACCAAAAAGATCTCCAAAATTCTAAACAAACATAAGATCCAAGTCCGATTCAGTACAGTGCATAAAATCCGTGATCTGATTCCATCTGTGAAGGATGTCGTTCCTGACTTACAGTATCCTGGAGTCTACAAATTGAGTTGCATTTGTGGTGATTGCTACATTGGAGAAAAGAAACGTCATGTTTCTGATCGTGTCCGCGAGCACAAGTCAGATCTGAAACACGGCAGAACTGATTCTTCTGCCGTTGCCGATCATTGCTACAACTCGGTGGGCTCTCATGAAATTGTCTTTTCCGAGACCAAGGTTCTCTGCAAACCTCCCGGCTACCATCAAAGGTTTGTACACGAAGCCATATAAAATATACAAACACAGACATAATTTCAACCGTGATGATGGGTACAAACTTAGTAATCATTGGAAAGATGTTATCAACCACGCAAAAAAGACTTAATTACAATTTTTTGGACCATCTTATCTGACAGGCACTATTTTACTTTACTTTACCGAGTGTTAACATCCCCAGTTATTTTTTAACAGTACTCTCTTCATTGTTCAGCCAGCATTGGTATTAACATGGGCATTTTCGTTCTTTTGTCTATCATGTGTATTAGAGCTTCCCTCCCCCTCTCTGCCCATTGTGTTGGCGTGTGCGGCAGTTGGCCGCTTGCGCATAATCGCTCCATTGTGTTGGCGTGTGCAGTAATTAGCCGCTTGCGCACAATCGCTTGCACGCCGTCGCCCACCCTTTTGGCCTCGCCCCCCTCCCTCCCGATACGTTCCATTCATTGGCTACCATAGTCTGATGAGCTCCCCCCTCCCTCTCCTCCCCCCCTCAACTCGCTTTTAAGGGATTACATCTTGAATCATTGCCTCACTTGATGCAGCTAATCTGGCTGTGACGGTCCCACCTGATGACGGAGACTTGTGTTGCCTCCGAAACGTCGTGATTTTTGATTTGATTTTATTTTCATTCATTTTGATGTTTTACCTACGTGACTTTACCGGAAAAAACCTAAGAAGAAATTTAACATGGTTGCTGCAGCGCCACCGTGTGGACACATAGTGCAACTGCAGCGCCTCAGCGCGCTAATTGTAGCAGTGGAACTGTTCGGTGTCTTCACGGCTTCATTGCAGCCAACCCGCTTGGGACAAACGCCAGAACGCCGCCGCAGCAGTAGCAGCGTGGGGGGGCTGGTCACGTGGGTGGGGGAGGGGTGGGGCTGGTCACGTGGGCTGGGGGAGGGGCGGGGCTGGTCACGTGGGCTGGGGGAGGGGCGGGGCTGGTCACGTGGGCTGGGGGAGGGGGAGGGGCGGGGCTGGTCACGTGGGTGGGGAGGGGCTGGTCACGTGGGCTGGGGGAGGGGCGGGGCTGGTCACGTGGGTGGGGGAGGGGCGGGGCTGGTCACGTGGGCTGGGGGAGGGGAGGGGCGGGGCTGGTCACGTGGGCTGGGGGAGGGGCGGGGCTGGTCACGTGGGTGGGTGGGGAGAGGGGCTGGTCACGTGGGTGGGTGGGGGGGCTGGTCACGTGGGCGGGGGAGGGGAAGGGCTGGTCACGTGGGCGGGGGGGGAGGGGCTGGTCACGTGGGCGGGGGGGCTGGTCACGTGGGCGGGGGAGGGGAGGGGCTGGTCACGTGGGCGAAGGGGGGGCTGGTCACGTGGGCGGGGGAGGGGAGGGGCTGGTCACGTGGGCAGGGGGAGGGGCTGGTCACGTGGGCTGGGGAGGGGCTGGTCACGTGGGCGGGAAGAGGCTGGTCACGTGGGCATGGGCTGGTCACGTGGGCGGGGGGGGGGCTGGTCACGTGGGCGGGGGAGGGGCTGGTCACATGGGCGGGGGGGGGAGTGGCTGGTCACGTGGGCGGGGGGAGGGGCTGGTCACGTGGGTGGGGGGGGAGGGGCTGGTCAAGTGGGCGGGGGAGGGAGTGGCTGGTCACGTGGGTGGGGGGAGGGGCTGGTCACGTGGGTGGGCGGGAGGGGCTGGTCACGTGGGCGGGGGAGGGGAGGGGCTGGTCACGTGGGAGGGGCTGGTCACGTGGGCGGGGGAGGGGAGGGGCTGGTCACGTGGGCGGGGGGGGGGAGGGGCTGGTCACGTGGGTGGGGGGGGAGGGGCTGGTCACGTGGGTGGGGGGGGAGGGGCTGGTCACGTGGGCGGGGGAGGGGAGGGGCTGGTCACGTGGGCGGGGGGGGGAGGGGCTGGTCACGTGGGCGGGGGAGGGGCTGGTCACGTGGGCGGGGGAGGGGAGGGGCTGGTCACGTGGGCGGGGGAGGGGCTGGTCACGTGGGCGGGGGGGGAGGGGCTGGTCACGTGGGCGGGGGAGGGGAGGGGCTGGTCACGTGGGCGGGGGAGGGGAGGGGCTGGTCACGTGGGCGGGGGAGGGGCTGGTCACGTGGGCGGGGGAGGGGCTGGTCACGTGGGTGGGGGAGGGGAGGGGCTGGTCACGTGGGCGGGGGAGGGGAGGGGCTGGTCACGTGGGCAGGGGGGGCTGGTCACGTGGGCAGTGGGTGGAGGGGCTGGTCACGTGGGTGGGGGGGGCTGGTTGGGGCGCCCCCGTGCGTGGTGACGTCATCGCGCTCGGGTTGATTGAACCCGAGCGCGATGACAAGATTCTGATCTGACAACACAGAGAGTTTTTCTAGTTAGATTTTTGTTGCTATTTCTTTTATACCTGATGATGATTGCTTGTGTTGCAATCGAAACGTCGTAATATGTTATTTTAATTTATTATTTTATTTTTAGACGTGACTTAACCAAAAAGAACCAAATAATAATTCCTGCAGTCACGAAAGCTCCTAAATTAAGATTGAACCACTTCTACGGGGAAGTTTTAAGCTTATCCTTTTTCTTTCTGGCTATTTGTTCTCTCTGCCTGTGTCCTCTCTTTGGAATTTTCACACTTAAAATTCTAACTTAGCAAATTTTGAAACACGTAATCAACCAGGCTATGCGTTAATTGTGTGTTAACCAACTCTCTGTGTTGTATTACATCACATTTCGATATTTTGCTAGGTTATTTAATTTTCGTGTGCCTGTCTCCTAATTTTCAATTTTGCATTCCCGTTTTCAATTTTGCGTGCCCGTTCCACATTGTCATCTTACTTGCAACAGCAGTACGTTGCCGTACACTCATTGATATGCTAATTCTTTCTGCCCCCTCCCTCTCTCCGTCCCCGCCCCCCCCCCCCCTCTCTATATTTAAGGGACCGTCACAGAAACGACCCCTCTCTTTGTGCCGATTTGTGTCCTCTCATGTGTGCCGTTGTGATGTCTGTCTGCTTGTATGTCTGTCTATAGTTTTCTAGTTAGATTTTTGTTGCTATTTCTTTTATACCTGATGATGATTGCTTGTGTTGCAATCGAAACGTCGTAATATGTTATTTTAATTTATTATTTTATTTTTAGACGTGACTTAACCGAAAAGAACCAAATAATAATTATCTACAAACTCCACAACTAAGATGCCACATCAACCATCGCCCCCTACTGACAGGCTCTTGTCCACACGCAGGCCCGTGCAGGGCCACCACCTTGTGCCACACAGGGGCAGCTGCTACTTGGGGATGCTCTTCGAGTGTTTGAGACGAGAAACGATACAAAACTCAGTGTTGCTGGGGCAATTAAGCGAGCACCATATAAATGCAATTATGATAACATAGTGAATGCTTGGGAGCTTATTGGATCTCGCTCCTGGTTAGAGATCTACGCAACCCACAGGTCCACAAAGACTGGCCGCTCTTACCCTGCAGGTTGAACCTAGGAACTGAGTGTTCAACTTCACATTCTTGTCATTAAAGGCCTGTGACAAGGGTGCATCTATTGGAGCGACATCGTCTCAAGCTTACGCATCTACAGGGTCTCCATTTCACTTTCTATTGTCTCGGGGGAAGTCCACCCACACCTCCACCTCCACACTGCTGAGAGTTGCCTCGCTCTGCCACAGTCAGAATTCTCACGACGTTTCGGCTACAACGCAAGCAGCCGTCCTCAGGTGAAGAATGAGACGCCGCCAAGCTTGGAGCGTATTTTGAAGCTGGAGCGTACATTTAAGGCCTAAAGGTTCAACCTCCATTTATCCAACGTTCCTCATCTTTGGACACCCAAAGGGCGACAGATCCCAACATCTTGAGGGGCTGGTCACTGTACTGGGTGGGCTACGCTAAGCTCACCATATACAGGGCAAGGAGGGTGGTCGTGGAGGGGAAACGTCCGGCCAGCAGCCTGGGCATCTTCCACACTCTGGTCAGTGCCAGGGTGTGTGGACTGAAATTCCAGCATGAAAAAATTGGAGAAGCTCCGCATCAAGCGGATTTCACAAGTAGTACTAGTCGCATTCCTGCATTTCCCATACATATGCTAAATTCCTCGCGAGTGGTGAGGGCGAGTGGTGAGGGCGAGTGGTGAGGGCGAGTGGTGAGGGATAGGGGTGAGGATGAGCGTGAGTGGTGAGCGGTGAGCGGTGAGGGAGATGGGTGAGTGGTGAGAGTGAGTGGTGAGGGAGAGGGGTGAGGATGAGCGTGGGTGGTGAGCGGTGAGGGGTGAGGGCGAGTGGTGAGGGAGATGGGTGAGTGGTGAGAGTGAGTGGTGAGGGAGAGGGGTAAGGGAGAGGGGTGAGGGAGAGTGGTGAGGGAGAGTGGTGAGGGAGATGGGTGAGTGGTGAGGGAGAGTGGTGAGGGAGAGGGGTGGGGGAGTGAAGAGGACGTGAAACTTTGATGAATTTACCTCAGCGTCGCGTGTTAATGCGTGCGCATATTTTTAACGCGAATTAAAAATGGCGTCCACCCTGCAGCGACGGCGTTGCTGCCCGTTGCCAGGGGCAACCGCCCTGGTCGGCGTCTCGCGCATGCGCAATGGCGTGCTTCGTCACGTGCCGGTCGGCAATAGTAAATAAATAAATATAGAGAAACCGCACTAAATCGAAAATCGGACCGATTTCAAGGTGACGGACGAAAAAACGGAAATGCCTATTCCCACCGCGGGGCACGGGACGTGCCTCCTGTTGTGTTTATACCCCCTTTTTATATTAAGAATAATGAAGAAATTTTTTTTCTTCTATTTTTATTTAATAATGAAAACAACCCACTCCTCCTCACAAGCACACCAGGAATCCATGAAACATGGAGGGCCATTAAAACGGTAAGATTTCGGTCACAGAGAGGTCATAGTCATCCAGATGGACAAAGATCGATGGACTAACCTCCCAAGACATCTGGATGTCTACAGATAAGGTGCAGAGTAAAGGATAACAACGGTTGCAACTCGCGTTTTCTTTAACGTTTTCCTTACCGAAAAGTAGAAACTTAACAAAAAGAATTAACCAACAAACAATAGGGGCTTGTTATTAGATATTCCCTTATATTACTCGTATTCACCGTATATATATATAATTTTGTATTGTATGTTTCTATCTACCTGACCAAAAAAAATAATAATTACGAATTCCAACAGTTAAGGAAGCGTAAGTGGCAACTTACACTTAACCTCAAGACATTAAACAAAATAACTCGAGTAAAACAGTGCGATCCCTGTATATAGATAGACAACAAACATCAATAAACTCTACGAAATACGTGTTAATAACCATGGTAAATCACAAACTGAATAATAATTATTAAGTGTTAGAACAACGGTCATCCAGAAGAATAGGAAGTCAAAATAGGTCAACCACGCACAACTTAAAGAATATGCATTCCATAGAACCAAAAATCTCCTCGGCCACCTTTGTCTTCCAACGATTTGGCACAAACACATACCAGCCTGAATACGTATTGGGGGTCTGGCCTCGGAATGACCCACTCAGAGGGAGGGGTCAAAGGGTCGCGAGGGGGGGGGGTCTGTGCTGGCATAGCTGGGACATCTGTTTCTCTCGTTGTTGTTCCTCTCGCAAGAGATGCGCAGAGAGGGGAGTCACGTTTTGAGTTTTAAGCACAAGCGCACATCACGAATGAGCAGTCTGGTTCGAGTGGCGCTCACTCTCGCAACTCGGCTCGCAAGAGAGCTGGGGCAGATCGTGCCTCGAAGAGAGATGGAACGAGGAGGGGTCGTTCGAGTCGCAGAAGTCTGAGTTCAACCTGGGTCGAGGCTGGGTTCAGCCGTGCTCCGGCTGGCGGAGCGTCGTGAGGGAGCAAACGCCGATGCCGATAGCAGGTGTCGCTTCTCGCAGAACGAAGTTAAGTGCGAGTGAAGCTGGCAGCTGCACGAACAAAGGAAAGCACGGAGAAGAGAGAGTGACGAGTGACAAGCAATCGACCTATAGAAAGGGCGGAAACCATCAAGCGTCGACCAAGCGAGCATCGCAAAGGACGAGCAGCAGCGGATGAGCAACAAGAGCCATTGTTCATCGCCAGGGCGCTCCAAGCCGGTGAGCGCGCAGAGCCGCTTCGTCCAGAGCCTGAGCCAACACAGCCTGAAGTAAGGGCGGGTGTCCGTGTGAAGTTGGCAGCGATCAAGGAGAGAGGGACAGCAGCAGCACGACTCGGGCATCACCGAGCATCGTGCCGACTCAACAATCATCCAGCAGTGGAGAAGCCTAGAGCTGCCACCAAGAGAGAGAGAGCGCCATCGAATGCGCCGTGTGTTTGATACACACACACCGACCAACACCCAGTGAGAACAGACAAGACGTCCAGCAGCGACGACGGAACCATCAAGCGCCAAGCAAGCAAGTTTCTTCAAGGAACATGGTGCCAACGCCGCTCAATCCAGCAGTGGAGAGAGGGCGCAGCACGGGCTCGCTGCGGCCACGCCCAAGCCAGAGAGAACCTCTCTGGCCACTGTTTGTATAATCCCTCCCCCACCCCACAAGCTAAAGACAAAACTCCCGGCTCTAATTTTTTTAAAATTAATATTACAAGGGGACAACGCGCACACAACACGCACACGAATAAGATTTTAAAAAGTTATCTTTGTGTTTCAAAAGGGGTTGCCATTTCAAGGTGGTGCGTTCAATATCAACTGATCGTGCAAAGCAGTTGCTGCCGTTGAGTTACATGAATAAGAAATGTTTTATTTTTCGATTTAAAGCTTTCGTGACTGCAAGGATTCATCTTCTTGGTTCTTTCGGTAAAGTCACGTAGAAGGGAAGTAATAAAATAATAAAAATAAAACACTCACGACGTTTCGGCCACAACGCAAGTAGCCGTCCTCAGGTGCCATAGACAAACCCAACATTAAACCCTCCCCGTAGAGGCGGTTAAATTGCAGTCACGAAAGCTTTAAATCGAAATTTAACCGCCTCTACGGGGAGGGTTTAATGTTGGGTTTGTCTATGGCACCTGAGGACGGCTACTTGCGTTGTGGCCGAAACGTCGTGAGAATGTTTTATTTTTATTATTTTATTACTTCCCTTCTACGTGACTTTACCGAAAGAACCAAGAAGAAGAAATGTTTTAGTCATTTATTTTCGTTAATTGCATAATCTTGCCGATTGAATCTATTGACGTATACTTTTGCCTTTGCATATTAGCAGAGGTGTGGACTCGAGTCATGTGACTTGGACTCGAGTCAGACTCGAGTCATGAATTTGATGACTTGCGACTCGACTTGGACTTGCATAACAATGACTTTGTCCCACCTCTGCATATTAGTGTCATGTTTGTTTAGAATTAAAATTGCTTAACACCAAGTGTTCGAGTGCTTCTCTCCCAGTCCATGCAAAACTGTCTACCTGCGATGAGATATGAATTTGGAGACCTAACATAACATAAACACACTAAGATAATCAATAAATGTGTAATGCGGGTGTAATCGACCTTCGGGATGTGACGTCACGGGGAGGTGGAGTCATGTGACGTGGGAGGAAGGTTCGGGTCCTTAAGCGGTAAAACCGGAAGGAGAAGGGAGTTGGGTTGAGACTGGAAAAGGGTGAGGCCACGCGGGCGAACCAAGGAGGGGTGGCACCGTCGGCCAGCGGTGGCCAACCCCGGAGACAGTAGTGGGCTACTGGAGGGAGTGAGGCTGCAGCGAGTACAGCCAGGGAGGCTGTGTAAGAGAGGCAGCGGTGAGGCTGCCAGGAGCTACGGGAGCGACAGAGAGAGAGACAGCAACGAGGCTGTCAGAGTCTACGGGAGTGACCCAGAGAGGGGGGCTGCAGCGAGTACAGCCGGAGGGGCTACGTGAGAGTAACAGCAGCGGGGCTGCTACGGGAGCTACGGGAGCGGCAGAGACCAACAGCGGAGCTGTTGGCGGTGACGAGAGAAACAGCGAAGTCGGCACCGTGTGGAAGGAGATAAATAAGGACAGCCGTGTGGGAAACAGAAACCGAACCAAATAAAGGACACCGAGCCAGACATCGTGGTCAAGTCTTTTATTACAAATGTTTAATCAAAGATAATCGGTTATCCTGATTGATACAACTCTGGATAACGAAGCTAAGGCATAATTATAATAACTGCATACATTAACATAATCACAAGCATTCGCATAAATTACTACGATTATCTCCGTGATTATCATAATTTATGTATATTATTACATACATTAACATAATTCATGCGAATTACGCATTTTTTTGAAACAAGAGCAGTACAGCAGCTCAAGCGGGTGTGGCCTGGTAAATAATGAAAAAAACTGAATATTTAAAATAAAACAGTTACAAAGTAGCGAGCCAGGTGAAGAGAAATTGAAACTTAAGCAAGATACTGTTTGGTTCTTTCGGTAAAGTCACGTAGAAAAAAATAAATAAATTACATAATAGTTTTAGTTTCATTTATTTGGTATAGGCCCGTGAGCCATTCGGCTCTTGAATCGGGTGCAACCGCAACAAACAAACAAAAACATGAACGAGAAAACAAACCTAGTAAACTTAGAAATGTAATGCAATACAACACAGAGTCGGCTAACATAAGTCAACTCCCCAACTGGTTGATGACGTTCTTCCAAAGATTGCTCAATTTGAGAGACACGGAGACACGGACAGAGAGAGATGACAGAGAGAGAGACACACACACACATAGACACACAGAGAAAGATGACACAGACACACAGAGAGAGACAAAGATAAAGATCCCCCGTATAGCCTTAACAGACTGTAGGGGCAAGTGCTGTTAGCGAGCACCTATGAAGGCCAGAACGGTACACGAGGGGGTGGGTGGCCAGCACCACGCCCGACCGCCTTTGTCTCCCCAGTGGCGATTTTACACACCTCACCGGGTACTCATTTGAGGCTGAGTCGACCTACGTACACTCACTCACGGACGTACACTCACTCACACGGACACTCCACATGCAGCTGTGGTGCCACAGCGACGGGGCCGCTCTGCCGAGCCAGGGAGCCGCCCGGCTTCCCCCACCGCACTGCCCCCCATCACCCCCCCCACATAAGCACACATCCGCACGCATTCCCCCCCCCCCCCCCCCATAGAGCTGGAAGGGAAGGTCACCTGATCGACCGGTTTTTATCCGAGAAACCCTCATCGGGATTAATTCTCACGGATTCCGGCGATCAGGGAATTGGATGACCTCCCCCGTGCTACGTGGCACCGCGGCGCTGCGGCCGGCCTTAATATGGTGTGGTCGCGGCGTGGGGCATTTGGCCACCGCGGTTGAGGCGCATTTCCCCCCACACAGGCGAGTATCGACGGGGCAGGCAGAGGGAATAAGTATTGTGATGGAGGAGCATCATTAGAAAACACGCAGCGCATCTGAACTGCATAATCAGGCACCCCCGCACCGGCAGCGGAGGGACGACGTAATTACGCTCGGGCACGCAGGCACCATTATTAGGGGAGTTAAAGGATGAGGCTATTAGTATGAATAACCTGGAGAGCGGGGTCACGCGGGCAGCCGTGCACAAATTCCCACGGCGCACCTTTGTCATGGACGCCGCCGCATGACCCTCGATGATGGGGGCCTGCGTGAGAAAGGGATTAATTAGGATTTACGCGCTCACTGATTAGCGGATCAAAAGCGCCCGGAACCGTCGTGCGCGGGCTCGAGGTGCACGAGCCCATTGTTCAGCGCAGCATCCCTTTGAGGTAGGGAGAATAAATAGGGGGGCGCAAGGGGGAAGGGGCTCTCTTCTCTCCAGGCCAGCGGACCAGCAGCAGCTCCAGCCAGCGACCCGGACGTCCGTGTGACGTATCGAGGTACCTCCGCGGGCGCCAAACAGTGAGTGGGGAGGTGAAGTAGGATAATAGCAGATAAATAGGGAATAGGTACCGGTTTAGTGGAATAGGCCAGCCTCGTCGACTCACCGATTCAACATTAGTTACCAGGTAATAAATCATTAATAGCGAAGCGTGGTCTCGCGTGATCTTGTCGTGCAGTGTGTGCGTGTGTGCGATACAGGTGCGCGATCCTAACGCGAGTGGTCAGTGTTGAGTGAGTGCCGTGCAGAGCTGCGTGCGTGAGTGCGCATACGTTCGTTACGTGGCGGATACGGATGCGCGTTGGTAACGTGCCGCACAGGGCTATAGATGGGCACACGCTCGCAGTGTGCGAGAGCTGTACGTAGCGGTGTAGAGAGGGGGAGTGGGGCGTTTGATTGATGATGCTGTGCGCACGTATGCTCGCAGCGTGGGAGCGCGGCGCGAGGCTGTAACCGTAGGGGCGTCGCGTTCGAATGCCTGCGAAACCGTAGCGGGTAATAGGGAGGTGGGGTAACGTAAACGAAATAGGGGATGGAGGCGGGAGGGATCTCGGGGGCTAGCGACCCCCACACAGCGTCCCCCCGACTCCTCCATTGAGCTCATGCCCTCCAAGATGCGGGAGGTGCTGGTGGTGGTGGTGGATGAGGAGGTGGAGGTGGTAGGGGTGGTGGTGGTGGAGGTAGTATGGACGGTGATGGTGGAGGTGGAGGCAGTTGTAGTGGTGGTGGTGGCGACTAGCAGCACTTGCCCCTACACCGTTAGAGGCTACACGGCGGGGTGGGCGTGTGACCTCCGCCTTTTGTTCGCGACGCAGCTGAAGTCGTTCGTGGCCAAGGTGGTGGTGAACACGGACGGGCGACGGAGCAACATTATTGCGCCCTACAGGGTGACCGCACGTACACTCACGCACGCGCACACGCGTACACGCGCATGTACAGTCACGCGCACACGCGTACACGCGCATGTACAGTCACGCGCACACGCGTACACGCGCATGTACAGTCACGCGCACACGCGTACACGCGCATGTACAGTCACGTACACGTACGTACGTAGCACGCGCGTGCACTCACGCACGCGAGTGCACGCACGCGCACGCACGCGCACTCACGCACGCGAGTGCACTCACGCGCACTCACGCACGCGAGTGCACGCACGCGCACGCACGCGCACTCACGCACGCGAGTGCACTCACGCGCACTGCTACTATTACTAAACGTGTGGTGGTGGTGGTGGTGTCTCTGTGCTGTGCAGTGTCGCTGTACCCTAGGCTGCGACACGCGGCGGTGCGGCTGCCGCCGTGCGGGTGTGGTATGCTCGCAGCAACGCTGCGGCTGCGAGGACCACATGTGTAGGAACCGCAGCCACGCGGTGAGGCCAGTGCAGCTGCAGGTGCAGCTGCGGGTGGTGATAGGGGCTGGGGTGGTGATAGGGGCTGGGGTGGTGATAGGGGCTGGGGTGGTGATAGGGGCTGGGGTGGTGATAGGGGCTGGGGTGGTGATAGGGGCTGGGGTGGTGATAGGGGCTGGGGTGGTGATAGGGGCTGGGGTGGTGATAGGGGCTGGGGTGGTGATAGGGGCTGGGGTGGTGATAGGGGCTGGGGTGGTGATAGGGGCTGGGGTGGTGATAGGGGCTGGGGTGGTGATAGGGGCTGGGGTGGTGATAGGGGCTGGGGTGGTGATAGGGGCTGGGGTGGTGATAGGGGCTGGGGTGGTGATAGGGGCTGGGGTGGTGATAGGGGCTGGGGTGGTGATAGGGGCTGGGGTGGTGATTGATAGGGGCTGGGGTGGTGATTGATAGGGGCTGGGGTGGTGATAGGGGCTGGGGTGGTGATAGGGGCTGGGGTGGTGATAGGGGCTGGGGTGGTGATAGGGGCTGGGGTGGTGATAGGGGCTGGGGTGGTGATAGGGGCTGGGGTGGTGATAGGGGCTGGGGTGGTGATAGGGGCTGGGGTGGTGATAGGGGCTGGGGTGGTGATAGGGGCTGGGGTGGTGATAGGGGCTGGGGTGGTGATAGGGGCTGGGGTGGTGATAGGGGCTGGGGTGGTGATAGGGGCTGGGGTGGTGATAGGGGCTGGGGTGGTGATAGGGGCTGGGGTGGTGATAGGGGCTGGGGTGGTGATAGGGGCTGGGGTGGTGATAGGGGCTGGGGTGGTGATAGGGGCTGGGGTGGTGATAGGGGCTGGGGTGGTGATAGGGGCTGGGGTGGTGATAGGGGCTGGGGTGGTGATAGGGGCTGGGGTGGTGATAGGGGCTGGGGTGGTGATAGGGGCTGGGGTGGTGATAGGGGCTGGGGTGGTGATAGGGGCTGGGGTGGTGATAGGGGCTGGGGTGGTGATAGGGGCTGGGGTGGTGATAGGGGCTGGGGTGGTGATAGGGGCTGGGGTGGTGATAGGGGCTGGGGTGGTGATAGGGGCTGGGGTGGTGATAGGGGCTGGGGTGGTGATAGGGGCTGGGGTGGTGATAGGGGCTGGGGTGGTGATAGGGGCTGGGGTGGTGATAGGGGCTGGGGTGGTGATAGGGGCTGGGGTGGTGATAGGGGCTGGGGTGGTGATAGGGGCTGGGGTGGTGATAGGGGCTGGGGTGGTGATAGGGGCTGGGGTGGTGATAGGGGCTGGGGTGGTGATAGGGGCTGGGGTGGTGATAGGGGCTGGGGTGGTGATAGGGGCTGGGGTGGTGATAGGGGCTGGGGTGGTGATAGGGGCTGGGGTGGTGATAGGGGCTGGGGTGGTGATAGGGGCTGGGGTGGTGATAGGGGCTGGGGTGGTGATAGGGGCTGGGGTGGTGATAGGGGCTGGGGTGGTGATAGGGGCTGGGGTGGTGATAGGGGCTGGGGTGGTGATAGGGGCTGGGGTGGTGATAGGGGCTGGGGTGGTGATAGGGGCTGGGGTGGTGATAGGGGCTGGGGTGGTGATAGGGGCTGGGGTGGTGATAGGGGCTGGGGTGGTGATAGGGGCTGGGGTGGTGATAGGGGCTGGGGTGGTGATAGGGGCTGGGGTGGTGATAGGGGCTGGGGTGGTGATAGGGGCTGGGGTGGTGATAGGGGCTGGGGTGGTGATAGGGGCTGGGGTGGTGATAGGGGCTGGGGTGGTGATAGGGGCTGGGGTGGTGATAGGGGCTGGGGTGGTGATAGGGGCTGGGGTGGTGATAGGGGCTGGGGTGGTGATAGGGGCTGGGGTGGTGATAGGGGCTGGGGTGGTGATAGGGGCTGGGGTGGTGATAGGGGCTGGGGTGGTGATAGGGGCTGGGGTGGTGATAGGGGCTGGGGTGGTGATAGGGGCTGGGGTGGTGATAGGGGCTGGGGTGGTGATAGGGGCTGGGGTGGTGATAGGGGCTGGGGTGGTGATAGGGGCTGGGGTGGTGATAGGGGCTGGGGTGGTGATAGGGGCTGGGGTGGTGATAGGGGCTGGGGTGGTGATAGGGGCTGGGGTGGTGATAGGGGCTGGGGTGGTGATAGGGGCTGGGGTGGTGATAGGGGCTGGGGTGGTGATAGGGGCTGGGGTGGTGATAGGGGCTGGGGTGGTGATAGGGGCTGGGGTGGTGATAGGGGCTGGGGTGGTGATAGGGGCTGGGGTGGTGATAGGGGCTGGGGTGGTGATAGGGGCTGGGGTGGTGATAGGGGCTGGGGTGGTGATAGGGGCTGGGGTGGTGATAGGGGCTGGGGTGGTGATAGGGGCTGGGGTGGTGATAGGGGCTGGGGTGGTGATAGGGGCTGGGGTGGTGATAGGGGCTGGGGTGGTGATAGGGGCTGGGGTGGTGATAGGGGCTGGGGTGGTGATAGGGGCTGGGGTGGTGATAGGGGCTGGGGTGGTGATAGGGGCTGGGGTGGTGATAGGGGCTGGGGTGGTGATAGGGGCTGGGGTGGTGATAGGGGCTGGGGTGGTGATAGGGGCTGGGGTGGTGATAGGGGCTGGGGTGGTGATAGGGGCTGGGGTGGTGATAGGGGCTGGGGTGGTGATAGGGGCTGGGGTGGTGATAGGGGCTGGGGTGGTGATAGGGGCTGGGGTGGTGATAGGGGCTGGGGTGGTGATAGGGGCTGGGGTGGTGATAGGGGCTGGGGTGGTGATAGGGGCTGGGGTGGTGATAGGGGCTGGGGTGGTGATAGGGGCTGGGGTGGTGATAGGGGCTGGGGTGGTGATAGGGGCTGGGGTGGTGATAGGGGCTGGGGTGGTGATAGGGGCTGGGGTGGTGATAGGGGCTGGGGTGGTGATAGGGGCTGGGGTGGTGATAGGGGCTGGGGTGGTGATAGGGGCTGGGGTGGTGATAGGGGCTGGGGTGGTGATAGGGGCTGGGGTGGTGATAGGGGCTGGGGTGGTGATAGGGGCTGGGGTGGTGATAGGGGCTGGGGTGGTGATAGGGGCTGGGGTGGTGATAGGGGCTGGGGTGGTGATAGGGGCTGGGGTGGTGATAGGGGCTGGGGTGGTGATAGGGGCTGGGGTGGTGATAGGGGCTGGGGTGGTGATAGGGGCTGGGGTGGTGATAGGGGCTGGGGTGGTGATAGGGGCTGGGGTGGTGATAGGGGCTGGGGTGGTGATAGGGGCTGGGGTGGTGATAGGGGCTGGGGTGGTGATAGGGGCTGGGGTGGTGATAGGGGCTGGGGTGGTGATAGGGGCTGGGGTGGTGATAGGGGCTGGGGTGGTGATAGGGGCTGGGGTGGTGATAGGGGCTGGGGTGGTGATAGGGGCTGGGGTGGTGATAGGGGCTGGGGTGGTGATAGGGGCTGGGGTGGTGATAGGGGCTGGGGTGGTGATAGGGGCTGGGGTGGTGCATAGGGGGCTGGGGTGGTGATAGGGGCTGGGGGTGGTGATAGGGGCTGGGGTGGTGATAGGGGCTGGGGTGGTGATAGGGGCTGGGGTGGTGATAGGGGCTGGGGTGGTGATAGGGGCTGGGGTGGTGATAGGGGCTGGGGTGGTGATAGGGGCTGGGGTGGTGATAGGGGCTGGGGTGGTGATAGGGGCTGGGGTGGTGATAGGGGCTGGGGTGGTGATAGGGGCTGGGGTGGTGATAGGGGCTGGGGTGGTGATAGGGGCTGGGGCTAGGGGTGGTGATAGGGGCTGGGGTGGTGATAGGGGCTGGGGTGGTGATAGGGGCTGGTGGTGAGGTGATAGGGGCTGGGGTGGTGATAGGGGCTGGGGTGGTGATAGGGGCTGGGGTGGTGATAGGGGCTGGGGTGGTGATAGGGGCTGGGGTGGTGATAGGGGCTGGGGTGGTGATAGGGGCTGGGTGGTGATAGGGGCTGGGTGGTGATAGGGGCTGGGGTGGTGATAGGGGCTGGGTGGTGATAGGGGCTGGGGTGGTGATAGGGGCTGGGGTGGTGATAGGGGCTGGGGTGGTGATAGGGGCTGGGGTGGTGATAGGGGCTGGGGTGGTGATAGGGGCTGGGGTGGTGATAGGGGCTGGGGTGGTGATAGGGGCTGGGGTGGTGATAGGGGCTGGGGTGGTGATAGGGGCTGGGGTGGTGATAGGGGCTGGGGTGGTGATAGGGGCTGGGGGTGGTGATAGGGGCTGGGGTGGTGATAGGGGCTGGGTGGTGATAGGGGCTGGGGTGGTGATAGGGGCTGGGGTGGTGATAGGGGCTGGGGTGGTGATAGGGGCTGGGGTGGTGATAGGGGCTTGGGGTGGTGATAGGGGCTGGGGTGGTGATAGGGGCTGGGGTGGTGATAGGGGCTGGGGTGGTGATAGGGGCTGGGGGTGGTGATATGGGGCTGGGGTGGTGATAGGGGCTGGGGTGGTGATAGGGGCTGGGGTGGTGATAGGGGCTGGGGTGGTGATAGGGGCTGGGGTGGTGATAGGGGCTGGGGTGGTGATAGGGGCTGGGGTGGTGATGGGCTGGGGTGGTGATAGGGGCTGGGGTGGTGATAGGGGCTGGGGTGGTGATAGGGGCTGGGGTGGTGATAGGGGCTGGGGTGGTGATAGGGGCTGGGGGTGGTGATAGGGGCTGGGGTGGTGATAGGGGCTGGGGTGGTGATAGGGGCTGGGGTGGTGATAGGGGCTGGGGTGGTGATAGGGGCTGGGGTGGTGATAGGGGCTGGGGTGGTGATAGGGGCTGGGGTGGTGATAGGGGCTGGGGTGGTGATAGGGGCTGGGGTGGTGATAGGGGCTGGGGTGGTGATAGGGGCTGGGGTGGTGATAGGGGCTGGGGTGGTGATAGGGGCTGGGGTGGTGATAGGGGCTGGGGTGGTGATAGGGGCTGGGGTGGTGATAGGGGCTGGGGTGGTGATAGGGGCTGGGGTGGTGATAGGGGCTGGGGTGGTGATAGGGGCTGGGTGGTGATAGGGGCTGGGGTGGTGATAGGGGCTGGGGTGGTGATAGGGGCTGGGGTGGTGATAGGGGCTGGGGTGGTGATAGGGGCTGGGGTGGTGATAGGGGCTGGGGTGGTGATAGGGGCTGGGGTGGTGATAGGGGCTGGGGTGGTGATAGGGGCTGGGGTGGTGATAGGGGCTGGGGTGGTGATAGGGGCTGGGGTGGTGATAGGGGCTGGGGTGGTGATAGGGGCTGGGGTGGTGATAGGGGCTGGGGTGGTGATAGGGGCTGGGGTGGTGATAGGGGCTGGGGTGGTGATAGGGGCTGGGGTGGTGATAGGGGCTGGGGTGGTGATAGGGGCTGGGGTGGTGATAGGGGCTGGGGTGGTGATAGGGGGCTGGGGTGGTGATAGGGGCTGGGGTGGTGATAGGGGCTGGGGTGGTGATAGGGGCTGGGGTGGTGATAGGGGCTGGGAGGTGGTGATAGGGGCTGGGGTGGTGATAGGGGCTGGGGTGGTGATAGGGGCTGGGGTGGTGATAGGGGCTGGGGTGGTGATAGGGGCTGGGGTGGTGATAGGGGCTGGGGTGGTGATAGGGGCTGGGGGTGGTGATAGGGGCTGGGGTGGTGATAGGGGCTGGGGTGGTGATAGGGGCTGGGGTGGTGATAGGGGCTGGGGTGGTGATAGGGGCTGGGGTGGTGATAGGGGCTGGGGTGGTGATAGGGGCTGGGGTGGTGATAGGGGCTGGGGTGGTGATAGGGGCTGGGGTGGTGATAGGGGCTGGGGTGGTGATAGGGGCTGGGGTGGTGATAGGGGCTGGGGTGGTGATAGGGGCTGGGGTGGTGATAGGGGCTGGGGTGGTGATAGGGGCTGGGGTGGTGATAGGGGCTGGGGTGGTGATAGGGGCTGGGGTGGTGATAGGGGCTGGGGTGGTGATAGGGGCTGGGGTGGTGATAGGGGCTGGGGTGGTGATAGGGGCTGGGGTGGTGATAGGGGCTGGGGTGGTGATAGGGGCTGGGGTGGTGATAGGGGCTGGGGTGGTGATAGGGGCTGGGGTGGTGATAGGGGCTGGGGTGGTGATAGGGGCTGGGGTGGTGATAGGGGCTGGGGTGGTGATAGGGGCTGGGGTGGTGATAGGGGCTGGGGTGGTGATAGGGGCTGGGGTGGTGATAGGGGCTGGGGTGGTGATAGGGGCTGGGGTGGTGATAGGGGCTGGGGTGGTGATAGGGGCTGGGGTGGTGATAGGGGCTGGGGTGGTGATAGGGGCTGGGGTGGTGATAGGGGCTGGGGTGGTGATAGGGGCTGGGGTGGTGATAGGGGCTGGGGTGGTGATAGGGGCTGGGGTGGTGATAGGGGCTGGGGTGGTGATAGGGGCTGGGGTGGTGATAGGGGCTGGGGTGGTGATAGGGGCTGGGGTGGTGATAGGGGCTGGGGTGGTGATAGGGGCTGGGGTGGTGATAGGGCTGGGGTGGTGATAGGGGCTGGGGTGGTGATAGGGGCTGGGTGGTGATAGGGGCTGGGGTGGTGATAGGGCTGGGGTGGTGATAGGGGCTGGGGTGGTGATAGGGGCTGGGGTGGTGATAGGGGCTGGGGTGGTGATAGGGGCTGGGGTGGTGATAGGGGCTGGGGTGGTGATAGGGGCTGGGGTGGTGATAGGGGCTGGGGTGGTGATAGGGGCTGGGGTGGTGATAGGGGCTGGGGTGGTGATAGGGGCTGGGGTGGTGATAGGGGCTGGGGTGGTGATAGGGGGCTGGGGTGGTGATAGGGGCTGGGGTGGTGATAGGGGCTGGGGTGGTGATAGGGGCTGGGGTGGTGATAGGGGCTGGGGTGGTGATAGGGGCTGGGGTGGTGATAGGGGCTGGGGTGGTGATAGGGGCTGGGGTGGTGATAGGGGCTGGGGTGGTGATAGGGGCTGGGGTGGTGATAGGGGCTGGGGTGGTGATAGGGGCTGGGGTGGTGATAGGGGCTGGGGTGGTGATAGGGGCTGGGGTGGTGATAGGGGCTGGGGTGGTGATAGGGGGCTGGGGTGGTGATAGGGGCTGGGTGGTGATAGGGGCTGGGGTGGTGATAGGGGCTGGGGTGGTGATAGGGGCTGGGGTGGTGATAGGGGGCTGGGGTGGTGATAGGGGCTGGGGTGGTGATAGGGGCTGGGGTGGTGATAGGGGCTGGGGTGGTGATAGGGGCTGGGGTGGTGATAGGGGCTGGGGTGGTGATAGGGGCTGGGGTGGTGGATAGGGGCTGGGGTGGTGATAGGGGCTGGGGTGGTGATAGGGGCTGGGGTGGTGGTAGGGGCTGGGGTGGTGTAGGGGCTGGGGGTGGTGGTAGGGGCTGGGGTGGTGGTAGGGGCTGGGGTGGTGGTAGGGGCTGGGGTGGTGGTAGGGGCTGGGGTGGTGGTAGGGGCTGGGGTGGTGGTAGGGGCTGGGGTGGTGGTAGGGGCTGGGGTGGTGGTAGGGGCTGGGGTGGTGGTAGGGGCTGGGGTGGTGGTAGGGGCTGGGGTGGTGGTAGGGGCTGGGGTGGTGGTAGGGGCTGGGGTGGTGGTAGGGGCTGGGGTGGTGGTAGGGGCTGGGGTGGTGGTAGGGGCTGGGGTGTGGTAGGGGCTGGGGTGGTGGTAGGGGCTGGGGTGGTGGTAGGGGCTGGGGTGGTGGTAGGGGCTGGGGTGGTGGTAGGGGCTGTGGTGGTGGTAGGGGCTGGGGTGGTGGTAGGGGCTGTGGGTGGTGGTAGGGGCTGTGGTGGTGGTAGGGGCTGGGGTGGTGGTAGGGGCTGTGGTGGTGGTAGGGGCTTGTGGGCTGTGGTGGTGGTAGGGGCTGTGGTGGTGGTAGGGGCTGTGGTGGTGGTAGGGGCTGTGGTGGTGGTAGGGGTTGTGGTGGTGGTAGGGGTTGTGGTGGTGGTAGGGGTTGTGGTGGTGGTAGGGGTTGTGGTGGTGGTAGGGGTTGTGGTGGTGGTAGGGGTTGTGGTGGTGGTAGGGGTTGTGGTGGTGGTAGGGGTTGTGGTGGTGGTAGGGGTTGTGGTGGTGGTAGGGGTTGTGGTGGTGGTAGGGGTTGTGGTGGTGGTAGGGGTTGTGGTGGTGGTAGGGGCTGTGGTGGTGGTAGGGGCTGTGGTGGTGGTAGGGGCTGTGGTGGTGGTAGGGGTTGGGGTGGTGGTAGGGGTTGGGGTGGTGGTAGGGGTTGTGGTGGTGGTAGGGGTTGGGGTGGTGGTAGGGGTTGTGGTGGTGGTAGGGGTTGTGGTGGTGGTAGGGGTTGTGGTGGTGATAGGGGCTGGGGTGGTGATAGGGGCTGGGGTGGTGATAGGGGCTGTGGTGGTGATAGGGGTTGGGGTGGTGATATGGGCTGGGGTGGTGATAGGGGCTGGGGTGGTGATAGGGGCTGGGGTGGTGATAGGGGCTGGGGTGGTGATAGGGGCTGGGGTGGTGATAGGGGCTGGGGTGGTGATAGGGGCTGGGGTGGTGATAGGGGCTGGGGTGGTGATAGGGGCTGGGGTGGTGATAGGGGCTGGGGTGGTGATAGGGGCTGGGGTGGTGATAGGGGCTGGGGTGGTGATAGGGGCTGGGGTGGTGATAGGGGCTGGGGTGGTGATAGGGGCTGGGGTGGTGATAGGGGCTGGGGTGGTGATAGGGGCTGGGGTGGTGATAGGGGCTGGGGTGGTGATAGGGGCTGGGGTGGTGATAGGGGCTGGGGTGGTGATAGGGGCTGGGGTGGTGATAGGGGCTGGGGTGGTGATAGGGGCTGGGGTGGTGATAGGGGCTGGGGTGGTGATAGGGGCTGGGGTGGTGATAGGGGCTGGGGTGGTGATAGGGGCTGGGGTGGTGATAGGGGCTGGGGTGGTGATAGGGGCTGGGGTGGTGATAGGGGCTGGGGTGGTGATAGGGGCTGGGGTGGTGATAGGGGCTGGGGTGGTGATAGGGGCTGGGGTGGTGATAGGGGCTGGGGTGGTGATAGGGGCTGGGGTGGTGATAGGGGCTGGGGTGGTGATAGGGGCTGGGGTGGTGATAGGGGCTGGGGTGGTGATAGGGGCTGGGGTGGTGATGATAGGGGCTGTGTGTACACGTGAGTTGACGTCTCCCCCCTCCCCCCCTCCCCCCCGCCTCTCCCTGAAGCTGAATACATCACCACGTGGGAGGGGGGCTCTCTGCCGTGCGACGAGTCTATGGCTCTCTGCCGTGCGACGAGTCTATGGCTCTCTGCCGTGCGACGAGTCTATGGCTCTCTGCCGTGCGACGAGTCTATGGCTCTCTGCCGTGCGACGAGTCTATGGCTCTCTGCCGTGCGACGAGTCTATGGCTCTCTGCCGTGCGACGAGTCTATGGCTCTCTGCCGTGCGACGAGTCTATGGCTCTCTGCCGTGCGACGAGTCTATGGCTCTCTGCCGTGCGACGAGTCTATGGCTCTCTGCCGTGCGACGAGTCTATGGCTCTCTGCCGTGCGACGAGTCTATGGCTCTCTGCCGTGCGACGAGTCTATGGCTCTCTGCCGTGCGACGAGTCTATGGCTCTCTGCCGTGCGACGAGTCTATGGCTCTCTGCCGTGCGACGAGTCTATGGCTCTCTGCCGTGCGACGAGTCTATGGCTCTCTGCCGTGCGACGAGTCTATGGCTCTCTGCCGTGCGACGAGTCTATGGCTCTCTGCCGTGCGACGAGTCTATGGCTCTCTGCCGTGCGACGAGTCTATGGCTCTCTGCCGTGCGACGAGTCTATGGCTCTCTGCCGTGCGACGAGTCTATGGCTCTCTGCCGTGCGACGAGTCTATGGCTCTCTGCCGTGCGACGAGTCTATGGCTCTCTGCCGTGCGACGAGTCTATGGCTCTCTGCCGTGCGACGAGTCTATGGCTCTCTGCCGTGCGACGAGTCTATGGCTCTCTGCCGTGCGACGAGTCTATGGCTCTCTGCCGTGCGACGAGTCTATGGCTCTCTGCCGTGCGACGAGTCTATGGCTCTCTGCCGTGCGACGAGTCTATGGCTCTCTGCCGTGCGACGAGTCTATGGCTCTCTGCCGTGCGACGAGTCTATGGCTCTCTGCCGTGCGACGAGTCTATGGCTCTCTGCCGTGCGACGAGTCTATGGCTCTCTGCCGTGCGACGAGTCTATGGCTCTCTGCCGTGCGACGAGTCTATGGCTCTCTGCCGTGCGACGAGTCTATGGCTCTCTGCCGTGCGACGAGTCTATGGCTCTCTGCCGTGCGACGAGTCTATGGCTCTCTGCCGTGCGACGAGTCTATGGCTCTCTGCCGTGCGACGAGTCTATGGCTCTCTGCCGTGCGACGAGTCTATGGCTCTCTGCCGTGCGACGAGTCTATGGCTCTCTGCCGTGCGACGAGTCTATGGCTCTCTGCCGTGCGACGAGTCTATGGCTCTCTGCCGTGCGACGAGTCTATGGCTCTCTGCCGTGCGACGAGTCTATGGCTCTCTGCCGTGCGACGAGTCTATGGCTCTCTGCCGTGCGACGAGTCTATGGCTCTCTGCCGTGCGACGAGTCTATGGCTCTCTGCCGTGCGACGAGTCTATGGCTCTCTGCCGTGCGACGAGTCTATGGCTCTCTGCCGTGCGACGAGTCTATGGCTCTCTGCCGTGCGACGAGTCTATGGCTCTCTGCCGTGCGACGAGTCTATGGCTCTCTGCCGTGCGACGAGTCTATGGCTCTCTGCCGTGCGACGAGTCTATGGCTCTCTGCCGTGCGACGAGTCTATGGCTCTCTGCCGTGCGACGAGTCTATGGCTCTCTGCCGTGCGACGAGTCTATGGCTCTCTGCCGTGCGACGAGTCTATGGCTCTCTGCCGTGCGACGAGTCTATGGCTCTCTGCCGTGCGACGAGTCTATGGCTCTCTGCCGTGCGACGAGTCTATGGCTCTCTGCCGTGCGACGAGTCTATGGCTCTCTGCCGTGCGACGAGTCTATGGCTCTCTGCCGTGCGACGAGTCTATGGCTCTCTGCCGTGCGACGAGTCTATGGCTCTCTGCCGTGCGACGAGTCTATGGCTCTCTGCCGTGCGACGAGTCTATGGCTCTCTGCCGTGCGACGAGTCTATGGCTCTCTGCCGTGCGACGAGTCTATGGCTCTCTGCCGTGCGACGAGTCTATGGCTCTCTGCCGTGCGACGAGTCTATGGCTCTCTGCCGTGCGACGAGTCTATGGCTCTCTGCCGTGCGACGAGTCTATGGCTCTCTGCCGTGCGACGAGTCTATGGCTCTCTGCCGTGCGACGAGTCTATGGCTCTCTGCCGTGCGACGAGTCTATGGCTCTCTGCCGTGCGACGAGTCTATGGCTCTCTGCCGTGCGACGAGTCTATGGCTCTCTGCCGTGCGACGAGTCTATGGCTCTCTGCCGTGCGACGAGTCTATGGCTCTCTGCCGTGCGACGAGTCTATGGCTCTCTGCCGTGCGACGAGTCTATGGCTCTCTGCCGTGCGACGAGTCTATGGCTCTCTGCCGTGCGACGAGTCTATGGCTCTCTGCCGTGCGACGAGTCTATGGCTCTCTGCCGTGCGACGAGTCTATGGCTCTCTGCCGTGCGACGAGTCTATGGCTCTCTGCCGTGCGACGAGTCTATGGCTCTCTGCCGTGCGACGAGTCTATGGCTCTCTGCCGTGCGACGAGTCTATGGCTCTCTGCCGTGCGACGAGTCTATGGCTCTCTGCCGTGCGACGAGTCTATGGCTCTCTGCCGTGCGACGAGTCTATGGCTCTCTGCCGTGCGACGAGTCTATGGCTCTCTGCCGTGCGACGAGTCTATGGCTCTCTGCCGTGCGACGAGTCTATGGCTCTCTGCCGTGCGACGAGTCTATGGCTCTCTGCCGTGCGACGAGTCTATGGCTCTCTGCCGTGCGACGAGTCTATGGCTCTCTGCCGTGCGACGAGTCTATGGCTCTCTGCCGTGCGACGAGTCTATGGCTCTCTGCCGTGCGACGAGTCTATGGCTCTCTGCCGTGCGACGAGTCTATGGCTCTCTGCCGTGCGACGAGTCTATGGCTCTCTGCCGTGCGACGAGTCTATGGCTCTCTGCCGTGCGACGAGTCTATGGCTCTCTGCCGTGCGACGAGTCTATGGCTCTCTGCCGTGCGACGAGTCTATGGCTCTCTGCCGTGCGACGAGTCTATGGCTCTCTGCCGTGCGACGAGTCTATGGCTCTCTGCCGTGCGACGAGTCTATGGCTCTCTGCCGTGCGACGAGTCTATGGCTCTCTGCCGTGCGACGAGTCTATGGCTCTCTGCCGTGCGACGAGTCTATGGCTCTCTGCCGTGCGACGAGTCTATGGCTCTCTGCCGTGCGACG
>NC_136341.1:6680438-6692308 GCF_964198595.1 Lampetra fluviatilis | reverse complement strand
ACACCACACACACACCACACACACCACACACACACACCACACACACACACACTCACCACACACACTCACCACACACACACCACACACACTCACCACACACACACACCACACACACCACACACACACACACCACACACACTCACCACACACACACACCACACACACACACACGCCACACACACACACACACACCACACACACCACACACACACACCACACACGCCACACACACACACACCACACACACCACACACACACACCACACACACACCACACACACACACCACACACACACACCACACACACACACCACACACACACGCCACACACACACACACCACACACACCACACACACACACCACACACACACCACACACACACACACACACCACACACACCACACACACACACCACACACACACCACACACACCACACACACACACCACACACACACACCACACACACACGCCACACACACACACACCACACACACACACCACACACACTCACCACACACACACACCACACACACACACCACACACACACCACACACACACACCACACACACACACCACACACACACCACACACACTCACCACACACACACACCACACACACACACCACACATACACACCACACACACACCACACATACACACCACACACACACCACACACACACACTCACCACACACACCACACACACACACACCACACACACACACCACACACACTCACCACACACACACACCACACACACACCACACACACACACCACACATACACACCACACACACCACACACACACACCACACATACACACCACACACTCACCACACACACACACCACACACACACACCACACACACACACGCCACACACACACACACACACCACACACACACCACACACACACACCACACACACACACACTCACCACACACACTCACCACACACACACCACACACACACACCACACACACCACACACACTCACCACACACACACACCACACACACCACACACACACACACCACACACACTCACCACACACACACACCACACACACACACACGCCACACACACACACCACACACACACACACCACACACACACACCACACACACACACACCACACACACACCACACACACACACCACACACACACACCACACACACACACCACACACACACACACACGCCACACACACACACCACACACACACACCACACACACACCACACACACACACCACACACACCACACACACACACCACACACACACACACCACACACACACACCACACCACACACACGCCACACACACACACCACATACACACACCACACACACGCCACACACACACACGCCACACACACACACCACACACATCACACACACACACCACACACACATACACAACACACACACACCACACATACACCACACACCACACACTCACCACACACACACACCACACACACCACACCACACACACACACCACACACACACCACGCACACACCACACACTCACCACACACACACCACACACACACCACACGTACACACACAGTGCACGAATGAGTGTGTGGGTGAGCGAGTGGGTGGATGGGTGAGTGAGTGGATGGGTGGGTGAGTGAGTGGATGGGTGGGTGAGTGGGTGGATGGGTGAGTGGGTGGGTGGTTGGATGAGTGGGTGGGTGAGTGGGTGAGTGAGTGGGTGAGTGAGTGGGTGGGTGAGTGCGTGGGTGAGTGCGTGGGTGAGTGCGTGGGTAAGTGAGTGGGTAAGTGAGTGGATGGATGGGTGGATAAGTGAGTGGATGGATGGGTGGGTGAATGGGTGGGTGAATGGGTGGGTGAGTGGGTGGGTGGATGAGTGGGTGGGTGAGTGCGTGGGTGAGTGGGTGCGTGGGTGGGTGAGTGGGTGCGTGGGTGGGTGAGTGGGTGGGTGAGTGCGTGGGTGAGTGGGTGGGTGAGTGGGTGGGTGAGTGGGTGGGTGAGTGGGTGAGTGCGTGGGTGGCTGAGTGTGTGGGTGAGTGGGTGGGTGAGTGTGTGGGTGAGTGAGTGGGTGGGTGAGTGGGTGAGTGAGTGGGTGAGTGCGTGGGTGAGTGGGTGGGTGAGTGGATGGGTGAGTGGGTGGGTGAGTGGATGGATGAGTGTGTGGGTGAGTGTGTGGGTGAGTGGGTGGGGGAGTGGGTGAGTGGGTGGGTGAGTGGGTGGGTGAGTGGGTGAGTGAGTTGGTGGGTGGGTGAGTGGGTGAGTGTGTGGGTGGGTGAGTGGGTGGGTGTGTGGGTGAGTGGGTGAGTGAGTGGGTAAGTGAGTGGGTGAGTGGGTGGGTGAGTGTGTGGGTTAGTGTGTGGGTGGGTGAGTGGGTGGGTGTGTGGGTGGGTTGGTGAGTGGGTGGGTGGGTGAGTGGGTGGGTGAGTGGGTGAGTGGGTGAGTGTGTGGGTTAGTGTGTGGGTGAGTGTGTGGGTGAGTGAGTGGGTGAGTGGGTGGGTGAGTGGGTGAGTGAGTGGGTGGGTGAGTGAGTGGGTGGGTGAGTGGGTGAGCGAGTGGGTCAGCGAGCGAGTGAGTGGGTGAGTGGGCAAGCGGGTGAGCGAGCGATAGGGTGAGTGTGTGGGTGAGTATATGGGTGAGTGGGTGAGTGTGTGGGTGAGTGAGTATATGGGTGAGTGTGTGGGTGAGTGTGTGGGTGAGTGTGTGGTTGAGTGTGTGTGTGCTATCTGGTCTGTCGCTCCACACGAAGCTTCAGGTCTTCTCGGCCACGGTCATTCCCTCCCTTCTCTACGCTTGCGAAACGTGGACCCCCCTAGTGGAACATCTTCGCCGGTTGGAAACATTTAGGCTGGCCTGCCTACGATCCATCCTGGGTTTAACCAGGCTGGATTGTGTGAGGAGCTCACAAATCCTTGAAAGATCTGGGCAAAGTCCCATCGGTGAGCTCCTACGGCAGGCAAGGCTGCGTTGGCTGGGTCATGTAGCCCGCATGCCCAGCCACCGCATGCCTAAACAGCTTTTGTTCGGCCGGATCGAGGGGGCTAAACGGGCGCGGCACGGGCTGGAGAAGAGATGGAGTGATGTGGTACAGGAGGACGTGGAGCTGAGTGGACTTGCCGATGACTGGTACCAGCGGTGTCATGATCGGCCTCTGTGGTGGAGGCTCGTGAAGGACGCTACTGGGCAGTTGGAGGCAGTCGCCCTCCAACAACAACGGAGGGCGGAGGAGCGACGCTCACAACAACGAGCGGAGCGCCGGGTGGCTAAAGCACAGCAAGTTGGTACAGTAGGGGGCACAGGTGGTGCATCAGCCAGTCATCTCGGTCATCTCGATCAGTCGACCCGTGGCACCTGCTGGGTCTGCCCCGTGACTTCCTGCCAGCGGGCGTTCGACACTTCACGTGATAGCCTCAAGGTGCACATGGCCTGGCACAAGCGTCGTGGTGACGTCACCGCCACTTAGTGGCGAATGGCGGTTGTTGGTGTGGCTGAGTGAGTGAGTGTGAGTGTGTGTGGGTGAGTGGGTGGGTGAGTGAGTGGGTGAGTGGGTGAGTATGTGGGTGAGTGAGTGGGTGAGTATATGAGTGAGTATGTGGGTGAGTATATGAGTATGTGGGTGAGTATATGGGTGAGTGAGTGGGTGAGTATATGAGTGAGTATGTGGGTGAGTGAGTGGGTGAGTATATGAGTGAGTGAGTATGTGGGTGAGTATATGAGTATGTGGGTGAGTATATGGGTGAGTGAGTGGGTGAGTATATGGGTGAGTGAGTGGGTGAGTATATGAGTGAGTATGTGGGTGAGTATATGGGTGAGTGAGTGGGTGAGTGTGCGAGTGAGTATGTGGGTGAGTATATGGGTGAGTGAGTGGGTGAGCGAGTGAGTGAGTGGGTGGGTGAGTGGGTGAGCAAGTGAGTATGTGGGTGAGTATATGGGTGAGTGAGTGGGTGAGCGAGTGAGTGAGTGGGTGGGTGAGTGGGTGAGCAAGTGAGTATGTGGGTGAGTATATGGGTGAGTGAGTGGGTGAGCGAGTGAGTGAGTGGGTGGGTGAGTGGGTGAGCAAGTGAGTATGTGGGTGAGTATATGGGTGAGTGAGTGGGTGAGCGAGTGAGTGAGTGGGTGGGTGAGTGGGTGAGCGAGTGAGTGAGTGGGTGGGTGAGTGGGTGAGCAAGTGAGTGTCCGTTCGCTGTCCGGCTCGTACCACCGTTCATCGCGAACAGCACCGAGGTCCCCCCGGGGTCCGAGTCCCTGACGCTGTCAGCGAGCTCCTGTTGAGGGCAGACGCAGCAAAGACAAAGAAACCCCCCTCTCCCCACCTCCTACGCATTCCACAAGGAGTGTCTAATCCCATATCTGCATTTCCCCATAAATATGCTAAATTCCTCTTGATATGCAAATTCTTTTGTCAAGGCGCTCTTCCCCCTCCAACCCAGCAGCTTAAATACACGCTGCCAAGCCTGGTGGTGCTCATTCAGACGCTGTCTTTCCGACAGACGCTTGTTCTTCACCTGAGGACGGCTGCTTGCGTTGTGGTCGGAACGTCGTGAGAATTGTATTTTATTATGTTGAATTTGTATTATTTTATTATTTCCCTTCTACGTGACTTTACCGAAAGAACCAAGAAGATGAATCCCTGCAGTCACGAAAGCTTTAAATCGAAATAAAATACAATTCTCACAATTGTATTTGATTATGTTTGAGAATTGTATTTTATAGTTTTATTTTTATTATTTCATTATTATTGAATATTTCCCATCTACGTGACTTTACCGAAAGAACCAAGAAGATGAATCCCTGCAGTCACGAAAGCTTTAAATCGAAATAAAATACAATTCTCACAATTGTATTTGATTATGTTTGAGAATTGTATTTTATAGTTTTATTTTTATTATTTCATTATTATTGAATATTTCCCATCTACGTGACTTTACCGAAAGAACCAAGAAGATGAATCCCTGCAGTCACGAAAGCTTTAAATCGAAATAAAATACAATTCTCACAATTGTATTTGATTATGTTTGAGAATTGTATTTTATAGTTTTATTTTTATTATTTCATTATTATTGAATATTTCCCATCTACGTGACTTTACCGAAAGAACCAAGAAGATGAATCCCTGCAGTCACGAAAGCTTTAAATCGAAATTGATATCGGTCAGGTCAAGTAGGAATAGAATAGATTGGCTACGTGACGTCACTACCGAAAGAACCAGAGATGATGGATTCCTGCAGAGCAGTCACGAAAGCTTTACATCGACAAAGACAAAGATCCCCGACCACTCAGTATAGCCTGCACAGAATTTAGGGGCAAGTGCTGTTGATAGTGAGCTCCTGTCTCCCCGTGTCTCTCTGTGTGTCTCTCCGTGTCTCTCTGTGTCTCCGTGTCTTTGTGTCTCTCTGTGTCTCTGTGTGTCTCTCTGTGTGTGTCTCCGTGTCTCTCTCTGTGTGTTTCTCCGTGTCTCTCTCTGTGTGTTTCCGTGTCTCTCTGTGTGTCCCGTGTCTCTCTCTGTGTGTCCCGTGTGTCTCTCTGTCTCCCCGTGTCTCTCTGTGTCTCTCTGTGTGTGTGTCTCCGTGTCTCTGTGTGTGTGTGTCTGTGTGTCTCCCCGTGTCTCTCTGTGTGTCTCCCCGTGTCTCTCTGTGTGTTTCTGTGTCTTCCCGTGTCTCTCTGTGTGTGTCCCCGTGTCTTTCTCTCTCTGTGAATCTCCCCGTGTCTCTCTGTGTGTGTCCCCGTGTCTCTCTCTGTGAATCTCCCCGTGTCTCTCTCTCTGTGTGTCTCTGTGTCTCCGTGTCTCTGTGTCTCCCCGTGTCTCTGTGTCTCCACCCCACCCGTGCTATCCCCTCCGCCTCCTCACGCAAGGACCAGGTCGCCCTTGCCTGGTGGAACTCCGCAGCCGGCGCCGACGTTTCGCGACCACCCCCTTCACCAACAACCCCGCTTCGGATGGGCGGAGCTGAGAGTGGGGGGCGTGGTTAGGAGCGGGGCTGGGGGCGGGGCTAAAGGGGGGGGCGTAATAAATAAAATAAATAAAAATAATCCCTACTCTTTGGTTCTTTCGCTAAAGTCACGTAGTTAGAAATAAAATGAAATAAAACGAAATAAAACAAATTAAAAACAAAAAATATTTAAATAAAAAAAACAAAAAAATAAAACAAAAAAATAAAACAAAAAAAAATTCTCCCGCCAACCGCCGGCGCACGCGACGGTGACGCCGACCAATCGGCGCGCGTTGCTGCGGACGAGAGCGGATGTGCGTCACCGGCGGGCGACTTCCGGCGTTTGATAAACGAGGGGGCGGGGCGAGAGGAAGGGGCGGGGCAAGGGGCGGGGCGAGAGGCGGGGGGCGGGGCGATGGGTGGTGGGGGTGGTGTGCGGTCGAGTGGACATGCACTGCACGAGGTGACCACGCGAGCTCGCCCACTGAGCATGCATTCCAACACTATGCACTACACTACACACTACACTACACACTAATATACACTGCTATACACTACACTATACACTACACTATACACTACTATACAATACTATACACTACACTATACACTACACTATACACTACACTATACACTACTTTACACTACACTATACACTACATTATACACTACACTATACACTACTATACACTACATTATACACTAATATACACTACTATACACTACACTATACACTACACTATACACTACACTACACATTAATATACACTACTATACACTACACTATACACTACACTATACACTACTATACACTACACTATACACTACACTATACACTACACTATACACTACTTTACACTACACTATACACTACATTATACACTACACTATACACTACTATACACTACATTATACACTACATTACACTATACACTACTATACACTACACACTACATTACACTATACACTACACTATACATTACACTACACTATACACTACTTTACACTACACTATACACTACATTATACACTACACTATACACTACTATACACTACATTATACACTACATTACACTATACACTACTATACACTACACACCAGAGGTGGGACAAAGTCATTGTTATGCAAGTCCAAGTCGAGTCGCAAGTCATCAAATTCATGACTCGAGTCTGACTCGAGTCCAAGTCACATGACTCGAGTCCACACCTCTGCTACACACTACATTACACTATACACTACACTATACATTACACTACACTATACACTACTATATACTGCACTATACATTACACTACACTATACACTACTATATACTGCACTATACACTACACTATACACTACACACTACACTACACTATACACTGCATTGGCATTGCCTCTGCATTGGCATTGCCGCTGCATTGCTGCTACATTGGCATTGCCACTACATTGCTGCTACATTGGCATTGCTGCTACATTGGCATTGCTGCTACATTGGCATTGCTGCTACATTGGCATTGCTGCTACATTGGCATTGCTGCTACATTGGCATTGCTGCTACATTGGCATTGCTGCTACATTGGCATTGCTGCTACATTGGCATTGCTGCTACATTGGCATTGCTGCTACATTGGCATTGCTGCTACATTGGCATTGCTGCTACATTGGCATTGCTGCTACATTGGCATTGCCGCTGCATTGCTGCTACATTGGCATTGCTGCTACATTGGCATTGCTGCTACATTGGCATTGCTGCTACATTGGCATTGCCGCTGCATTGCTGCTACATTGGCATTGCTGCTACATTGGCATTGCCGCTGCATTGCTGCTACATTGGCATTGCTGCTACATTGGCATTGCTGCTACATTGGCATTGCTGCTACATTGGCATTGCTGCTACATTGGCATTGCTGCTACATTGGCATTGCTGCTACATTGGCATTGCCGCTGCATTGCTGCTACATTGGCATTGCTGCTACATTGGCATTGCTGCTACATTGGCATTGCTGCTACATTGGCATTGCTGCTACATTGGCATTGCTGCTGCATTGCTGCTACATTGGCATTTCCGCTACATTGGCATTGCTGCTACATTGCTGCTACATTGGCATTGCTGCTACATTGGCATTGCCGCTGCATTGCTGCTACATTGGCATTGCTGCTGCATTGCTGCTACATTGGCATTGCTGCTACATTGGCATTGCCGCTGCATTGCTGCTACATTGGCATTGCCGCTGCATTGCTGCTACATTGGCATTGCCGCTGCATTGCTGCTACATTGGCATTGCTGCTACATTGGCATTGCCGCTGCATTGCTGCTACATTGGCATTGCCGCTGCATTGCTGCTACATTGGCATTGCCGCTGCATTGCTGCTACATTGGCATTGCCGCTGCATTGGCATTGCTGTTGCACCGTCCATGCTCCTGGTGCTGCTGATGGCACTTGGACTCCGTCCACCACCACCACCAAACCTTTATCACACGCAATCATCATCAGGCGTGAAATCCGCAGCTGTGGATGTCACGCCTGATGACGATTGCTTGTGTTGCAGTCGAAACGTCGTGAGAATTTTTATTGTTCTATATTTTTGTTAATTATTTTATTGCTTCCCTTCTACGTGACTTTACCGAGAGAACCAAGAAGATGAACGCCTGCAGTCACGAAAGCTTGAAATCGAGAGTTTGACTTTAGGGGCTTCTAACCCCTTTTCCTGACGACGACCGTTCGCGATGTGTTGATTCACTTTCACTGGTAGGAACCTCCTGGTTACACCAGCCCACAGGGGATTATTGTGTCCGTCGTGCAGGGAGGGGCTGGGTGGGGAGGGAGGGGCTGGGTGGGGAGGGAGGGGCTGGGTGGGGAGGGGCTGGGTGGGGAGGGGCTGGGTGGGGAGGGTAGTGTGGGGCTGGGTGTGGAGGGTGGGGCTGGGTGGGGAGGGTGGAGAGGGGCTGGGTGGGGAGGGGCTGGGTGGGGAGGGTGGGGCTGGGTGGGGGGTGGGAGGGGTGGGGCTGGGTGGGGAGGGAGGGGCTGGTCACCCCGTGGTGCCCTTATACACTTCAACGTTTAACCTACTCACGCCGGCTTGTGCCCGCCCTCACAGTCGGACATATTTGCGGAATACACCACGCCGCCGTTGACCCTGCAGGCCATTGACCGAGCAACCCAACGTTGCTACCAGCTCCCTCCGCAGGACAATGTGTTTGTTTTTGTTACATATATATTTCCTATCCACGCGACTTTACCGAAAGAACGAACACATAACGCGGTAATGTTCACACATCGATCGGTTCAATACCCCGCGTTTGCCACCAGAGGGCACTGCAGGTGCTGACCAACCTCTCTCCAGCACGAACGGCAGAGGTCGCAATCGGGTACCCGATACCCGAACCCTACCCGATACCCGTACCCTACCCGATACCCGTACCCTACCCGATACCCGGCTACCCGTACCCGACCGGGTACGGGTAGCCGTTTGCGACCCTGGTGCGGCCGGGTACGGGTAGGCCGTGAGTCACTGGTGAGTCACCGTGTGTCACTCATTTCCCAACGTCTTGTCTCTTCTCACAATTCAAGTTCCTAGAATCAACCCACCCGCGCCTGCAACATGGCTTCATCCCAGAGGTCGCAATCGGGTACCCGTACCCTACCCGATACCCGGCCGGGTACGGGTAGCCGGGTATCGGGTAGGGTACGGGTACCCGTTTGCGACCCTGGTGCGGCCGGGTACGGGTAGCCGGGTAAGGAATCAAAACCCGTTTGCGACCTCTGATACACGGAGATCCCATCGCACCCGCTTGGCCCCATATCCCTTGGCTCTTTCGGTGAAAGTCACGTAGATAGAAAAATATGATGAAAATAAACGGAATAAAAATCAAAGAATGGAAATGAAAAAACTTATTTGACGTCATTTTATTATTTTTTTGTTTTAATTATTTTTTTATTGTTATATGTATTTTTTATTTTTATTTTTTTATTTTTATTTTTGCTAGTATTTTTATTATTTTATTATACATTTTATATTATTTGTATTATTATTTTTAAACACAGCACAAGTATTTTAATATGATTTAAATATTTGTATTATTGTTTTTCGTAAAATTTTTTATTTTATTATTCTTTTCTATTATTTTTTTATTAATTTTTTATTATTTTACCGAACGAATCTAAGAACCCACTGAGAGAGAGACACCCAGACCCAGGACTCGAACCCAGCCTCTCAGTGTCTCCAAAACGGCCATCGTGAACCCACTGAGAGAGAGACACCCAGACCCAGGGCTCGAACCCAGCCTCTCAGTGTCTCTGACACGGTCATCGTGAACCCACTTAGAGAGAGACACCCAGACCCAGGGCTCGAACCCAGCCTCTCAGTGTCTCCAAAACGGCCATCGTGAACCCACTGAGAGAGAGACACCCAGACCCAGGGCTCGAACCCAGCCTCTCAGTGTCTCCGACACGGCCATCGTGAGCCCACTGAGAGAGAGACACCCAGACCCAGGGCTCGAACCCAGCCTCTCAGTGTCTCCAAAACGGCCATCGTGAACCCACTGAGAGAGAGACACCCAGACCCAGGGCTCGAACCCAGCCTCTCAGTGTCTCCGACACGGTCATCGTGAACCCACTTAGAGAGAGACACCCAGACCCAGGGCTCGAAACCAGCCTCTCAGTGTCTCCGACGCGGCCATCGTGAACCCCCTGAGAGAGAGACACCCAGACCCAGGGCTCGAACCCAGCCTCTCAGTGTCTCCGACACGGTCATCGTGAACCCACTTAGAGAGAGACACCCAGACCCAGGGCTCGAACCCAGCCTCTCAGTGTCTCCGACGCGGCCATCGTGAACCCACTGAGAGAGACACCCAGACCCAGGGCTCGAACCCAGCCTCTCAGTGTCTCCGACACGGCCATCGTGAACCCACTTAGAGAGAGAGACACCCAGACCCAGGGCTCGAACCCAGCCTCTCAGTGTCTCCGACGCGGCCATCGTGAACTCCGCTAACCCCCTGAAGGAATGTGGTGGAGTCGTGAGTATGATGGATTTAAAGGCAGCCCTACCCCCCTAAATCCTCACTCCCTACCCCCTAACCCCATACCCCCTCACCCCCCTCACCCCCCACCCTCACCCCCCTCACCCCCACCCTCACCCCCACCCTCACCCCCACCCTCACCCCCACCCTCACCCCCACCCTCACCCCCCACCCCCACCCCCACCCTCACCCCCACCCTCACCCCCACCCTCACCCTGACCCCCTCACCCCCACCCTCACCCCCACCCCCACCCTCACCCCCACCCTCACCCCCACCCCCACCCTCACCCCCACCCTCACCCCCACCCTCACCCCCACCCTCACCCCCACCCCCCCACCCTCACCCCCCACCCTCACCCCCCACCCTCACCCCCACCCTCACCTCCCTCACCCCCACCCTCACCCCCACCCTCACCCTCACCCCCTCACCCCCACCCTCACCCCCCACCCCCACCACCTCCGTGCGCCACGATCCGCTTACCCCGAAACTCATCGGCCCCAAACCAACGCAGTCGACGAGCGGCTAAATTTACCAGAGCTGCCAAACCCTCGAAAGGCAAAGGTCCCCCGGATAGCCTCTGACAGGCTGTTGGGGCAAGTGCTGTGGGCGAGTTTGCAGCAGCACCTTTACCACACAGACACAGCGACACACACAGACAAAGATCCCTCGGATAGCCTCTGACAGGCTGTTGGGGCAAGTGCTGTGGGCGAGTTTGCAGCAGCACCTTTACCACACAGACACAGGGACACACGAAGACAAAGATCCCTCGGATAGCCTCTGACAGGCTGTTGGGGCAAGTGCTGTGGGCGAGTTTGCAGCAGCACCTTTACCACACAGACACAGGGACACACGAAGACAAAGATCCCTCGGATAGCCTCTGACAGGCTGTTGGGGCAAGTGCTGTTAGTAGCGAGTAGCAAGCACGCTATGGAGGCCG
>NC_136341.1:6670438-6675438 GCF_964198595.1 Lampetra fluviatilis | reverse complement strand
AGCCATGGAGACGGTCTCTGGCTTGGTCAGCCAATCGCCAGCCACCCCTCGTGACCCCGCAGGTAACAGTCGCCCTGCTGATGATGATGTCACTGCTGATGATGTCACTGCTGATGATGATGATGACACTGCTGATGATGATGCTGATGATGATGATGTCACTGCTGATGATGATGATGTCACTGCTGCTGATGATGATGTCACTGCTGATGATGATGCTGATGATGATGATGATGACACTGCTGATGATGATGATGATGCTGATGACACTGCTGATGATGATGCTGATGATGATGATGTCACTGCTGATGATGATGATGACACTGCTGATGATGATGCTGATGATGTCACTGCTGATGATGATGATGTCACTGCTGCTGATGATGATGTCACTGCTGATGATGATGATGTCACTGCTGCTGATGATGATGTCACTGCTGATGATGATGCTGATGATGATGATGACACTGCTGATGATGATGATGATGCTGATGACACTGCTGATGATGATGCTGATGATGATGATGTCACTGCTGATGATGATGCTGATGATGATGATGTCACTGCTGATGATGATGATGATGTCACTGCTGATGATGATGATGTCACTGCTGATGATGATGATGTCACTGCTGATGATGATGCTGATGATGATGATGTCACTGCTGATGATGATGCTGATGATGATGATGTCACTGCTGATGATGATGCTGATGATGATGTCACTGCTGATGATGATGCTGATGATGATGATGTCACTGCTGATGATGATGCTGATGATGATGATGTCACTGCTGATGATGATGCTGATGATGATGATGTCACTGCTGATGATGATGCTGATGATGATGATGTCACTGCTGATGATGATGCTGATGATGATGATGTCACTGCTGATGATGATGCTGATGATGATGATGTCACTGCTGATGATGATGCTGATGATGATGTCACTGCTGATGATGATGATGTCACTGCTGATGATGATGATGTCACTGCTGATGATGATGCTGATGATGATGATGTCACTGCTGATGATGAAGCTGATGATGATGATGTCACTGCTGATGATGATGCTGATGATGATGATGTCACTGCTGATGATGATGCTGATGATGATGATGTCACTGCTGATGATGATGCTGATGATGATGATGTCACTGCTGATGATGATGCTGATGATAATGATGTCACTGCTGATGATGATGCTGATGATGATGATGTCACTGCTGATGATGTCACTGCTGATGATGATGATGTCACTGCTGATGATGATGCTGATGATGATGATGTCACTGCTGATGATGATGCTGATGATGATGATGTCACTGCTGATGATGATGATGTCACTGCTGATGATGATGTCACTGCTGATGATGATGCTGATGATGTCACTGCTGATGATGATGCTGATGATGATGATGTCACTGCTGATGATGATGCTGATGATGATGATGTCACTGCTGATGATGATGCTGATGATGATGATGTCACTGCTGATGATGTCACTGCTGATGATGTCACTGCTGATGATGATGATGTCACTGCTGATGATGATGCTGATGATGATGATGACACTGCTGATGATGATGCTGATGATGATGACACTGCTGATGATGATGATGTCACTGCTGATGACACTGCTGCTGATGATGATGACACTGCTGCTGATGATGATGATGATGACACTGCTGATGATGACACTGCTGCTGATGCTGATGATGATGACACTGCTGATGATGATGATGATGACACTGCTGATGATGATGATGACACTGCTGCTGATGATGATGACACTGCTGCTGATGATGATGATGACACTGCTGATGACACTGCTGATGATGATGACACTGCTGCCCGTGACACTGTTGATGATGATGATGACACTGCTGATGATGACACTGCTGCTGATGCTGATGATGATGACACTGCTGATGATGATGATGACACTGCTGATGATGATGACACTGCTGCTGATGATGATGATGACACTGCTGATGACACTGCTGATGATGATGATGACACTGCTGCCCGTGACACTGTTGATGATGATGATGACACTGCTGATGACACTGCTGATGATGATGACACTGCTGCTGATGATGATGACATTGCTGCTGATGATGCCACTGCCCACTGCTGATGACACTGCTGATTATGACACTGCTGATGATGATGATGCTGATGCCACCACTGGGCAGTGTTGGTGCGGAGCCGCAAGCGAACGGCGCTGATGATGATGATGACACTGATGATGATGATGATGACACTGATGATGATGATGACACTGCTGCTGATGATGATGATGACACTGCTGATGATGATGATGATGATGACACTGCTGATATTGATGATGACACTGATGATGATGATGACACTGCTGATGATGATGATGACACTGCTGCTGATGATGATGCCACTGCTGCTGCTGGTGATGATGATGATGACACTGCTGATGATGATGACACTGCTGATGCCACTGCTGCTGATGCCACTGCTGCTGATGATGATGCCACTGCTGATGATGATGATGACACTGCTGATGCCACTGCTGCTGCTGATGATGATGATGATGCCACCACTGGGCAGTGTTGGTGCGTAGCCGCAAGCGAACGGCGCTGATGATGATGATGATGATGACACTGCTGATGATGATGATGACACTGCTGCTGATGATGATGATACTGCTGCTGATGATGACACTGCTGATGATGACACTGCTGATGATGATGATGACACTGCTGCTGCTGATGCTGCTGCTGATGATGATGACACTGCTGATGATGATGATGCCACTGCTGATGATGATGATGCCACTCCTGATGATGATGATGACACTGCTGATGATGATGCTGATGTTGATGATGATGCCACTGCTGATGATGATGCTGATGATGATGATGATGCCACTGCTGATGATGATGCCTCTGATGATGATGATGCCACTGCTGATGATGATGCCTCTGATGATGATGATGCTGATGTTGATGATGATGCCACTGCTGATGATGATGCTGATGTTGATGATGATGCCACTGCTGATGATGATGCTGATGTTGATGATGATGCCACTGCTGATGATGATGACACTGCTGATGATGATGCCACTGCTGATGATGCTGCTGATGCCACCACTGGGCAGTGTTGGTGCGGAGCCGCAAGCGAACGGCTCTGGCCGCCGTGGCCGCTCTCTCGCTCCTCTCGCTCCTCATCGTGAGCACGGGGCTCGGAGCGGCCACACGCAGCGACAACGTCGTGGTAGGGGGCTACTACTCTGGCCTGGTGGTGAGTCGTTCCTTCACTCATTCAGTCGTTCCCTCAGTCAGTCATTCAGTCACTCACTCAGTCAGTCAGTCATTCACTCACTCACTCACTCATCCACTCACCCACTCACTCACTCAGTCATTCACTCACCCACTCACCCACCCACTCACTCAGTCACTCACTCACTCACTCGCTCCTCATCGTGAGCACGGGGCTCGGAGCGGCCACACGCAGCGACAACGTCGCGGTAGGGGGCTACTACTCTGGCCTGGTGGTGAGTCGTTCCCTCTCTCATTCAGTCGTTCATTCACTCATTCACTTACTCATTCATTTATTCACCCACTCACTCACTCATTCATTCATTCACTCATTCAGTCAGTCAGTCACTCACTCAGTAATTCACTCATTCACTCACTCATTAATTCACTCACTCACTCACTCATTCACTCGCTCACCCAATCATCACTACACTCACTCATTAATTCACTCACTCACCCATTCACTCGCTCATTCACTCGCTCATTCAATGATCACTACACTCACGAATTCATTCGCTCACGGGCACCGACAACGGAGCGGTGAATGAATGGGTCAATGAATAACTCGACGGTTGAATGAGTCGACAAAGCACACGAATGACCCTGGAACGACTCAACATGTGAATTACTGCATGGGCGAGAGACGCAACCAACGACTAAACGAACGACTCAACGAACGAAACCAACGGACGACTAAAAGAACGGCTACATTGACGACCCAATGGGCGAACAACTCAATGGGTAACTAAGCGAATGACGCAATGAACGAATCACGTGATGAATGACTAAACGGGCGAACGACGGACGGAATGACTAAGTTGACGGTCGACTCCGACAGTGAATGACTCGATGGACGAACGACCGAATGGAACGTCTCATGAACTGATCTGCCCACAGATGGGGTTCGGCTCATTCCTCGCCATCATCGGCATCAATCTCAACGCAAACAAGCGACCGATGGTGAGACCCGCACGGTGAAATACCCACGGTAACATAGCCACGGTAAAATAGCCACGGTAACATAGCTACGGTAATATAGCCACGGTAATATAGCCACGGTAAAATACCCACGGTAAAATATCCACGGTGAAATACTCACGGTGAAATACCCACGGTAACATAGCCACGGTAAAATAGCCACGGTAACATAGCTACGGTAATATAGCCACGGTAATATAGCCACGGTAAAATACCCACGGTAAAATATCCACGGTGAAATACTCACGGTGAAATACCCACGGTAACATAGCCACGGTGAAATACCCACGGCAAAATAGCCACGGTAACATAGCCACGGTAACATAGCTACGGTAATATAGCTACGGTGAAATAGCCATGGTGAAATACCCACGGTAAAATAGCCACGGTAACATAGCCACGGTAACATAGCCATGGTAAAATATCCACGGTAACATAGCCACGGTAAAATATCCACGGTAAAATACCCACGGTAACATAGCCATGGTAACATAGCCACGGTAAAATACCCACGGTAACATAGCCACGGTGAAATACCCACGGTAACATAGTCACGGTGAAATACCCACGGTAACATAGTCACGGTGAAATACCCACGGTGACATAGTCACGGTAAAATACCCACGGTGACATAGTCACGGTAAAATACCCACAGTAACATAGTCACGGTAAAATAGCCACGGTAAAATACCCACGGTAACATAGCCACGGTGAAATACC
>NC_136341.1:6627938-6665438 GCF_964198595.1 Lampetra fluviatilis | reverse complement strand
ACTCACTCAGACTTTCACACATTCACCCAAACACTCACTCACCCACCCACTTAACCATCCGCCCACCCACTCACTCACCCACCCACCCACCCACTCACCCACCCACCTACTCACTCACTCACCCACCCACCCACTCACCCACTCACTCACTCACTCACCCACCCACCCACCCACTCACTCACCCACCCACCCACCCACTCACCCACCCACCCACCCACCTACTCACCCACCCACCCACCCACTCACTCACCCACCCACCCACTCACCCACTCACCCACCCACCCACCCACCCACTCACTCACTCACCCACCCACCCACCCACTCACCCACCCACTCATCCACCCACTCACACACCCACCCACCCACTCACCCACCCACCCACTCAGCCACTCACCCACCCACTCACACCGACTCACCCACCCACTCACCCACCCACCCACCCACTCACTCACTCACCCACCCACCCACCCACTCACTCACTCACTCATTCACTCACCCACCCACCCACCCACCACTCACCCACCCACCCACCCACCCACCCACTCACCCACCCACCCACCCACTCACCCACCCACCCACCCACTCACCCACCCACTCACTCACTCACCCACTCACTCACTCACTCACCCACCCACTCACTCACACCGACTCAACGCCGTGTGTGTGTGACCCCGTGACCTTCCCCGGTGCCAGGTGCAGTGCCCTGGTGCGGCAGGCGTCTGTGGCCTCATGGTGGCGAGTCGCACTTGCTACTGCTGCGAACTCTACAGCTGCGGCAGGTAACACGCACAGAGACCCATAGACTCACACAGAGACCCACACAGAGACCCACAGACTCACACAGAGACCCACACAGAGACCCATAGACTCACACAGAGACCCACACAGAGACCCACAGACTCACACAGAGACCCACACAGAGACCCATAGACTCACACAGAGACCCACACAGAGACCCATAGACTCACACAGAGACCCACACAGAGACCCACAGACTCACACAGAGACCCACACAGAGACCCATAGACTCACACAGAGACCCACACAGAGACCCATAGACTCACACAGAGACCCACACAGAGACCCACAGACTCACACAGAGACCCACACAGAGACCCATAGACTCACACAGAGACCCACACAGAGACCCATAGACTCAGACTCACACAGAGACCCACAGACTCACACAGAGACCCACAGACTCACATAGAGACCCATAGACTCACACAGAGACCCACACAGAGACCCACAGACTCACACAGAGACCCACACAGAGACCCATAGACTCACACAGAGACCCACACAGAGACCCATAGACTCACACAGAGACCCATAGACTCACACAGAGACCCATAGACTCACACAGAGTTCTATAGACTCACGCAGAGACCCATAGACTCACACAGAGACCCATAGACTCACATAGAGACCCATAGACTCACACAGAGACCCATAGACTCACACAGAGACCCACACAGAGACCCATAGACTCGCATAGAGACCCACACAGAGACCCATAGAGTCGCATAGAGACCCATAGACTCACACAGAGACCCACACAGAGACCCATAGACTCACACAGAGACCCATAGACTCACACAGAGACTCGCATAGAGATCCACAGACTCACACATAGACCCATAGACTCACATAGAGACCCACACAGAGACTCATAGACTCACACAGAGACCCATAGACTCCACCCCACCCCACAACATCCCCCGCCCCTCCACCCCCACCCCGCCCCCCTAGACCAGGTCACGTGGGGCGGTGGCAACGCGTGGGTGATTTGCGACTCCGAGGAATTTGTGGAATTAACGGAACAGAATACCCGTGGTGATGGTGGTGATGGTGGTGATGGTGGTGGTGATGGTGGTGGTGATGGTGGTGGTGATGGTGGTGATGGTGGTGGTGATGGTGATGGTGGTGATGGTGGTGATGGTGGTGGTGATGGTGGTGGTGATGGTGGTGATGGTGGTGGTGATGGTGATGGTGGTGATGGTGGTGATGGTGGTGATGGTGATGGTGGTGGTGATGGTGGTGTGGTGATGGAGGTGTGGTGATGGTAGTGGTGGTGATGGTGATGGTGGTGGTGGTGATGGTGGTGATGGTGGTGGTGATGGTGGTGGTGATGGTGGTGTGGTGATGGTGGTGGTGGTGATGGTGGTGGTGATGGTGGTGGTGATGGTGGTGGTGATGGTGGTGATGGTGGTGGTGATGGTGATGGTGGTGATGGTGGTGATGGTGATGGTGGTGGTGATGGTGGTGTGGTGATGGTGGTGTGGTGATGGTAGTGGTGGTGATGGTGATGGTGGTGGTGGTGATGGTGGTGATGGTGGTGGTGATGGTGGTGGTGATGGTGATGGTGGTGATGGTGGTGATGGTGATGGTGGTGGTGATGGTGGTGTGGTGATGGTGGTGTGGTGATGGTAGTGGTGGTGATGGTGATGGTGGTGGTGGTGATGGTGGTGATGGTGGTGGTGATGGTGGTGGTGATGGTGGTGTGGTGATGGTGGTGGTGGTGATGGTGGTGGTGATGGTGGTGGTGATGGTGGTGGTGATGGTGGTGATGGTGGTGGTGATGGTGATGGTGGTGATGGTGGTGATGGTGATGGTGGTGGTGATGGTGGTGTGGTGATGGTGGTGTGGTGATGGTAGTGGTGGTGATGGTGATGGTGGTGGTGGTGATGGTGGTGATGGTGGTGGTGATGGTGGTGGTGATGGTGGTGTGGTGATGGTGGTGGTGGTGATGGTGGTGGTGATGGTGGTGGTGATGGTGGTGGTGATGGTGGTGATGGTGGTGGTGATGGTGATGGTGGTGATGGTGGTGATGGTGATGGTGGTGATGGTGGTGGTGATGGTGGTGTGGTGATGGTGGTGTGGTGATGGTAGTGGTGGTGATGGTGATGGTGGTGGTGGTGATGGTGGTGATGGTGGTGGTGATGGTGGTGGTGATGGTGGTGTGGTGATGGTGGTGGTGGTGATGGTGGTGGTGATGGTGGTGGTGATGGTGGTGGTGATGGTGGTGGTGATGGTGGTGTGGTGATGGTGGTGGTGGTGATGGTGTTGGTGCTGATGGTGGTGATGGTGGTGGTGATCGTGGTGGTGGTGGTGGTGGTGTAGGTGGTTGGTACGGTGGTTGTAGTGGTGGTGGTGTCCGTGGTGGGCACGGTGGTTGTGGTGGTTGTGGTGTAGGTTGTGGGCACGGTGGTTGTGGTGGTGGTGGTGTAGGTGGCGGGCATGGTGGTTGTGGTGGTGGTGGTGTAGGTAGTGGGCATGGTGGTTGTGGTGGTGGTGGTGTAGGTGGTGGGCACGGTTGTGGTGGTGGTGTAGGTGGTGGGCACGGTGGTTGTGGTGGTGGTGTAGGTGGTGGGCACGGTGGTTGTGGTGGTGTAGGTGGTGGGCACGGTGGTTGTGGTGGTGGTGTAGGTGGTGGTTGTGGTTGTTGTGGTGGTGTAGGTGGTGGGCATGGTGGTTGTGGTGGTGGTGTAGGTGGTGGGCATGGTGGTTGTGGTGGTGGTGTAGGTGGTGTGCATGGTGGTTGTGGTTGTTGTGGTGGTGTAGGTAGTGGGCATGGTGGTTGTGGTTGTTGTGGTGGTGTAGGTAGTGGGCATGGTGGTTGTGGTGGTGGTGTAGGTGGTGTGCATGGTGGTTGTGGTGGTGTAGGTGGTGGGCACGGTGTTGTGAAACGCCTGTTGCGTAACCCTCCCCTCCACTACCCCCCTCCCACCGTTGGCCCCCACGACAAAGACAAAGGTCCCCCGTGTAGCATCTAGCAGACCGCTGGGGCAAGTGCTGTTTGTCGCGGCAGGGCTGGGAGTGGCCAATATCATCCACCCACCCACCCAGTCACTCACCCACTCACTCACCCCCTCAACCACTCACCCACCCAGTCACTCACTCACTCACCCCCTCAATCACTCACCCACCCACCCAATCACTCACCCCCTCAACCACTCACCCACCCAATCACCCACTCACCCAGTCACTCACTCACTCACCCCCTCACCCACCCACCCAATCACTCACCCACCCACCCAATCACTCACCCCCTCAACCACTCACCCACCCAATCACCCACTCACCCAGTCACTCACTCACTCACCCCCTCAACCACTCACTCACCCAGTCACTCACTCACTCACCCACTCAACCACTCACCCAATCACTCACCCACCCACCCAATCACTCACCCCCTCAACCACTCACCCACCCAATCACCCACTCACCCAGTCACTCACTCACTCACTCACCCACTCAACCACTCACCCACCCAGTCACTCACTCACTCACCCACTCAACCACTCACCCACCCAGTCACTCACTCACCCCCTCACCCACCCAGTCACTTACTCACTCACTCACTCACCCCCTCAACCACTCACCCACCCAATCACCCACTCACCCAGTCACTCACTCACTCACCCCCTCAACCACTCACTCACCCAGTCACTCACTCACTCACTCACCCACTCAACCACTCACCCAATCACTCACCCACCCACCCAATCACTCACCCCCTCAACCACTCACCCACCCAATCACCCACTCACCCACTCACTCACTCACTCACCCCCTCACCCACCCACCCAATCACTCACCCACCCACCCAATCACTCACCCCCTCAACCACTCACCCACCCAATCACCCACTCACCCAGTCACTCACTCACTCACCCCCTCAACCACTCACTCACCCAGTCACTCACTCACTCACCCACTCAACCACTCACCCAATCACTCACCCACCCACCCACCCAATCACTCACCCCCTCAACCACTCACCCACCCAATCACCCACTCACCCAGTCACTCACTCACTCACTCACTCACCCACTCAACCACTCACCCACCCAGTCACTCACTCACTCACTCACCCACTCAACCACTCACCCACCCAGTCACTCACTCACCCCCTCACCCACCCAGTCACTTACTCACTCACTCACTCACCCCCTCAACCACTCACCCACCCAATCACCCACTCACCCAGTCACTCACTCACTCACCCCCTCAACCACTCACTCACCCAGTCACTCACTCACTCACTCACTCACCCACTCAACCACTCACCCAATCACTCACCCACCCACCCAATCACTCACCCCCTCAACTACTCACCCACCCAATCACCCACTCACCCAGTCACTCACTCACTCACTCACCCCCTCAACCACTCACCCACCCAGTCACTCACTCACCCCCTCAACCACTCACCCACCCAGTCACTCACTCACTCACTCACCCCCTCACCCACCCACCCAATCACTCACCCACCCACCCAATCACTCACCCCCTCAACCACTCACCCACCCAATCACCCACTCACCCAGTCACTCACTCACTCACTCACTCACTCACTCACTCACTCACCCCCTCAACCACTCACCCACCCAGTCACTCACTCACTCACCCCCTCACCCACCCAGTCACTCACTCACTCACTCACCCCCTCAACCACTCACCCACCCAATCACCCACTCACCCAGTCACTCACTCACTCACTCACCCCCTCAACCACTCACTCACCCAGTCACTCACTCACTCACCCACTCAACCACTCACCCAATCACTCACCCACCCACCCAATCACTCACCCCCTCAACCACTCACCCACCCAATCACCCACTCACCCACTCACTCACTCACTCATCAACTCACTCACTCACTCACTCACTCACTCACCCCCTCAACCACTCACCCACCCAGTCAGTCACTCACTCACTCACTCACTCACTCACTCACCCCCTCACCCACCCACCCAATCACTCACCCCCTCAACCACTCACCCACCCAATCACCCACTCACCCAGTCACTCACTCACTCACCCCCTCACCCACCCACCCAATCACTCACCCACCCACCCAATCACTCACCCCCTCAACCACTCACCCACCCAATCACCCACTCACCCAGTCACTCACTCACTCACTCACCCCTTCAACCACGCACCCACCCAGTCACTCACTCACTCACTCACTCACCCCCTCACCCACTCACCCACCCAGTCACTCACTCACTCACCCCCTCACCCACCCACCCAATCACTCACCCACCCACCCAATCACTCACCCCCTCAACCACTCACCCACCCAATCACCCACTCACCCAGTCACTCACTCACTCACCCCCTCACCCACCCACCCAATCACTCACCCACCCACCCAATCACTCACCCCCTCAACCACTCACCCACCCAATCACCCACTCACCCACTCACCCAGTCACTCACTCACTTACTCACCCCCTCAACCACTCACCCACCCAGTCACTCACTCACTCACCCCCTCACCCACCCACCCAATCACTCACCCACCCACCCAATCACTCACCCCCTCAACCACTCACCCACCCAATCACTCACTCACCCAGTCACTCACCCACCCACCCACTCAACCATTCACCCCCTCAACCACTCACCCACCCAATCACTCACCCACCCAGTCACTCACTCACCCACCCACTCAACCATTCACCCACCCAATCACTCACCCACCCAATCACTCACCCACCCACTCACTCACCCACCCACCCACTCAACCACTCACCCCCTCAACCACTCACCCACCCAATCACTCATCCACCCAATCACTCACCCACCCACTCACTCAACCACTCACCCCCTCAACCACCCACCCAATCACTCACCCACCCAGTCACTCACTCACCCCCTCAACCACTCACCCCCTCAACCATTCACCCACCCAATCACTCACCCACCCAGTCACTCACTCACCCACCCACTCAACCACTCACCCACTCAACCACTCACCCACCCAATCACTCACCCACCCACCCACTCAACCACTCACCCCCTCAACCATTCACCCACCCAATCACTCACCCACCCAGTCACTCACTCACCCACCCACTCAACCACTCACCCCCTCAACCACTCACCCACCCAATCACTCACCCACCCAGTCACTCACCCACCCACCCACTCAACCATTCACCCCCTCAACCACTCACCCACCCAATCACTCACCCACCCAGTCACTCACTCACCCACCCACTCAACCATTCACCCACCCAATCACTCACCCACCCAATCACTCTCCCACCCAGTCACTCACCCACCCACCCACTCAACCACTCACCCCCTCAACCACTCACCCACCCAATCACTCATCCACCCAATCACTCACCCACCCACTCACTCAACCACTCACCCCCTCAACCACCCACCCACCCAATCACTCACCCACCCAATCACTCACCCACCCAATCACTGACCCACCCAGTCACTCACTCACCCCCTCAACCATTCACCCACCCAATCACTCACCCACCCAGTCACTCACTCACCCATCCACTTAACCACTCACCCCCTCAACCACTCACCCACCCAATCACTCACCCACCCAGTCACTCACCCAACCACTCACTCACTCAACCACCCACCCACTCAACCACCCACCCACTCAACCACTCACCCCCTCAACCACTCACCCACCCAATCACTCACCCACCCAATCACTCACCCACCCACTCACTCAACCACCCACCCACTCAACCACCCACCCACTCAACCACTCACCCACTCAACCACTCACCCACCCAATCACTCACCCATCCACCCACCCAACCACTCACCCACCCCATTCACCCACCCATTCAACCACTCACCCACCCAATCACTCACCCACCCACTCAACCACCCACCCACTCAACCACCCATCCACTCAACCACCCACCCACTCAACCACCCACCCACTCAACCACTCACCCACTCAACCACTCACCCACTCAACCACTCACCCACCCAATCACTCACCCACCCACTCACTCAACCACTCACCCCCTCAACCACCCACCCACCCAATCACTCACCCACCCAATCACTCACCCACCCAATCACCTACCCACCCAGTCACTCACTCACCCACCCACTCACTCAACCACTCACCCCCTCAACCACTCACTCACCCAATCACTCACCCACCCAATCACTCACCCACCCACCCACTCAACCACTCACCCCACCCAACCACTCACCCACCCAATCACTCACCCACCCAATCACCCATCCACCCACCCAACCACTCACCCACCCCACTCACCCACCCACCCAATCACCCACCCACTCACCCACTCACCCACCCACCCAATCACCCACCCCACTCACCCACCCACCCAATCACTCACCCACCCACTCAACCACTCACCCACCCAATCACTCACCCACCCAATCACTCACCCACCTAATCACTCACCCACCAACTCTACCACTCACCCACTCAACCACTCACCCCACCCAACCACTCACCCACCCAATCACTCACCCACCCAATCACCCATCCACCCACCCAATCACCCACTCACCCACCCAATCACCCACCCACTCACCCACTCACCCACCCACTCACCCACCACCCAATCACCCATCCACCCACCCAACCACTCACCCACCCCACTCACCCACCCACCCAATCACCCACCCCACTCACCCACCCACCCAATCACCCACCCACTCACCCACTCACCCACCCACTCACCCACTCACCCACCCACTCACCCAAGACGCCCCCGGTGTAACCTTAAACTGCACAGGCAAGTGCTGTTCGCGAGTAGCAGCACCTATCACGGCCGGCACAGTGGCACACGAGGTGACGGGTGACCAGCACCACGCCCGACCGCCTTTGTCTCTCCCCGCAGCGGCGACGATTTACAACACACCGCACCAGGTGACTCATTCGAGGCTGAGTCGACCTAGGGGAGACCCAGGACCGGGCTCAGATAATCTCCCACCTCCCACGAACTGGGATCCACATTCCTGACTCGTTGCCGCGGTGATGGTTGTTAGTAGGAGCGGAGCACGTGGTCTTGCGCAGCAGCAGCGATTGGGGCCGTCCATAAATGACGTCACGAGATTTAGGACGATTTTTGACCCCCCCCCCATCGTCACAAAAAGTCAGACCCCCCCCCCTCTCAAATATGACGTCACAAAGCTCTGCCCCCCCCCCCAAAAAAAAAAAACACGCTTCAAATCGCTTTAAACTATTGTCATTGAAGTGCGTATTTAATGTGGCGCTGCACTCTGATGTTGTAGGAGAAAACATTTATTAAAACGTCTATTTAATTAAGTGGAACGTGTTGTCTATAGCTTCTTGGTTCTTTCGGTGAAGTCACGTAGAAGGTAAATAATAAAATAATAAAAATAGAACATAATAAAATAATAAAATTCTCACGACGTTTCGGCCACAACGCAAGCAGCCGTCCTCAGGTGAAGAACAGGTCTGTCGAGAAGACAGCGTCTGAATGAACACCACCAGGCTTGGCAGCGTGTATTTAAGCTGCTGGGTTGGAGGGGGAAGGGCGCCTTGACAAAAGAATTTGCATATCAAGAGGAATTTAGCATATTTATGGGAAATGCAGATATGGGATTAGTCACTCCTTGTGGAATGCGTAGGAGGTGGGGAGAGGGGGGTTTCAAAGTCATATTATGCCCGTGCATTGTGTAGTATGCAACCCAGCAGCTTAAATACACGCTGCCAAGCCTGGTGGTGCTCATTCAGACGCTGTCTTCTCGACAGACCTGTTCTTCACCTGAGGACGGCTGCTTGCATTGTGGCCGAAACGTCGTGAGAATTGTATTATTTTATTATGTTTTATTTTTATTATTTTATTATTTACCTTCTACGTGATGACTTTACCGAAAGAACCAAGAAGATGAATCCCTGCAGTCACGAAAGCTTTAAATCGAAATATCCGGTATCTCTGCGTGCGTGTGCGTGCGTGCGTGTGCGTGTGCGTGCGTGTGAGTGGGGAGCGGTGGTGTAGCGGTTAGCGCGCTGCGCTATGAACCCAGCGACACGGGTTCGATTCCCGCTCACTGCCAACACCAGTGACAATTATCTGAACCGGTCCCAGGCCTCCCCTAGGTCGACTCAGCCTCAAATGAGTACCTGGTGCGGTGTGTTGTAAACATCGCCACTAGGGAGACAAAGGCGGCCACCCACCCCCTCGTGTGCTGTTCCGGCCTTCATAGGTGCTCGCTAACAGCACTTGCCCCTACAGTCTGTTAAAGCTATACGGGGGATCTTTGTCTTTGTGAGTGAGAGCAGGCCCAGCGGGATAGGAGCGTACCACATGTTCACGGGGGTCTCGGACTGCCGGGAAGTTGTCCACCTCTACCGGCTCTTGTGGACGACTACCAGCCTCAACGTGCTGGGACTCATGCTGGGCATCGTCACCGCAGCCATCCTGGGCGACTTCAAGGAGGTGGGCGCATAGAGACCCACACAGAGACTCACACAGAGACCCATAGACTCAGACTCACGCAGAGACTCACGCAGAGACTCACACAGAGACACACACAGAGACCCACAGACTCACACAGAGACCTGTAGACTCATGCAGAGACCCATAGACTCACACAGAGACCCACACAGAGACCCATAGACTCACACAGAGACCCATAGACTCACACAGAGACCCACACAGAGACCCATAGACTCACACAGAGACCCGTAGACTCACACAGAGACTCACACAGAGACCCATAGACTCACACAGAGACCCACACAGAGACCCATAGACTGACCCATAGACTCACACAGAGACCCATAGACTCACACAGAGACCCATAGACTGACCCATAGACTCACACAGAGACCCATAGACTCACACAGAGACCCATACAGAGACCCATAGACTCACACAGAGACCCATAGACTCACATTGAGACCCACACAGAGACCCACACGAGACCCATAGACTCACACAGAGACGCATAGACTCACACAGAGACCCATAGACTCACACAAAGACCCATAGACTCACACAGAGACCCACACAGAGATCCATAGACTCACACAGAGACCCATAGACTCACACAGAGACCCACACAGAGACCCACAGAGAGATCCAGAGACCCACACGAGACCCATAGACTCACACAGAGACCCATAGACTCACACAGAGACCCATAGACTCACACAGAGACCCATAGACTCACACAGAGACCCACAGACTCACATTGACACCCATAGACTCACACAGAGACCCATAGACTCACACAGAGACCCACACAGAGATCCATAGACTCACACAGAGACCCAGACTCACACAGAGACCCACACAGAGACCCACACAGAGATCCATAGACTCACACAGAGACCCATAGACTCACACAGAGACCCACACAGAGATCCATAGACTCACACAGAGACCCATAGACTCACATAGAGACCCACACAGAGACCCACACAGAGACCCATAGACTCACACAGACTCACACAGAGACCCATAGACTCACACAGAGACCTACACAGATACCCAGACTCACACAGAGACCCACAGAGACCCATAGATTCACACAGAGACCCACACAGAGACCCATAGACTCACACAAAGACCCATAGACTCACACAGAGACCCATAGACTCACACAGAGACCCATAGACTCACACACAGACCCATAGACTCACACACAGAGACCCATAGACTCACACACAGACCCATAGACTCACACAGAGACCCATAGACTCACACAGAGACCCACACAGAGACCAATAGACTCACATAGAGACCCATAGACTAACACAGAGACCCATAGACTCACACAGAGACCGATATACTCACACAAAGACCCATAGACTCACACAGAGACCGATAGACTCACACAGAGACCCATAGACTCACATAGAGACCCACACAGAGACCCACACAGAGACCCATAGACTCACACAGAGACCCACACAGAGACCCACAGACTCACACAAAGACCCATAGACTCACACAGAGACCCATAGATTCACACAAAGACCCACACAGAGACCCATAGACTCACACAGAGACCCACACAGAGACCTATAGACTCACTCAGAGACCCACACAGAGACCCATAGACTCACACAGAGACCCATAGACTCACACAGAGACCCATAGACTCACACACAGACCCATAGACTCACACACAGAGACCCATAGACTCACACACAGACCCATAGACTCACACAGAGACCCATAGACTCACATAGAGACCCATAGACTAACACAGAGACCCATAGACTCACACAGAGACCGATATACTCACACAGAGACCCATAGACTCACACAGAGACCGATAGACTCACACAGAGACCCATAGACTCACATAGAGACACACAAACTCGCACAGAGACCCACAGACTCACATAGACATCCATAAACTCACACGGAGGCCCATAGACTCACACAGAGACCCATAGACTCACACAGAGACCCATAGACTCACACAGAGACCCATATATTCAGATAGAGACCCACAGACTCACACGGAGGCCCACATATCGTTGTGTTTCACATGTCACTATTATATAAATGCGTTGTTGTGTTTCGTGTTGCGTACGTTGTCATTGCACGCGTTGTTATTCTTGTCATCGTTGTTAATTTTCGATTTAAAGCTTTCGTGACTGCAGGGATTCATCTTCATGATGAATCCCTGCAGGTCTTCCCGACAGACCTGTTCTTCACCTGAGGACGGCTGCTTGCGTTGTGGCCGAAACGTCGTGAGAATTGTATTTTATTATGTTTTATTTTTATTATTTTATTATTTCCCTTCTATGTGACTTTACCGAAAGAACCAAGAAGATCGTTGTTAATGTTGTTGTTACAGACACTGCGAGACCCAACTCACGCTTTTGCTCAGCCCAGCTTCCAGCCGTCAGGAACCACCGGGCAGCAGCAGCAGCAGCAGCAAGTGATCACCTACACCAGCTACTGCACCTACCCAGCCCTTGCCATGTCGGTACGCAGCCAGTAGCAGCAGTAGCAGCAGCAGCAGCAGTAGTAGCAGCAGTAGTAGTAGCAGCAGCAGCAGTAGTAGCAGCAGTAGCAGCAGTAGTAGTAGCAGTAGTAGCAGCAGTAGTAGCAGCAGCAGCAGTAGTAGCAGCAGTAGTAGCAGTAGCAGCAGTAGCAGCAGTAGTAGCAGTAGCAGTAGCAGCAGTAGCAGCAGTAGTAGTAGCAGCAGCAGTAGCAGCAGTAGTAGCAGCAGCAGCAGTAGTAGTAGTAGCAGCAGTAGCAGCAGTAGTAGCAGCAGCAGCAGTAGTAGTAGTAGCAGCAGCAGTAGTAGCAGCAGTAGTAGTAGCAGCAGCAGCAGTAGTAGCAGCAGTAGCAGCAGTAGTAGTAGCAGTAGTAGCAGCAGTAGTAGCAGCAGCAGCAGTAGTAGCAGCAGTAGTAGCAGTAGCAGCAGTAGCAGCAGTAGTAGCAGTAGCAGCAGTAGCAGCAGTAGTAGTAGCAGCAGTAGTAGTAGCAGCAGCAGTAGTAGCAGCAGTAGCAGCAGTAGTAGTAGCAGCAGTAGCAGCAGTAGCAGCAGTAGTAGCAGCAGTAGTAGCAGCAGTAGTAGCAGCAGCAGCAGTAGGAGTAGTGGCAGCAGTAGCAGCAGTAGTAGCAGCAGCAGTAGTAGTAGCAGTAGTAGCAGCAGTAGTAGCAGTAGTAGTAGCAGTAGCAGCAGCAGTAGTAGCAGTAGTAGCAGCAGTAGTAGCAGCAGCAGTAGTAGTAGCAGTAGTAGCAGCAGTAGTAGCAGTAGTAGCAGCAGCAGCAGTAGTAGCAGCAGCAGCAGTAGTAGCAGTAGCAGCAGTAGTAGCAGTAGTAGGGGTAGCAGCAGTAGCAGCAGCAGTAGGAGTAGTGGCAGCAGTAGCAGCAGTAGTAGCAGCAGCAGCAGTAGTAGTAGCAGTAGGGGTAGCAGCAGTAGTAGCAGCAGCAGCAGTAGGAGTAGTGGCAGCAGTAGCAGCAGTAGTAGCAGCAGCAGCAGTAGTAGTAGCAGTAGGGGTAGCAGCAGTAGTAGCAGCAGTAGTGGCAGCAGCAGCAGTAGTAGCAGTTGTAGTAGTAGCAGTAGTAGTAGCAGTAGTAGTAGCAGTAGTAGTAGCAGTAGTAGTGGTAGCGGTAGCAGCATTAGTAGTAGCAGCAGTAGTAGTAGCAGTAGTAGCAGCAGCAGTAGTAGTTGCTGTAGTAGCAGTATTGGTAGTGATACGGCAGTAGTAGCAGCAGTAGGAACAGTAGTGGCAGCAGTAGTGGTAGCAGTAATCACAGCAGCAGTAGTAGTAGTGGTAGTCGTAGGGGTAGTGATAGCGGCAGTAGTAGTAGCAGCAGTGGTAGTAGCATCTGTGGATGAAGGAGAGAGCTGTGGATGAAGGAGGGAGCTGTGGATGAAGGAGAGAGCTGTGGATGAAGGAGGGAGCTGTGGATGAAGGAGGGAGCTGTGGGTGAAGGAGAGAGCTGTGGATGAAGGAGGGAGCTGTGGGTGAAGGAGGGAGCTGTGGGTGAAGGAGGGAGCTGTGGATGAAGGAGAGAGCTGTGGATGAAGGAGGGAGCTGTGGGTGAAGGAGGGAGCTGTGGATGAAGGAGAGAGCTGTGGATGAAGGAGAGAGCTGTGGATGAAGGAGGGAGCTGTGGATGAAGGAGAGAGCTGTGGGTGAAGGAGGGAGCTGTGGATGAAGGAGGGAGCTGTGGATGAAGGAGGGAGCTGTGGATGAAGGAGGGAGCTGTGGGTGAAGGAGAGAGCTGTGGATGAAGGAGAGAGCTGTGGGTGAAGGAGGGAGCTGTGGGTGAAGGAGGGAGCTGTGGATGAAGGAGAGAGCTGTGGGTGAAGGAGGGAGCTGTGGATGAAGGAGGGAGCTGTGGGTGAAGGAGGGAGCTGTGGATGAAGGAGGGAGCTGTGGATGAAGGAGGGAGCTGTGGGTGAAGGAGGGAGCTGTGGATGAAGGAGAGAGCTGTGGATGAAGGAGGGAGCTGTGGGTGAAGGAGGGAGCTGTGGGTGAAGGAGGGAGCTGTGGATGAAGGATGGAGCTATGGATGAAGGAGGGAGCTGTGGGTGAAGGAGGGAGCTGTGGGTGAAGGAGGGAGCTGTGGGTGAAGGAGGGAGCTGTGGGTGAAGGAGGGAGCTGTGGATGAAGGATGGAGCTATGGATGAAGGAGGGAGCTGTGGGTGAAGGAGGGAGCTATGGGTGAAGGAGGGAGCTGTGGGTGAAGGAGGGAGCTGTGGGTGAAGGAGGGAGCTGTGGATGAAGGAGAGAGCTGTGGGTGAAGGAGGGAGCTGTGGATGAAGGAGGGAGCTGTGGGTGAAGGAGGGAGCTGTGGGTGAAGGAGGGAGCTGTGGGTGAAGGAGGGAGCTGTGGATGAAGGAGAGAGCTGTGGATGAAGGAGCGAGATTGAAAACTAATTTCCGTAGAACTGCTTGTTGTGTTTTGTTTGTTGTCCTTCCCCCACACGTCCGATTAGCATGGCTGGCGACGTGCGGTGCACACACACACAAGGTGGAATTAAAGATGTTAAACCATCATCTCCTCTCCATCTCTCTCCCCACCTCTCTCCATCCCTCCATCTCTCTCTGCATCTCTCTCTGCATTTCTCCCCATCTCTCTCCCCCATCTCTCTCCCCCATCTCTCTCCCCCATCTCTCTCCCCCATCTTTCTCCCCCATCTCTCTCCCCCCATCTCTCTCCCCCATCTTTCTCCCCCATCTCTCTCCCCCATCTCTCTCCCCCATCTCTCTCCCCCATCTCTCTCCCCCATCTCTCTCCCCCCATCTCTCTCCCCCATCTCTCTCCCCCATCTTTCTCCCCCATCTCTCTCCCCCATCTCTCTCCCCCATCTCTCTCCCCCATCTCTCTCCCCCATCTCTCTCCCCCATCTCTCTCCCCCATCTCTCTCCCCCATCCTCTCTCCCCCATCTCTCTCCCCCATCTCTCTCCCCCATCTCTCTCCCCCATCTCTTTCCCCCATCTCTCTCCCCACCTTTCTCCCACCTCCCATCTCCATCTCCACCCCCCCACCCTCCCCCCCTCCCCACCCTCCCCACCCTCCTCCTCCCACCCTCCCCACCCTCCTCCCCACCCTCCTCCCCACCCTCCCCACCCTATCCCTCACAGGGCTCCTCTGCGGGCTACACATCTGCCAGTGCTCCACCTGCCGGGATGGACAACCCCCACCCCCCCCACCACCCCCAGCAGCAGCAGCAGCATTCTCCACCGCCCGTGGACCTCCAGAACATCGCTCCCTCGCTGCTGCCGAACACGCCGCCGCTCTACACGCCCATGTACTTCCCCGCCAGCGAGAAGCCCCCAGCCTACATCCCGTGACGAAGCATGGCCACACTGCGGGGAGGGGGGGGGAGTGGATGGGGAGATCATCGGTAGAAGCAGCAGCAGCAGTATCATCATCATGATCATCAGATGCAGCGGCAGCATCATCAGCAGCGGCAGCAGCGTCATCATCATCAGCAGCAGCAGCAGCATTATCATCAGCAGCAACATCATCAGCAGCAGCAGCAGCGTCATCATCATCAGCAGCAGCATTATCATCATCATCATCAGCATCATCATCATCAGCATCATCATCAGATGCAGCGGCAGCATCATGATCAGCAGCATTATTATCATCAGCATCATTATCATCAGCAGCATCATCATCATCAGCAGCAGCATCATCAGCATCATCATCAGCATCAGCAGCAGCATGATCAGCAGCTGTAGCAGTAGCAGCATTAACATGGTCATCATGCTCATCATCATCATCATCAGCACCAGCTGATGATGATGATGATGATGACGTAATGATGACACGGAAACTCCAAATATACAGCAGCAGGCATCGGCAGGGGTCGGGATCGAGCCCACGTGCTCCTGTCCACCAGGCGAGGTGGTGAACATCTCCTAGCCGCTGTGCACCTAGCCTGGCACAGCAGTCAACACATGGCACCTGCTGGGTCTGTCCCGTGACCTCCTGCACCTAGCCTGGCACAGCAGTCAACACATGGCACCTGCTGGGTCTGTCCCGTGACCTCCTGCACCTAGCCTGGCACAGCAGTCAACCCATGGTACCCGCTGGGTCTGTCCCGTGACCTCCTGCACCTAGCCTGGCACAGCAGTCAACCCATGGCACCTGCTGGGTCTGTCACGTGACCTCCTGCACCTAGCCTGGCACAGCAGTACAACTCATGGCACCTGCTGGGTCTGTCACGTGACCTCCTGCACCTAGCCTGGCACAGCAGTACAACCCATGGTACCCGCTGGGTCTGTCCCGTGACCTCCTGCACCTAGCCTGGCACAGCAATACAACCCATGGCACCTGCTGGGTCTGTCCCGTGACATCCTGCACCTAGCCTGGCACAGCAGTCAACCCATGGCACCTGCTGGGTCTGTCCCGTGACATCCTGCACCTAGCCTGGCACAGCAGTCAACACATGTCACCTGCTGGGTCTGTCCCGTGACCTCCTGCACCTAGCCTGGCACAGCAGTCAACCCATGGCACCTGCTGGGTCTGTCCCGTGACATCCTGCACCTAGCCTGGCACAGCAGTCAACCCATGGCACCTGCTGGGTCTGTCCCGTGACCTCCTGCACCTAGCCTGGCACAGCAGTCAACCCATGGCACCTGCTGGGTCTGTCCCGTGACATCCTGCACCTAGCCTGGCACAGCAGTCAACACATGTCACCTGCTGGGTCTGTCCCGTGACATCCTGCACCTAGCCTGGCACAGCAGTCAACACATGTCACCTGCTGGGTCTGTCCCGTGACATCCTGCACCTAGCCTGGCACAGCAGTCAACCCATGTCACCTGTTGGATCTGTCCCGTGACCTCCTGCACCTAGCCTGGCACAGCAGTCAACCCATGGCACCTGTTGGATCTGTCCCGTGACATCCTGCACCTAGCCTGGCACAGCAGTCAACCCATGGCACCTGCTGGGTCTGTCCCGTGACATCCTGCACCTAGCCTGGCACAGCAGTACAACCCATGGCACCTGCTGGGTCTGTCCCGTGACCTCCTGCACCTAGCCTGGCACAGCAGTACAACTCATGGCACCTGCTGGGTCTGTCACGTGACCTCCTGCACCTAGCCTGGCACAGCAGTACAACCCATGGTACCCGCTGGGTCTGTCCCGTGACCTCCTGCACCTAGCCTGGCACAGCAATACAACCCATGGCACCTGCTGGGTCTGTCCCGCGACCTCCTGCACCTAGCCTGGCACAGCAGTACAACCCATGGCACCTGCTGGGTCTGTCCCGTGACCTCCTGCACTTAGCCTGGCACAGCAGTCAACCCATGGCACCTGCTGGGTCTGTCCCGTGACCTCCTGCACCTAGCCTGGCACAACAGTCAACCCATGTCACCTGGGTCTGTCCCGTGACCTCCTCCTCCTGCACCTAGCCTGGCACAGCAGTACAACTCATGTCACCTGTTGGGTCTGTCCCGTGACCTCCTCCTCCTGCACCTAGCCTGGCACAGCAGTACAACCCATGTCACCTGTTGGGTCTGTCCCGTGACCTCCTCCTCCTGCACCTAGCCTGGCACAGCAGTCAACCCATATCACCTGGGTCTGTTCCGTGACCTCCTGCACCTAGCCTGGCACAGCAGTCAACCCATATCACCTGGGTCTGTTCCGTGACCTCCTGCACCTAGCCTGGCACAGCAGTACAACTCATGTCACCTGTTGGGTCTGACCCGTGACCTCCTCCTCCTGCACCTAGCCTGGCACAGCAGTACAACGCATGGCACCTGCTGGGTCTGTCATCCACATCTCGCGCTCCATGCTCAAGGTGCACCTAGCCTGGCACGAGCGCCGCGGTGACGTCACCGGCCACTGTTGCTGCTGTTGTGTTCGCCGTGCAATTCGTGATGCACGTTGTCCGACGTTTCGCTCCTCGTGCCTGGAGATTCTTAATTTAACGTAACAGATGTCGATGAATCTTCGCGCAATCGCGAGTCAATTTTAGCTGAGCGGACCCTGTGTCTGAGAGTGGAAATTCCACATTCCCATGGGCGGGGACGAGGGGGGAGTGTGAGTTTGAACAATGCACATTATAATGAAACCCCGTGTGATTGAATATACTCGGTAATTATTTTGCTTTGTCCGTTTCTCTTCGTGTTGAGCTGGCGTGGCCAAAAGCATTTGCACCTCATTTGCATCTCATTTGCATATATTTTGTGCGGTTCATGTACGAACCAGTTGCGTAATCATTTGCGTATCGTTTGCACAGTGTGGAGCCAGATGGAACAGATGGAGATTAGTCCACGCACCCACCAACTCACCCACCCACCTCCCCACCAACTCATCCACTCACCAACTCACCCACCCACCAACTCACCCACCCACCAACTCACCCACCCACATACCCACCCACCCACCAACTCACCCACCTACCCACCCACCAACTCACCCACCTACCCACCCACCCACCTACCGACCCACCCACCCACCCACCCACCTACCCTCCCACCCACCTACCCACCCACCATCTCACCCACCCACCTACCCACCCACCAACTCACCCACCTCCCCACCGACCCACCAACTCACCGACCCACCAACTCACCCACCCACCAACTCACCCACCCACCAACTCACCCACCCACCCACATACCCACCCACGTACCCACCCACCAACTCACCCACCCACCTACCCACCCACCAACTCACTCACCCACCCACCCAGCCACCTACCTATCCACCAACTCACCCACCTACCCACCCACCCACCCACCAACTCACCCACCCACCTACCCATCCACAAACTCACCCATCCACCTTCCAACCCACCAACTCACCCACCCACCTACCCACCCACCAACTCACTCACCTACCCAGCCACCTACCTATCCACCAACTCACCCACCTACCCACCCACCCACCCACCCACCCACCAACTCACCCACCCACCTACCCATCCACAAACTCACCCATCCACCTACCAACCCACCAACTCACCCACCTACCCACCCACCAACTCACTCACCTACCCAGCCACCTACCTATCCACCAACTCACCCACCCACCTACCCATCCATCTACCAACCCACATACCCACCCACCATTTCAGCCACCCACCTACACACCTAACCACCCACCAACTCAGCCACCCACCTACCCACCCACCTACCCACTCACCTACCCATCCATCTACCAACCCACATACCCACCCACCATTTCAGCCACCCACCTACACACCTAACCACCCACCAATTCAGCCACCCACCCACCAACCCAGCCACCCACCTACCCACCCACCTACCCACCCATCTACCAACCCACATACCCCACCCACCAACTCACTCACTCACCCATCCAGCCACCTACCTATCCACAAACTCACCCACCCACCTACCCACCCACCTACCCATCCACAAACTCACCCACCCACCTACCTCCCCACCAACTCACCCACCCACCCACCTCCCCACCAACTCACCCACCCACCAACTCACCCACCCACCAACTCACCCACCCACCAACTCACCCACCCACCTACCCACCCACCAACTCACCCACCCACCTACCCATCCATTTACCAACCCACATACCCACCCACCAACGCACTCACCCACCTACCCACCCACCAACTCACCCACCCACCTACCTATCCACCAACTTACCCAACCACCTACCCACCCACCCACCAACTCACCCACCCACAAACTCACCCATCCACCTACCAACCCACCAACTCACCCACGCACCAACTCAACCACCCACCTACCCACCCACCAACTCACCCACCCACAAACTCACCCACCCACCTACCCACCCACCAACTCAACCACCCACCTACCCACCCACCAACTCTCCCACCCACCTACCCATCCATTTACCAACCCACATACCCACCCCACCAACCCAGCCACCCACCTACCCACCCACCAACCCACCCACCAACTCAGCCACCCCACCTATGAAGGCCGGCAACTGTGGCACACTGAAAGGTGGGTGGGTAGCCAGCAACAGCACGTCCGCACGGCCGTCTTTGTCTCTCTCACACACGCGGCGACACAGGCACAGTGACACACCGAGATGACCGGTAGATGCACCACCAGCTGTACCCCCCCTACTGTGCCAGGCTAGGTGCAGGAGGAGGTCACGGGACAGACCCAGCAGGTGCCACGGGTTGGCCGACTGAGATGACCGGTAGATGCACCACCAGCTGTACCCCCTACTGTGCCAGGCTAGGTGCAAGAGGAGGTCACGGGACAGACCCAGCAGGTGCCACGGGTTGGCCGACTGAGATGACCGGTAGATGCACCACCAGCTGTACCCCCCTACTATGCATTTGATCCGCCCGGCGCTCCGCTCGATGTTGTGAGCGTCGATCCTCTGCCCTCCGTTGTTGTTGGTGGAGGACGACTGCCTCCTACTGCCCAGTAGCAGCAACAGCGTCCTTAATGAGCCTCCTCCACAGAGGCCAATCTTGACACCGCTGGTACCGCTCATCGGCAAGTCCACTCAGCTCCACATCTTCCTGTACCACATCACTCCATCTCTTCTCTAGCCCGTGCCACCCACTCATCCATCAGCTCCATCTCTTCTCTAGCCCGTGTCACCCACTCATCCACCCACTCACCCACCCACTCACCCACCCACCCACTCACCCACCCGCACACCAACTCACTCACCCACCCACTCATCCATAATCTCCATCTCTTCTCTAGCCCGTGTCACCCACCCACCCACCCACCCACCCACCCACCCACCCACCCACCCACCCACTCACCCACCCACCCACCCACTCACCCACCCACCCACCCACCCACTCACCCACCCACCCACCCACTCACCCACCCACCCACCCACCCACTCACCCACCCACTCACCCACCCACCCACCCACCCACTCACCCACCCACCCACCCACTCACCCACCCACCCACCCACCCACCCACCCACTCACCCACCCACCCACCCACTCACCCACCCACCCACTCCCCCACCCACCCACCCACTCACCCACTCACCCACCCACCCACCCACTCACCCACCCACCCACTCACCACCCACCCACTCACCACCCATCCACCCATCCACCCACTCACCCACCCACCCACCCACTCACCCACTCACCCAATCACCCACCATCTCCATCTCTTCTCGAGCCAGTGCCACCCACCCACCCACTCACCCACCGACTCACCCACCCACTCACTCACCCACCCACCCACTCACTCACCCACCCACCCACTCACCCACCCACTCACTCACCCACCCATCCACTCACCCACCCACCCACTCACTCACTCACTCACCCACCCACCCACTCACTCACTCACTCACCCACCCACCCACTCACTCACTCACCCACCTACCCACCCACCCACTCACCCATCAGCTCCATCTCTTCTCGAGCCCGTGCCACCCACTCACCCACTCACCCAACCACCTACCCACTCACCCACCAACTCACCCACCCACCAACTCACCCACCCACCAACTCACCCACCCACTCACCCACTCACCCACCAACTCACCCACCCACCCACTCACCCACCCACCCACTCACTCACCCACCCACTCACCCACCCACTCACCCTTCAGCTCCACCTCTCCTCTATCGACTTGACCACCTCGTTCCATTCACTCCCATCGCCCTGGCACCACCTCGTGTCCCACCGGAGTCGACGTCGTCACGAGAGAATTTTTATTGACAAAGCGTCCGGGACCCCCCCCCCCCCCCCGGGGTCCATTCACTCACAACGACGAAGGGGGCCGAGGGGGGGGGGGGCGGTGGGGGGGGTGAGGCGAGGCCAGGTGAGGTTCACAGTGGACGTGTCGTGCTATGGGAGAGAGTGGCTATGAGAGTGAGTGAGTGGCTATGAGAGTGAGTGGCTATGAGAGTGAGTGAGTGGCTATGAGAGTGAGTGAGTGGCTATGTGAGTGAGTGAGTGGCTATGAGAGTGAGTGAGTGGCTATGAGAGTGAGTGAGTGGCTATGAGAGTGAGTGGCTATGAGAGTGAGTAGCTATGAGAGTGAGTGAGTGGCTATGAGAGTGAGTGAGTGGCTATGAGAGTGAGTGAGTGGCTATGAGAGTGAGTGAGTGGCTATGAGAGTGAGTGAGTGGCTATGAGAGTGAGTGGCTATGAGAGTGAGTGAGTGGCTATGAGAGTGAGTGAGTGGCTATGAGAGTGAGTGAGTGGCTATGTGAGTGAGTGAGTGGCTATGAGAGTGAGTGAGTGGCTATGAGAGTGAGTGAGTGGCTATGAGAGTGAGTGGCTATGAGAGTGAGTGAGTGGCTATGAGAGTGAGTGAGTGGCTATGTGAGTGAGTGAGTGGCTATGTGAGTGAGTGAGTGGCTATGAGAGTGAGTGAGTGGCTATGAGAGTGAGTGAGTGGCTATGTGAGTGAGTGAGTGGCTATGAGAGTGAGTGAGTGGCTATGAGAGTGAGTGAGTGGCTATGTGAGTGAGTGAGTGGCTATGAGAGTGAGTGAGTGGCTATGTGAGTGAGTGAGTGGCTATGAGAGTGAGTGAGTGGCTATGAGAGTGAGTGAGTGGCTATGAGAGTGAGTGAGTGGCTATGAGAGTGAGTGAGTGGCTATGTGAGTGAGTGAGTGGCTATGAGAGTGAGTGAGTGGCTATGAGAGTGAGTGAGTGGCTATGAGAGTGAGTGAGTGGCTATGAGAGTGAGTGGCTATGAGAGTGAGTGAGTGGCTATGAGAGTGAGTGAGTGGCTATGAGAGTGAGTGGCTATGAGAGTGAGTAGCTATGAGAGTGAGTGAGTGGCTATGAGAGTGAGTGAGTGGCTATGTGAGTGAGTGAGTGGCTATGAGAGTGAGTGAGTGGCTATGAGAGTGAGTGAGTGGCTATGAGAGTGAGTGAGTGGCTATGAGAGTGAGTGAGTGGCTATGAGAGTGAGTGGCTATGAGAGTGAGTAGCTATGAGAGTGAGTGAGTGGCTATGAGAGTGAGTGGCTATGAGAGTGAGTGAGTGGCTATGAGAGTGAGTGGCTATGAGAGTGAGTGAGTGGCTATGTGAGTGAGTGAGTGGCTATGAGAGTGAGTGAGTGGCTATGAGAGTGAGTGAGTGGCTATGAGAGTGAGTGAGTGGCTATGAGAGTGAGTGGCTATGAGAGTGAGTGAGTGGCTATGAGAGTGAGTGAGTGGCTATGAGAGTGAGTGGCTATGAGAGTGAGTAGCTATGAGAGTGAGTGAGTGGCTATGAGAGTGAGTGAGTGGCTATGTGAGTGAGTGAGTGGCTATGAGAGTGAGTGAGTGGCTATGAGAGTGAGTGAGTGGCTATGAGAGTGAGTGAGTGGCTATGAGAGTGAGTGAGTGGCTATGAGAGTGAGTGGCTATGAGAGTGAGTAGCTATGAGAGTGAGTGAGTGGCTATGAGAGTGAGTGGCTATGAGAGTGAGTGAGTGGCTATGAGAGTGAGTGGCTATGAGAGTGAGTGAGTGGCTATGAGAGTGAGTGGCTATGAGAGTGAGTGAGTGGCTATGAGAGTGAGTGAGTGGCTATGAGAGTGAGTGGCTATGAGAGTGAGTGGCTATGAGAGTGAGTGAGTGGCTATGTGAGTGAGTGAGTGGCTATGAGAGTGAGTGAGTGGCTATGAGAGTGAGTGGCTATGAGAGTGAGTGGCTATGAGAGTGAGTGAGTGGCTATGAGAGTGAGTGAGTGGCTATGAGAGTGAGTGAGTGGCTATGAGAGTGAGTGAGTGGCTATGTGAGTGAGTGAGTGGCTATGAGAGTGAGTGAGTGGCTATGAGAGTGAGTGAGTGGCTATGAGAGTGAGTGAGTGGCTATGAGAGTGAGTGAGTGGCTATGAGAGTGAGTGGCTATGAGAGTGAGTGAGTGGCTATGAGAGTGAGTGAGTGGCTATGAGAGTGAGTGAGTGGCTATGAGAGTGAGTGAGTGGCTATGAGAGTGAGTGAGTGGCTATGAGAGTGAGTGAGTGGCTATGTGAGTGAGTGAGTGGCTATGAGAGTGAGTGAGTGGCTATGAGAGTGAGTGAGTGGCTATGAGAGTGAGTGAGTGGCTATGAGAGTGAGTGAGTGGCTATGAGAGTGAGTGAGTAGCTATGAGAGTGAGTGAGTGGCTATGAGAGTGAGTGAGTGGCTATGAGAGTGAGTGAGTAGCTATGAGAGTGAGTGAGTGGCTATGAGAGTGAGTGAGTGGCTATGAGAGTGAGTGAGTGGCTATGAGAGTGAGTGAGTGGCTATGAGAGTGAGTGAGTGGCTATGAGAGTGAGTGAGTGGCTATGAGAGTGAGTGGCTATGAGAGTGAGTGAGTGGCTATGAGAGTGAGTGAGTGGCTATGAGAGTGAGTGGCTATGAGAGTGAGTGAGTGGCTATGAGAGTGAGTGGCTATGTGAGTGAGTGAGTGGCTATGAGAGTGAGTGAGTGGCTATGAGAGTGAGTGAGTAGCTATGTGAGTGAGTGAGTAGCTATGAGAGTGAGTGAGTGGCTATGAGAGTGAGTGGCTATGAGAGTGAGTGAGTGGCTATGAGAGTGAGTGAGTGGCTATGAGAGTGAGTGGCTATGAGAGTGAGTGAGTGGCTATGAGAGTGAGTGAGTAGCTATGAGAGTGAGTGAGTGGCTATGAGAGTGAGTGAGTGGCTATGAGAGTGAGTGGCTATGAGAGTGAGTGAGTGGCTATGAGAGTGAGTGAGTAGCTATGAGAGTGAGTGAGTGGCTATGAGAGTGAGTGAGTGGCTATGAGAGTGAGTGGCTATGAGAGTGAGTGAGTGGCTATGAGAGTGAGTGAGTGGCTATGAGAGTGAGTGGCTATGAGAGTGAGTGAGTGGCTATGAGAGTGAGTGAGTGGCTATGAGAGTGAGTGAGTGGCTATGAGAGTGAGTGAGTGGCTATGAGAGTGAGTGAGTGGCTATGTGAGTGAGTGAGTGGCTATGAGAGTGAGTGAGTGGCTATGAGAGTGAGTGAGTGGCTATGTGAGTGAGTGAGTGGCTATGAGAGTGAGTGGCTATGAGAGTGAGTGAGTGGCTATGAGAGTGAGTGAGTAGCTATGAGAGTGAGTGAGTGGCTATGTGAGTGAGTGAGTAGCTATGAGAGTGAGTGGCTATGAGAGTGAGTGAGTGGCTATGAGAGTGAGTGAGTAGCTATGTGAGTGAGTGAGTGGCTATGAGAGTGAGTGAGTGGCTATGAGAGTGAGTGGCTATGAGAGTGAGTGAGTAGCTATGAGAGTGAGTAGCTATGAGAGTGAGTGAGTAGCTATGAGAGTGAGTGAGTGGCTATGTGAGTGAGTGAGTGGCTATGTGAGTGAGTGAGTGGCTATGAGAGTGAGTGAGTGGCTATGTGAGTGAGTGAGTGGCTATGAGAGTGAGTGAGTGGCTATGAGAGTGAGTGAGTGGCTATGAGAGTGAGTGAGTGGCTATGAGAGTGAGTGAGTGGCTATGTGAGTGAGTGAGTGGCTATGAGAGTGAGTGAGTGGCTATGAGAGTGAGTGGCTATGAGAGTGAGTGAGTAGCTATGAGAGTGAGTGAGTGGCTATGTGAGTGAGTGAGTGGCTATGTGAGTGAGTGAGTGGCTATGAGAGTGAGTGAGTGGCTATGAGAGTGAGTGAGTGGCTATGAGAGTGAGTGAGTGGCTATGAGAGTGAGTGAGTGGCTATGAGAGTGAGTGAGTGGCTATGAGAGTGAGTGAGTGGCTATGTGAGTGAGTGAGTGGCTATGAGAGTGAGTGAGTGGCTATGAGAGTGAGTGGCTATGAGAGTGAGTGAGTGGCTATGAGAGTGAGTGGCTATGAGAGTGAGTGAGTGGCTATGAGAGTGAGTGAGTGGCTATGAGAGTGAGTGAGTGGCTATGAGAGTGAGTGAGTGGCTATGAGAGTGAGTGAGTGGCTATGAGAGTGAGTGGCTATGAGAGTGAGTGAGTGGCTATGAGAGTGAGTGAGTGGCTATGAGAGTGAGTGAGTGGCTATGAGAGTGAGTGAGTGGCTATGAGAGTGAGTGAGTGGCTATGAGAGTGAGTGAGTGGCTATGAGAGTGAGTGAGTGGCTATGTGAGTGAGTGAGTGGCTATGAGAGTGAGTGAGTGGCTATGAGAGTGAGTGGCTATGAGAGTGAGTGGCTATGAGAGTGAGTGAGTGGCTATGAGAGTGAGTGAGTGGCTATGAGAGTGAGTGGCTATGAGAGTGAGTGGCTATGAGAGTGAGTGAGTGGCTATGAGAGTGAGTGAGTGGCTATGTGAGTGAGTGAGTGGCTATGTGAGTGAGTGAGTAGCTATGAGAGTGAGTGAGTGGCTATGTGAGTGAGTGGCTATGAGAGTGAGTGGCTATGAGAGTGAGTGAGTGGCTATGAGAGTGAGTAGCTATGAGAGTGAGTGAGTGGCTATGAGAGTGAGTGAGTGGCTATGAGAGTGAGTGGCTATGAGAGTGAGTGAGTGGCTATGAGAGTGAGTGAGTGGCTATGAGAGTGAGTGGCTATGAGAGTGAGTGAGTGGCTATGAGAGTGAGTGGCTATGAGAGTGAGTGAGTGGCTATGTGAGTGAGTGAGTGGCTATGAGAGTGAGTGAGTGGCTATGAGAGTGAGTGAGTGGCTATGAGAGTGAGTGAGTGGCTATGAGAGTGAGTGGCTATGAGAGTGAGTGAGTGGCTATGAGAGTGAGTGAGTGGCTATGAGAGTGAGTGAGTGGCTATGAGAGTGAGTGGCTATGAGAGTGAGTGAGTGGCTATGTGAGTGAGTGAGTGAGTGGCTATGAGAGTGAGTGAGTGGCTATGAGAGTGAGTAGCGATGGGAGTGAGTGAGTGGCTATGAGAGTGAGTGGCTATGAGAGTGAGTGAGTGGCTATGAGAGTGAGTGAGTGGCTATGAGAGTGAGTGGCTATGAGAGTGAGTGAGTGGCTATGAGAGTGAGTGAGTGGCTATGAGAGTGAGTGAGTGGCTATGAGAGTGAGTGAGTGGCTATGAGAGTGAGTGAGTGGCTATGAGAGTGAGTGGCTATGAGAGTGAGTGAGTGGCTATGAGAGTGAGTGAGTGGCTATGAGAGTGAGTGGCTATGAGAGTGAGTGAGTGGCTATGAGAGTGAGTGAGTGGCTATGAGAGTGAGTGGCTATGAGAGTGAGTGAGTGGCTATGAGAGTGAGTGAGTGGCTATGAGAGTGAGTAGCTATGAGAGTGAGTGGCTATGAGAGTGAGTGGCTATGAGAGTGAGTAGCTATGAGAGTGAGTGAGTGGCTATGAGAGTGAGTAGCTATGAGAGTGAGTGAGTAGCTATGAGAGTGAGTGGCTATGAGAGTGAGTAGCTATGAGAGTGAGTGAGTGGCTATGAGAGTGAGTGAGTAGCTATGAGAGTGAGTGGCGATGAGAGTGAGTGAGTGGCTATGAGAGTGAGTGGCTATGAGAGTGAGTGAGTGGCTATGAGAGTGAGTGAGTGGCTATGAGAGTGAGTGGCGATGAGAGTGAGTGAGTGGCTATGAGAGTGAGTGAGTGGCTATGAGAGTGAGTGAGTGGCTATGAGAGTGAGTGAGTGAGTGGCTATGTGAGTGAGTGAGTGGCTATGAGAGTGAGTGAGTGGCTATGAGAGTGAGTGGCGATGAGAGTGAGTGAGTAGCTATGAGAGTGAGTGAGTGGCTATGAGAGTGAGTGGCTATGAGAGTGAGTGGCTATGAGAGTGAGTGAGTGGCTATGAGAGTGAGTGAGTGGCTATGAGAGTGAGTGAGTGGCTATGAGAGTGAGTGAGTGGCTATGTGAGTGAGTGAGTGGCTATGAGAGTGAGTGAGTGGCTATGAGAGTGAGTGGCTATGAGAGTGAGTGAGTGGCTATGAGAGTGAGTGAGTGGCTATGAGAGTGAGTGGCTATGAGAGTGAGTGAGTGGCTATGAGAGTGAGTGGCGATGAGAGTGAGTGAGTAGCTATGAGAGTGAGTGAGTGGCTATGAGAGTGAGTGGCTATGAGAGTGAGTGGCTATGAGAGTGAGTGAGTGGCTATGAGAGTGAGTGAGTGGCTATGAGAGTGAGTGAGTGGCTATGAGAGTGAGTGAGTGGCTATGAGAGTGAGTGAGTGGCTATGTGAGTGAGTGAGTGGCTATGAGTGAGTGAGTGGCTATGAGAGTGAGTGGCTATGAGAGTGAGTGAGTGGCTATGAGAGTGAGTGAGTGGCTATGAGAGTGAGTAGGCTATGAGAGTGAGTGAGTGGCTATGAGAGTGAGTAGCTATGAGAGTGAGTGAGTGGCTATGAGAGTGAGTAGCGATGAGAGTGAGTGAGTAGCTATGAGAGTGAGTGGCTATGAGAGTGAGTGAGTGGCTATGAGAGTGAGTGAGTGGCTATGAGAGTGAGTGGCTATGAGAGTGAGTGAGTGGCTATGAGAGTGAGTGAGTGGCTATGAGAGTGAGTGAGTGAGTGGCTATGTGAGTGAGTGAGTGGCTATGAGAGTGAGTGAGTGGCTATGAGAGTGAGTGGCTATGAGAGTGAGTGAGTGGCTATGAGAGTGAGTGAGTGGCTATGAGAGTGAGTGAGTGGCTATGAGAGTGAGTGAGTGGCTATGAGAGTGAGTGAGTGGCTATGAGAGTGAGTGAGTGGCTATGAGAGTGAGTGAGTGGCTATGAGAGTGAGTAGCTATGAGAGTGAGTGAGTGGCTATGAGAGTGAGTGAGTGGCTATGAGAGTGAGTGGCTATGAGAGTGAGTGAGTGGCTATGAGAGTGAGTGAGTGGCTATGAGAGTGAGTGGCTATGAGAGTGAGTGAGTGGCTATGAGAGTGAGTGAGTGGCTATGAGAGTGAGTGGCTATGAGAGTGAGTGAGTGGCTATGAGAGTGAGTGAGTGGCTATGAGAGTGAGTGAGTGGCTATGAGAGTGAGTGAGTGGCTATGAGAGTGAGTGAGTGGCTATGAGAGTGAGTGGCTATGAGAGTGAGTGAGTGGCTATGAGAGTGAGTGAGTGGCTATGAGAGTGAGTAGCTATGAGAGTGAGTGGCTATGAGAGTGAGTGAGTAGCTATGAGAGTGAGTGGCTATGAGAGTGAGTAGCTATGAGAGTGAGTGAGTGGCTATGAGAGTGAGTGAGTGGCTATGAGAGTGAGTAGCTATGAGAGTGAGTGAGTGGCTATGAGAGTGAGTGGCTATGAGAGTGAGTGAGTGGCTATGAGAGTGAGTGAGTGGCTATGAGAGTGAGTAGGCTATGAGAGTGAGTGAGTGGCTATGAGAGTGAGTGGCTATGAGAGTGAGTGGCTATGAGAGTGAGTGAGTGGCTATGAGAGTGAGTGAGTGGCTATGAGAGTGAGTGAGTGGCTATGAGAGTGAGTAGCGATGAGAGTGAGTGAGTGGCTATGAGAGTGAGTGAGTGGCTATGAGAGTGAGTGAGTGGCTATGAGAGTGAGTGAGTGGCTATGAGAGTGAGTGAGTGGCTATGAGAGTGAGTGAGTGGCTATGAGAGTGAGTGAGTGGCTATGAGAGTGAGTGAGTGGCTATGAGAGTGAGTGAGTGGCTATGAGAGTGAGTGAGTGGCTATGAGAGTGAGTGGCTATGAGAGTGAGTGAGTGGCTATGAGAGTGAGTGAGTGGCTATGTGAGTGAGTGAGTAGCTATGAGAGTGAGTGGCTATGAGAGTGAGTGAGTGGCTATGCTAGAGTGAGTGAGTGGCTATGAGAGTGAGTGAGTGGCTATGAGAGTGAGTGGCTATGAGAGTGAGTGAGTGGCTATGAGAGTGAGTGTGCTATGAGAGTGAGTGAGTGGCTATGAGAGTGAGTGAGTGGCTATGAGAGTGAGTGAGTGGCTATGAGAGTGAGTGAGTGGCTATGAGAGTGAGTGCTATGAGAGTGAGTGAGTGGCTATGAGAGTGAGTGGCTATGAGAGTGAGTGAGTGGCTATGAGAGTGAGTGAGTGGCTATGAGAGTGAGTGAGTGGCTATGTGAGTGAGTGAGTGGCTATGAGAGTGAGTGAGTGGCTATGAGAGTGAGTGAGTGGCTATGAGAGTGAGTGAGTGGCTATGTGAGTGAGTGAGTGGCTATGAGAGTGAGTGAGTGGCTATGAGAGTGAGTGAGTGGCTATGAGAGTGAGTGAGTGGCTATGAGAGGTGAGGCTATGAGAGTGGAGTGGCTATGAGAGTGAGTGAGTGGCTATGAGAGTGAGTGAGTGGCTATGAGAGTGAGTGGCTATGAGAGTGAGTGAGTGGCTATGAGAGTGAGTGGCTATGAGAGTGAGTGGCTATGAGAGTGAGTGAGTGGCTATGAGAGTGAGTGAGTGGCTATGAGAGTGAGTGGCTATGAGAGTGAGTGAGTGGCTATGAGAGTGAGTGAGTGGCTATGAGAGTGAGTGAGTGGCTATGAGAGTGAGTGGCTATGAGAGTGAGTGGCTATGAGAGTGAGTGAGTGGCTATGAGAGTGAGTGAGTGGCTATGAGAGTGAGTGAGTGGCTATGAGAGTGAGTGAGTGGCTATGAGAGTGAGTGAGTGGCTATGAGAGTGAGTGGCTATGAGAGTGAGTGAGTGGCTATGTGAGTGAGTGAGTGGCTATGAGAGTGAGTGGCTATGAGAGTGAGTGAGTGGCTATGAGAGTGAGTGAGTGGCTATGTGAGTGAGTGAGTGGCTATGGTGAGTGAGTGGCTATGAGAGTGAGTGAGTAGCTATGAGAGTGAGTGAGTGGCTATGAGAGTGAGTGAGTGGCTATGAGAGTGAGTGAGTGGCTATGAGAGTGAGTGAGTGGCTATGAGAGTGAGTGAGTGGCTATGAGAGTGAGTGAGTAGCTATGAGAGTGAGTGAGTGGCTATGAGAGTGAGTGAGTAGCTATGAGAGTGAGTGGCTATGAGAGTGAGTGGCTATGAGAGTGAGTGAGTGGCTATGAGAGTGAGTGCTATGTGAGTGAGTGGCTATGAGAGTGAGTGGCTATGAGAGTGAGTGAGTGGCTATGAGAGTGAGTAGCTATGAGAGTGAGTGAGTGCTATGAGAGTGAGTGAGTGGCTATGAGAGTGAGTGAGTGGCTATGAGAGTGAGTGGCTATGAGAGTGAGTGAGTGGCTATGAGAGTGAGTAGCTATGAGAGTGAGTGAGTGGCTATGAGAGTGAGTGAGTGGCTATGTGAGTGAGTGGCTATGAGAGTGAGTGAGTGGCTATGAGAGTGAGTGGCTATGAGAGTGAGTGAGTGGCTATGTGATGTGAGTAGCTATGAGAGTGAGTGAGTGGCTATGAGAGTGAGTGAGTGGCTATGAGAGTGAGTGGCTATGAGAGTGAGTGAGTGGCTATGAGAGTGAGTGGCTATGAGAGTGAGTGAGTGGCTATGAGAGTGAGTGAGTGGCTATAGGAGTGAGTGAGTGTTTCCCCTATAGGATCGAGCGAGTGTTTCCCCTACAGGCTACGGGAGTGGCGGCAGGCAGCTGTGTGAGCGAGTGTTTCCCCTATAGGATCGAGCGAGTGTTTCCCCTATAGGATCGAGCGAGTGTTTCCCCTATAGGATCGAGCGAGTGTTTCCCCGACAGGAACTACGGGAGTGGCGGCAGGCAGCTGTGTGAGCGAGTGTTTCTCCTATAGGATCGAGTGAGTGTTTCCCCTACAGGATCGAGCGAGTGTTTCCCCTACAGGAGCTACGGGAGTGGCGGCAGGCAGCTGTGTGAGCGAGTGTCTGGCTATGAGAGTGAGTGTTTCTCCTACAGGAGCGAGCGAGTGTTTCCCCTACAGGAGCTACGGGAGTGGCGGCAGGCAGCTGTGTGAGCGAGTGTCTGGCTATAGGAGTGAGTGTTTCCCCTACAGGATCGAGCGAGTGTTTCCCCTACAGGAGCTACGGGAGTGGCGGCAGGCAGCTGTGCGAGTCGAGTGTCTGGCTATAGGAGTGAGTGTTTCCTCTACAGGATCGAGGGAGTGTTTCCCCTACAGGAGCGAGCGAGTGTTTTCCCCTACAGGAGCGAGCGAGTGTTTCCCCTACAGGAGCTACGGGAGTGGCGGCAGGCAGCTGTGCGAGCGAGTGTCTGGCTATAGGAGTGAGTGAGTGTTTCCCCTACAGGAGCGAGCGAGTGTTTCCCCTACAGGAGCTACGGGAGTGGCGGCAGGCAGCTGTGCGAGCGAGTGTCTGGCTATAGGAGTGAGTGAGTGTTTCCCCTACAGGAGCGAGCGAGTGTTTCCCCTACAGGAGCTACGGGAGTGGCGGCAGGCAGCTGTGCGAGCGGATGCCGGCGTGCAGATGGTCGGCCTCGTGCAGGTCGAGGGCCCGGCCCCCCAGGCGGAGCCCCGCGCACACAGCCCAAGTAGGGGCCGAGACGGGGGCCGCAGTGAAGGCCACCGTGTCTGGGGGGGGGGAGGTGGGAGAGGGGAAAGGGGGGGGGGAGAGGGGGAGGGGGGGAGAGTGGGAGGGGGGAGAGGGGGGAGAGAGGGGGAGGGGGGGAGAGGGGGGAGAGGGGGGAGAGGGGGGAGAGGGGGAGAGAGGGAGAGAGAGGGGGGAGAGGGGGGAGAGGGGGGGAGAGGGGAGAGAGGGGAGAGAAGGGAGAGAGGGGAGAGAGGGGGGATGGGGGGGGAGAGGGGGGAGAGAGGGGGAGGGGAGAGAGGGGGGAGAGGGGGAGAAGGGGGAGAGGGAGGGGGAGAGAGGGGAGAGAGAGGCGGGAGAGGGGGAGAGGGGGAGAGAGGGTTGGGGGGCGAGAGGAGGGGGGAGAGGGATGGGGGGATGAGGGGTAGGGGGTGGGAGAGGTGGGGGAGGGGAGAGCGGGAGGGGTGGGGGGTGGGGGAGGAAGAAGAGGGTAGGAAGGGGGTGGGGGGAGGGGACATGGGGAGATCGACTCTTTACAAAATTCAACAAACACTCAAACTCAGACTCCGCACACCCACTAGGAGTGCTGTGTGTAACTGGCCGCTCGGCGTTTTGGGCGGTCTGGGTATTTGAATGGGGTGGGTGGGGGGGGAGCTATGCCCCCCCCACCACCCCCCGGACCCTACCGACACTCGGAGGGGCTTTGCCGTGTTAATCGAGCGGAAGCGTCGTGAAAACGACGGCAGTGGATAACCACAATGACCACGTGACCCCTTAGCGATCCAGACACCCACCCACCAACCAACTCCACCCCCACCCACCCACCAACTCCACCCACCCACCAACTCTACACCCCCACCCACCAACTTCACACACCCACCCACCCCACCCACCCACCAACTCCACCCCCACCCACCCCACCCACCAACTCCACCCCCCAACCACCTCCACCCCCACCCACCAATTCCACCCACCCACCATCTCCACCCCCACCCACACATAAACCAACTCCCCCCCCACCCACCAACTTCTACACCCCCACCCACCAACTTCACACACCCACCCACCCCACCCACCCACCAACTCCACCCCCACCCACCCACCAACTCCACCCCCCAACCACCCACCAACCACCTCCACCCCCACCCCACCAACCCCACCCACCAATTCACCCACCCACCATCTCCACCCCCACCCACCCACCAACTCCCCACCCACCCACCCACCAACTCCACCCACCAATCCCCCACACACCCACCAACTCCACTCCTACCCACCCACCCCACAACCTACCCACCAACTCCACACACCCACTCACCAATCCACCACCACCCACCCACCAACCACCTCCACCCCCACCCACCAACCCCACCCACCCACCAATTCCACCCACCCACCATCTCCACCCCCACTCACCCACCCACGCACCCACCCACCCACTCACCCACCCACCCACTCACCCACCCACCCACTCACCCACCCACCCACTCACCCACCCACCCACCCCACCCACTCACCCACCCACCACACACTCACCCACCCACCCACTCACCCACCTACCAACCCACCCTCCAACTCCCCACCCACCAATCATCTCTACCCCACCCTCCCACCCCCCACCCACTCACCCACCATCTCTACCCCCACCCCCCACTCACCCACCCACCCACTCACCCACCCACCCACTCACCACCCACCCACCCACTCACCCACCACCCACTCACCACCCACCCACCACCCACTCACCCACCCACCACCCACACCCACCCACCCACCCACCCACTCACCCACCCACCCACCCACCCACCCACTCACCCACCCACCCACCACTCACCCACTCACCCACCCACCCACCCACTCACCCACCCACCCACCCACCCACCCACTCACTCACCCACCCACCCACCCACCCACCCACCCACCCACTCACCCACCCACCCACCCACTCACCCACCCACCCACCCACCCACTCACCCACCCACCCACCCACCCACTCACCCACCCACCCACCCACCCACCCACTCACCCACCCACCCACCCACTCACCCACCCACCCACTCACCCACCCACTCACCCACCCTCCAACTCCCCACCCACCCACCATCTCTACCCCACCCACCAATTCCACCCACCCACCATCTCTACCCCACCCACCACCTCCCCACCCACCCACCCACCATCTCTACCCCCACCCACCAACCACCCACCAACCAACTCCACCCCCACCCACCCACCCACCACCCACCACCCACCACCCACCCACCCACCAGGAACACCTCCCAGACACGTGCGTACGGCTCCAGTCAGCAGCCCTGGCCGCGGGCCGCCGTCCCCGCTCGGCCTGCGGCCCCACGGAGGCCCACGCCGTCCCTTGCTGAGGCCCACCCCGTCGAGCTCGAGACGCAAGGACGCGGCGCTAGCGCTCAGGCCCAGCGAGTGCCACGCGCCGTCGCACAGACCCCGGCGCGGCCTGGGACGCGGCTGGGACCCCCGTCGGGGAGGAGGAGGAGGAGGGAGCCTCTTGGAAGAGAACCAACTCATGCGCACGAAGACTCCCACACCCTTGGGGGGGGTGGTGAGGGGTGGGGGAGTGGGGGGGGGGAGTGGGTGGGTGGGGAGTGGGGGGGGGATGGGGGAGTGGGGGTGGGTGGGTGGGGGGGATGAGAGGACTCGGTTAGGGGGGTGGGAGTGGGGTGGAGGGATGAGAGGGTTTGGTTGGGGGGAAGGGGGTGGGGGGGATGAGAGGGTTTGGTTTGGGGGGTGGGGGGTGGGAGTGGGGTGGGGGATGAGAGGGTTTGGTTGGGGGGGTGGGGGGTGGGAGTGGGGTGGGGGGATGAGAGGGTTTGGTTGGGGGGGAAGGGGGGTGGGGGGATGAGAGGGTTTGGTTGGGGGGTGGGGGGTGGGAGTGGGGGGATGAGAGGGTTTGGTTGGGGGGGAGGGGGGTGGGGGGATGAGAGGGTTTGGTTGGGGGGGTGGGGGGTGGGAGTGGGGTGGGGGGATGAGAGGGTTTGGTTGGGGGGAAGGGTGGGGGGGATGAGAGGGTTTGGTTGGGGGGGTGGGGGGTGGAAGTGGGGTAGGGGGATGAGAGGGTTTGGTTGGGGGGTGGGGGGATGAGAGGGTTTGGTTGGGGGGTGGGGGTGGGGAGTGGGGTGGGGGGATGAGAGGGTTTGGTTGGGGGGGAGGGGGGTGGGGGATGAGAAGGTTTGGTTGGGGGGGTGGGGGGTGGGAGTGGGGTGGGGGGATGAGAGGGTTTGTTGGGGGGGAGGGGGGTGGGGGGATGAGAGGGTTTGGTTGGGGGGTGGGGGGTGGGAGTGGGGTGGGGGGATGAGAGGGTTTGGTTGGGGGGGAGGGGGGTGGGGGGATGAGAGGGTTTGGTTGGGGGGGTGGGGGGTGGGAGTGGGGTGGGGGATGAGAGGGTTTGGTTGGGGGGAAGGGGGGTGGGGGGATGAGAGGGTTTTGGTTGGGGGGGTGGGGGGTGGGTGTGGGGGGATGAGGGGTTTGGTTGGGGGGGTGGGGGGATGAGAGGGTTTGGTTGGGGGGGTGGGGGGTGGGAGTGGGGGGATGAGAGGGTTTGGTTGGGGGGGAGGGGGTGGGGGGATGAGAGGGTTTGGTTGGGGGGGTGGGGGGTGGGAGTGGGGTGGGGGGATGAGAGGGTTTGGTGGGGGGAGGGGGGTGGGGGATGAGAGGGTTTGGTTGGGGGGGGGTGGGGGGTGGGAGTGGGGTGGGGGGATGAGAGGGTTTGGTTGGGGGGGTGGGGGGTGGGAGTGGGGTGGGGGGATGAGAGGGTTTGGTTGGGGGGAGGGGGGTGGGGGGATGAGAGGGTTTGGTTGGGGGGGTGGGGGGTGGGAGTGGGGTGGGGGGATGAGAGGGTTGGTTGGGGGGGTGTGGGGGGTGGGAGTGGGGTGGGGGGATGAGAGGGTTTGGTTGGGGGGAGGGGGGTGGGGGGGATGAGAGGGTTGGTTGGGGGGGTGGGGGGTGGGAGTGGGGTGGGGGGGAATGAGAGGGTTTGGTTGGGGGGGTGGGGGGTGGGAGTGGGGGGATGAGAGGGTGGTTGGGGGGGAGGGGGGTGGGGGATGAGAGGGTTTGGTTGGGGGGGGGGGTGGGGGGTGGGGGTGGGGGTGGGATGAGAGGGTTTGGTTGGGGGGGAGGGGGAGTGGGGGGGGATGAGAGGGTTTGGTTGGGGGGGAGTGGGGTGGGGGATGAGAGGGTTTGGTTGGGGGGGAGGGGGGTGGGGGATGAGGAGGGTTTGGTTGGGGGGAGGGGGGGTGGGGGGGGATGAGGGTTGGTGGGTGGGGGGTTGGGGTGGAGGTGGGGGGATTAGAGGTTGGGGGGGGAGGGGGGGGGGGGATGAGGGGTTTGGTTGGGGGGGTGGGGGGTGGGAGTGGGTGGGGGGATGAGAGGGTTTGGATGGGGGGGGAGGGGGGTGGGGGATGAGAGGGTTGGTTGGGGGGTGGGGGGTGGGAGTGGGGTGGGGGGATGAGAGGGTTTGGTTGGGGGGAGGGGGGTGGGGGGATGAGAGGTTTGGTTGGGGGGGGTGGGGGGTGGGAGTGGGGTGGGGGATGAAGAGGGTTTGGTTGGGGGGGGGATGGGGGTGGGGGGATGAGAGGGTTTGGTTGGGGGGGTGGGGGGTGGGAGGGGTGGTGG